>NW_004443989.1:16976810-16979033 GCF_000243295.1 Trichechus manatus latirostris
ACTAAGCCAAACAGAGAATACAACAATCCTGAAACCCTAAAACATCAAATGAAGAGATAAAGAACTCAGCCAAGCACCAAATGGAGTGAGAAAACTGAAAGAGAATGGAGAGCAAGGAGAGATTCATGCAGAGGTCCCCTACCAGATAACGCAGCACAGATCCACCATCTTGGACTCCTATCAGAGACCAGCAGCCTCACGGAGCCTCCAGTGAGAGACAAAACAACCGGTAATTTGCAGTGTGTGCTTTCCCACCCCCCACCCCTCTTCTTGCCAGCTCGGCATCCTCTGCTTCCCGCGGCCACAGTCTCTTGACCGGGAAGCGCCAGCTGCTTGGATTCCACACACCCAAGTGGGCGGCTCTCTGGGTGCCGTTTGTTGGCTGCTAGTGTTGTTTTTTTTCTCTGCTTCTTTTGATTTCTCCCTTGCTTCTCGCCACCTTCCCCTCCTTTCACTCAAGTGCCTGGCTCCGTGCGCCAACTTTGCTTCTTCCTGAGGGGCTGCAGAGGGCTGGCAATTTGTGATATAAGCTTTCCCACTCTCCACCCTTCTTCACCAACAATCGGCCCCCTTTGCTTCCCGCGGACACAGTCTCTTGTCCAGAAACACCAGCCCACACTAGCTGGCTCTCTGAGTGCCATTTGTTGGCTGCTGGTATTGGGTATTTTGGTTTTTCTGCTTCTCTGGATTTCTTGCTTGTCTCTCGCCACCTCCCCCTCCTTTCGCTCGAGTGCCTGGCTCCGTGCGCCATCTTTGCTTTACCCTGAGGGGCTGCGGAGCTCCATTCGAGGGTGGAGCTGCTTCCTGGTCTGGGCTACCGCGCTGGTGGGATCTCGGGGCTTTTGTTCTTTTGTTCGTTTTGAATTGTTTGTTTGTTTTCTTTTCTTTTTCTTGAGTTGGGAAACCTTTCTTGCCAGGCTGAGCTGCCTGGCAAGGAACTCCACTTCTGCTTCCACAAACGTGCAGAGGGATCCCTGAGAACATTTCTTCTTGCGTTTTTTTTCCGTTTTTCTTGGGGGGGGCCTTTCTTCTTCTCTTTTTTTAAAATTTGTTTTGTTTTCTTTTCCCTCTTTTTCCCTTTTTGTCTTTCTTCATTGCTCAGTTTCTCATCTCTCTATATCTTCCTTCTCTTTCTGATCCCTGAATACCAGACGTTGTATACCTCTACGTCTTCTAGCCAGGGTGTACTGCGACACCTGAGAGTGACTACTCCAAACCTCATACCTGCATCGGTGGGATCCCTGGGAACGTTGTGGTTCTTTAACCTTTCTGATTTTTATTTATTCATTCTTTTCTTTTCTTCCTCTTCCCCTTTCTGTTTTTCTACATTTCATAGTCTCTATCTCTCCATTCCAATAGCAAGCTCCCTTAGCATTCTTTTGTGTTTGTTTGTATGTTTTTTGGCTCCTGTTACTCTCTCCTCTCTCCCATATCCATCTTAGCTCCACACATAACAGTCTCCCCTCTGCAGCCTGCCTACCTACACCGTGAGCTTGACATCAAACCACCAAGCAGCACAGGCACGACCTACTGGAACCTGCCCAGCACTTATTACCGATCCGCCACGGTGGCTGTAGTAAGTGCCACAAACAACCCATCCCAGTAACCCCTCTTGAGGTAGACCTGCCCTGCTATACAATATCTGTGTGACTGAACCTGCCAGTTGGAGAAGGAGGTGAAAAGTATTGAGCGCACAGATGAGCAAACAACATATGCTCAGACATAGTCAAATTTTTTTTAAAACAAGGGGACGAAACAAACAATCTACAATCAATAAACGAGAAAAATAACTACTGAATTCCCCGAAAACAGCAGACAATATCAAAACATTTACAAAAACAAGACAGGATGGTTCCAGTAGGCGTCCAAATTAAAACACCAGATGACACTCCTGTGGAAGAAAATGCACTAGAAGTACCTGATAGGGAATTCAAATCTCTAATACTCGGAATTTTCTAAGAACTGAGGCAAAAAGCTGAAAACCGTGAGGAAAAAATAGAAAGATTTATGGAAAATACAGACAAAAAATTGGAAGAATTCAGGAAGATGATGCAGGAACAAAATACCAAAATAAATTCACAAATAGAAATTATACAAAAACAACAATTAGAAATCCAAAAGATAAACAACAAGATTTCAGAAATGGATGATGTCATAGAAGGTCTGAGAAGCAGATTTGAAACCGTGGAAGACAGAATCAGTGGAACTGAACACAAACACTTG
>NW_004443989.1:16984117-17003869 GCF_000243295.1 Trichechus manatus latirostris
TTGAGTAAGGATATTGTTGATGTGTTGTGAGATTGTTAACCATTGTCATAGGGCAACATTTGAAGTAACTGTTAAATGAGAAACTATTTTGTTCTGTAAGCCTTCATGTTAAGAATAACAGCACAATTGGTAGAGCGTAGTCTATGTCACTGAACTGTGCATGTAGAAATTTTTGAAACGGTGTATCTTTGTCTATGTGTATTTTCACCAAAAAAAAATGGTTGAGAATTTAAAGGGTTAATATGTTGTGTGGCTGTTAACCAATGTCATAAAACAATATGTGTACTACTGTTTCATGAGAAACTATTTGTTCTGTAAACCTTCACCTGAAGTACAATAAAATATATTAAAAAAAAAGGAAGTCCTTCGATATGAGTACAAACAATATCAGACCTCCGGCAGAATATAGGACATAGGATTGTATTAGCCAGGTACCAACCAAGGAAATGAACTCTTAAGGACTATGCAAAACTAAAAGTATTACAAAAGGGAACCAGAAGGTTAATCTTTAAATGGACTTTCAGACTACTGTGTAGAAAAAAATTTCTCTTTGTTGAAGCCATCCACTTGTGGTATTTCTGCTACAGTAACACTAGATAACTAAGACAGATACTATCGGGTCAATTCTCATACACAGCAACCCCATGTGACAGAGTAGAACTGCCGTATAGGGTTATCTAAGCTATCGTCTTCATGGGAGCAGATCCCCTTGTCTTTTCTCTTATGAAGCCTCTGGGTTGTTTTGAACTACCAACCTTTGTTTAGCAGTCAAACACCAGGGCTCCTTCCTCCAGGTTTACCGAAGTATAACTTACATACATCATTTAGTTCCTGCAGATATACATTTGTGCTGATGTTTGCTATGTTTAAATATTTATACTAGGGTTCCTCAATATCAACACTATGGTAATTTTTGGGCCATGTAATTATTTGTTTTGGGGAGCAGTCTTGTGCACTGTATACTTTTTAAGAACATTCCTGAACTCTAACATTAGTGCCAGCACTATCTGCACCAATCTGTGAAAACTAAAAATGAATCCAATAATTGCCTGATATCCTTGAGAACCAAATTGCTTTGTAATATATGGATGCTCATATGCATGAAAAAGCTGGACAGTTAATAAGGAAGATCAAAGAGCTGATGACTTTGAATTATGGTGTTAACAAAGAATATTGAATATACCACGGACTGCCAGAAGAATGAACAAGTCTGTCTTGGAATAATTACATCCAGAGTCCTCTTTTGAAGTAAGAATGGTAAGATTTCATCTCACATACTTTGTACATGTTATCAGGAGGGAATAAACCCTGGAGAAGTACATCATTAAGGTAGAGGGTCATCAAAAAAGAAGAAGATGCTCAACAAAATACCTTGACAAATTGGCTGTAACAATTGGCTGAAACCTAGCAATTATTATGAGGATGGTACAGGAGCTGGCAGTGTTTCCTTCCATTGTGTATAGTGTTGCTATAAGTCAGAGCTGACTCCATGACACCTAACAACAACAACATAAGAATGGTACTATAGACTTATACAACATTGTTGCTATTGTTGTTAGGTGTCAACATTACTCAGGTCATCCTAAGTTAACAGCATAACTTCAATATAGATTGGGGCGCACTTATGAGAATGAATATATTGAAAATCAATCTGAGGGTGGGAGGCAGGTTTGAGGTTCAGTATGAGAATAGTTTCCTGTGTTAAATGTTTCTTAACCTGGCAACAAATAACATAATTAGTATTCTGAATTGTAAACAGAAGTCTCATCAAAAAGTATTTCTTAGGAGGCTGTCCATGAGAGAGATCAAGAAAGACAGACAAAACTCATTCCCATGAAAAGAAGTCATGTTCAGTGTCATGAAATTCCCTAGAATCACTGTGCATGAGGGTCCTCAGAGAGGTACTTAAAAGATGGGGAAACCACAGCTTCTGAAAAGAAATCCTTCCCTGACTTACTTCTCCTGAACCTGCTGACAACATAGGCCACTTAGCTTAGTGGATCCTGAATGCCCTACAGACCACCCCCTTGCTGGTCTTCTGCAGGGAAGTTTGTGTCTGGGCTCTCACTGACTTCCCCTCACTGTGTATCTTGCATAGTAATACACGGCTGTGTCCTCAGATTTCACAGAGCTCAGTTTCAAGTAAACTTGGCTCTTGGAGGTGTCCCTGGTGATGCTGACTCCGGATGCCTGAGTTAGGTTATAATTTGTGCTTCCATCACTACTTATTCAATGGGCTCACTCCAGTCCCTTTCCTTGAGCCTGGCAAACCCGGTTCACAGCATAGTCAGTTAAAGACAATCCAGAGACAGAACAGGTGAAGGACAGGGTCTGTGAGGTCTTCACCAGTCCTAGGCCCCACTCTTGGAGTTGCACTTGGCACAGAGCATCTGAGGGCAAGTAGAAACACAGAGAGTCATGAGATCAGATGCAACATCCCGAGACCTTCATGTCTGAATCCCTAAGATACTCACCTATGGGAGCTGCCACTATAAAGAGGAAAACACACATGTGTTTCATATTCTCGTGGATGAGGTCCAGGATTCCCAGACAATATTCTCCAAGGTGAAGAGGAAGGAATCTAAATTTAAGTAAATGTGTGCTGTGATTTCATCTGGGCAGCTAAGTGGGATTGCCATATGGGAGGTGCATTTGTATGCAAAGGTGAAAAAGGGTGAAGGGAGGCCGCTTTTTCTAGGGTTCTCACTGGATAAAAGATGTTAAGTGTTCTCTTGTGGGAACACAGTCTTCTCTCTGGCATCTTCACTTCACCAAGCCCTAGGTTTTCTTAATACATATGAGGACATATTCCGGTAAGGGAACCACATGCTACCAAGGATCAAGGACGATTTTGTGAATAGGGATAATTCACCTCTACTGGCAGGAATGGCTAGAGAGATATATAAGTACACAGATAAGTAGATAGATAATAGATATATAGATAGATAAAAATATACAGACAGATAGATGGATAAATAGATCAATAAATATCAAATATTTACCACTCCAGGACTCTCTGAATTGTCACATAACAGATCTGATTCATTTCACACCTTCATTATCTAATGTTTAAACTTTTAGTTACTCCAAATGTTTAGACAGCAACTAAATGGGTCAAAAATATCAAATTTAGACAAAACTAGACTTCTGCTCAACATGGCACTCTAGGCAGAAGCACCAAGCCCTCCCTCCACAGAGAAGATCTGAAAAACTAAGTCAAACAGAGAAAACAGCAATATTGAAACCTTAAGCTTCAAACGAAGAAATAAAGAACTCAGACAAGCACCACATGGAGTGAGGAACTGACCCAGAATGGAGAACAAGGAGAGATTCATGCAGAGGTCCTGTATCAGCTAATGCAGTGTGGATCCGCCTTGTTGGACTCCTATCAGAGACCAGCAAACACGTGGCATGAGAAAGCAGCTTCACGGAGCTTCCAGCAGGAGACAGACCACAGGAAAAGAGTGATATATCCTTTCCCACCCCCCACCCTTCTTCACACCACCTCAGCCTCCTCTGCTTCCTGAGGCCACAGGTTCTTGACTGGGAAGCAATGGCTGCTTGGATTCCACTCACTAACACTGGACGACTCCCTGTGTGTCATTTGTTGGCTGCTGGTGTTGCTTTTTTCTGCTTCTTTTGATTTCTTCCTTACCTCTCACCACCTCCCCCTCCTTTCTCTCAAGTACCTGGCTCCGTGCGCTATCTTTGCTTCTCCTGAAATGCTTTGAAACTCCACTAAACTGACAAACTTCTTCCCGACCCTTGCTGACATGCTGGTGAGATCCAGGGGATTTTTATTTGTTTGTTTTGAAATGTTTGTTTGTTTTCTTTTTTCTTTTCTTGAATTGGGAGCTCGTTGTAGCCAGGCAGTACCACTGCTCGTCTTGGGACCTACCCCCTCAGTTTGCACAGATGCAGAGAGGGATCCCTGAGGGCATTTCT
Source organism: Trichechus manatus latirostris (assembly GCF_000243295.1). Classification (NCBI taxonomy): domain Eukaryota; kingdom Metazoa; phylum Chordata; class Mammalia; order Sirenia; family Trichechidae; genus Trichechus; species Trichechus manatus. Next base: position 16,988,063 of record NW_004443989.1, read on the forward strand.
TTTTTCGTGATTTTTTTTTTCTGTTTATTTTTTAGGGTTTTTCTTCTGTTTTTAATTTGTTTTGCCTTCTTTTTCCTCTTTATTCCCTTTTTGTCTTTCTTCATTACTGAGTTTCTCGTCTCTCTATACGTTCCTTATCCTCCTGTCCATGAATACCTGGTACTGAGTGACATCTCTATGCCTTCTAGCCAGGCTGTACTTCAAAGCCTGGGAGCAACTTCCCCAGACATCGTAGCTACACTGATTGGATCCCTGAGAACTTTTCTTTTCTTTTTTTCTATTTTTTCTTTATTCATTTTTTCTTTTCTTTTCTTTTTTTTCCTTCTTTTTTTTGTTTTCTCTATTTCATAGTCTCTCATCTCTAAACCCCAATGGTAAGCTCTCTTAGCACTCTTTTTTTGTTTGTTTGTATGTTTTTGGCTCCTGTTTCTCTTTCCTCTCTCCCACACCCATCTTAGCTCCACTCAACACAATCTCACCCCTCAGTCCTGCCTACTAGCACCCTGAACTTAATATCACACTACCAAGCAGCACAGACACTTCCTACCAGAATGTGCCTTCCAGTAATTACTGGCAGGCCCTGGTGGCCGCAGTAAGTGCCAAAAAGAACGCTTCCTAGCAACTCCTCTTCAGCTAGACCTGCCCTGCTGTAACATATCTGAGTGATGGACCCTGCCAGTTGGAGAAGGAGGTGAAAAGTACCGTGTCACAGACCAGGAAACAACAAAGAACACACAGCTAGCCTGCTCAGACATAGGCAAACAAAACAAAAAAAGGAAGAAACAAAGAAATCTACAATCAATAAATGAGAAAAATAACTAGTGAATGCCCCAAAGACAGCAGACAATATCAAAACATTTACAAAAACAGGACCGAGTAGTTCCAGTAGGTATCCGAAATAAAACACCAGGTGAATTTCCAGTAGAAGAAAAGGCACTAGAACTACCTGATAGGGAATTCAAATCTCTACTACTCAGAATTATACAAGAGTTGAAGCAAGAAGTAGACAAAAATGAAGAAAAAAATAGACAAATTCATGGAAAATGCAGACTAATTCATGGAATATACAGACAAAAAATTGGAAGAATTCAGGGAAATAATGCAGGAAAAAAATGCCAAAATAAATTCACTACTAGAAATCATACAAAAACAACAGTTAGAAATCCAAAAGATAAACAACAAGATTTCAGAAATGGACAGAGTCATAGAAGGGTTGAGGAGTAGATTAGAAACAGTGCAAGGCAGGATCAGGATAATTGAAGACAAAACTCTGTTTGAGGAAATCTCAGAAAAAAGAATGAAGGAAAATGAAGAGAACCTGATAATTTTGCGATATACAATCAAAACCAAAAATTGCCAGTGATCAGAGTTCCAGAAGAGGGGGAGAAAACAGAAAACACAGAGAAGATCACTGAAGAACTGCCGACAGAAAACTTCCTCAATATCATGAAAGATGAAAAGCTGGCCATCCAAGAAGCTCAACCAAACCATATAGGATAGACCCCCAAAAGAAAATCACCGAGGCATATCATAATCACACAAGCCAAAACCAAAGACAAAGAATCCTGAGAGCTGCTCGAGAAAAACAAGAAGTCACAATACAGAAAAGAAACAATAAGAGTAAGCTTGGATTATTAAGCAGAAACCATACAGGCAAGAAGGCAATGGGATGATATATATAAAACCTTGAAAGAAAAAAATTCCTAACCAAGAATAATATATCCTGCAAAACTCTAGTTCAAATATGATGGTGAAATTAGGAAATTTCCAGATAAACAGAAATTAAGGGAATGTGTAAAAAATAAATCAAACTTACAAGACTTGTTAATGGAATATTTCGATCTGAGAAATAACAACTTCAGATCACAGGCTGAATCTAGAATGCAGAATCTTAGTAGTCAGATACAATTCTAGGAAATGAACTCTCAACAAATATCAAAAACCAAAAGAAATGCAACAGGGAATCAGAGCAGTTAATCTGTAAACTGCAACAACATCAGAACAATAAAAGAGGGAATAAAAGGTATATGTATAGAACCTTCTAATGGAGAGGAAAGCAAGGCGATACCAAGTAATAATAGACTGCTTCAAACTTAAAAACATAAGGGTAAACATCACGGTAACCACAAAGAAAGTTAACACACCTACTCATAAAAATAAAGAGAAAAAACATAAAGTAGCAGTAAAAACACAAGTAGAAGAAAAAGAGTCTCCAAAATAAAAAAAAAGAAAGGATTCAGCACAGGAGAGAAATAGGAACAACAAAAAAAAGTCAGCAGCAGAAAAAAATCACTACAAAATGACAGCAATAAAATCACATCTATCAATAGTTACACTGAATGTAAATGGCCTGAATGCACCCATAAAGAGATGAAGAGTGACAGAGAGAAAAAACAAACAAACAAACAAAAAGAAAACCAGGATCCATCAATATGTTATCTACAAGAGACACACCTTAAAAACCAAGACATGAATTTATTAAAAATTGAAGGTTGGAAAAAATATCTCAAGCTAAAAACTACCAAAAAAAGAGCAGGAATGGCAATACTAATCTCAGATAAAATAGACTTTAAAATAAAATCCAGCATAAAAGACTCAGGACACTATATAATGATTAAGGGGATGATCCATCATAAAGACATAACCGTAATAAACATCTATGCACCCAATGACAGGGCTCAAAAATACATAAAACAAACTGCAACAGCAAGGAAAGGAGAAATTAACAGTTCCACACTAATAGTAGGAGACTTCAACACACCACGTTCAGTAAACGAAAGAGCATGTAAAAAGAAACTCAGCAAAGATCAAGAAGACCTAAGGGGCAAAATCAGTCAATTTGACCTCGTAGATATATACATAGAACACTCCACTCAACAGCAGCAAAGTAAACATTCTTTTCCAATGCACATGGAACGTTTTCTAGAATAGACCACATCTTAGGAGAACCGCAACAATTAACAAAATCCAAAACACTGAGATAATGCAAAGCATCTTCTTGTACCACAATGCCATCAAGGTAGAAATTAACAACAGGAAGAGCAAGGAAACAAAATCAAATTCATGGAAACTGAATACCACCCTGTTTACATACCACTGAGTAATGAAAGAAATCAGAGATGGAATCAACAAATTCCTAGAACAAAAGGAGAATGAAAACATATCATAAGAAAACTTTGGGACACAGCAAAGACAGTCATCAGAGGACAATTTATAGCAATAGATGCACACATTAAAAAAGAAGAAAGGGACAAAATCAAAACATTAACTACAAGACTCCAACAAATAGAAAGAGAACAGCAAGAAAAGCCCATAGCCTCTAGAAGAAAGGAAATAATAAAGATCAGACCAGAAATAAATGAAATAGAGAATAAACAAACAATAGAAAGAATCAACAAAAACAAATGTTTTTTTTTTTTCTTTGACAGCATCAATAAAATCGAGAAATCACTGGCCAGACTGACAAAAGAAAAACAGGAGAGGGCACAAATATTCCAAATAAGAAATGAAATGGGTGACATTACAACTGACCCAACTGAAATAAAAAGGATCATAACAGAGTATTATGAAAAACTATACTCCAACAAATTTGAAAACCTAGAGGAAATGGATAAATTTCTAGAAACACACTACCTACACAAACACAGACTGAAATTGAAAATCTACACAGAACCATAAAAAAAGAGAAGAGATTGAAAAGGTAATTTAAAAACTCCCTCAGTAAAAAAAAAAAAAAAAAAACCCAGCCCAGATGGCTTCACTGGAGAATTCTACAAAAGAGTCAGAGTATAGCTTGTACCAGTACTCCTCAAAACATTTCAGAAGATAGAAAAGAAAGTGAAACTTCCTAATTCATTCTATGAAGCCAGTATAACCCTGATTCCAAAACCAGGAAAAGACACCACAAAAAATGAAAACTACAGACAAATATTTCTCATGAATATAGATGCAAAAATTTTCAACAAAATTCTAGCCAATAGAATTCAGCATCATACCAAAAAAAAAAAATACACCACGACTGTCTTAGTCTTCTAGTGCTGCTCCAACAGAAATACCACAAGTGGATGGTTTTAATGAAGAGAAGTTTATTGCCTCACAGTCAAAGTAGGCTAAAAGTCCAAATTCAGGACCAGCTCCAGGGGAAGTCTTTCTATCTCTGTTGGCATTCTTCTCTTCAGTGTGCCCCTGGACAAGGAGCTTCTCTTCGCAGGGACCCTGGTCCAAAGGATGCTATCTGCTCCTGGCACTGCTTTCTTGATGGTATAAGGTACCCCTGTCTCACTGCTCACTTCTGTCTTTTATATCTCAAGAGACTGCCTCAGGACACAATCCAGTCTTGTAGATCAGGCCCTGCCTTACTAACACAACTGCCACCCATCCTCCCTCATTAACATCACAGAGGCAGGTTTACAACATACAGGAAAATCACACAGTACCAAGAATCATGGCCTAGCCAAACTGTTCCACAAATTCTGGGGGGACATAATTCAAACCATGACAACGACAAAGTAGGATTCATACCAGGTATGCAAGGACGGTTCAAGATTAGAAAATCAATCAACATAATCTATCATATAAATAAAAGGAAAGAAAAGAATCACATGATCTTCTCAACTGACACAAAAAAGGCATTCAACAAAGTCCAACACCAATTCCTGATAAAAAAATCTCCATAAAATAGGTATAGAAGGGAAATTTTGCAACATAATAAAGGGTATCTATGTAAAACCAACAGCCAACGTCATTCTTAACGAAGAGAGGCTGAAAACATTCCCCTTGAGAATAGGAACAATACAAGGATACCCTTTAGCACCTCTCCTATTTAACTCTGTGCTGGAAGTTCTAGCTAAAGCAATAAGGCAAGAAAAAGAAATAAACGACATCCAAAATGGTAATGAAGAAGTTAAACTTGTTCCTGTTTGTGGATGATATGACACTATACATAGAAAACCCTAAAGACTCCATGAGAAATCTACTGGAACTAATAGAAAGATTCAGCAGAGTAACAGGATACAAGATAAACATACAAAAATCAGTTGGATTCCTATACACCAATAAACAGAATGATGAAAAGGAAATCAGGAAAACAATGCCTTTTTTAATAGCCCCTAAATAAATAAAATACTTAAGAATAAATGTAACCAGGGATGTAAAAGACCTATACAAAGAAAACTACAAAACACTACTGCTAGAAACCCAAAGGGATCTACATAAATGGAAAAACATGCCATGCTCATGAATATATAGACTCAACATTGTGAAAACAATTCTACCCAAAGCAATTTACAAATACAATGCAATCCTGATCCAACAACTAATAACATTCTTCAAAGAAATGGAAAAACTAATCATTAACTTTATGCTAAAAGGCAAGAAGCCCTGACTAAGTAAAGCACTATTGAAGAAGAAGAAATAAAGTTGGAGGACTCACACTACCTCATCTCAGAAACTACTCTACAGCTACGGTAGTCAAAACTGCCTTTTACTGGTACAATGACAGATACATTGACCAATGGAACAGAATTGAGAACCCAGATGTATACCATCCACCTATGGTCACCTGATCTTCGACAAGGGCCCAAAGTCCATCAAATCGGGAAAAGACAGTCTTTTTAACAAACGGAGCTGGCAAAACTGGATATCCATCTGCAAAAAAATGAAGTAGGACCCATACCTCCCACCATGTACAAAACTAATTCAAAATGGATCAAAGACCTAAATATAAAGCCAAAACATATAAAGTTTATAGAAGAAAAAATGGGACCAACCCTACAGGCCCTAATACACGGCATTAACAGGATAGAAACCATAACCATCAGCACACCAACCCTAGAATATAAGCTAGATAACTGGGATCTTCTGAAAATAAAACACCTATGCTTTTCAAAAGACTTCACCAAAAGTAAAAAGAGAACCTACAGACTGGGAAAAAATTTTGTACAGTACAAGTAAGACACAGGTCTACTCACCATAATCCACAAAAAATTCAAAAAGACAAATAATCCTATTAAAAATAGGCAAAGGAAATGAAGAGACACTTCACCAAAGAAGACATTCAAGTGGCCAACAGACACATGAGGAAATTCTTGCTTTCACTAGCCATTAGAGAAATGCAAATTAAAACAACAATGAGATACCATCTCACCCCGACATTACTGGCACGAATCAAAAACACTGGAAATAACAAATGATGGAGAGCCTGCGGGGAGATCAGAACACTTGTGCACTGCTAGTGGAAATGTATAATGATACAACCATTTTGGAAAGTGATATAGCACTTCCTTAGAAAGCTAGAAATGGAAATACCATACAATCCAGCAATTCCACTCCTAGGAATATATCCTAGAGAAATAAGAGCCGTTACACGAATAGACATATGCAAACTCATGTTCATGGCAGCATTGTTCACTATAGGAAAAAGATAGAAACAACCTAGATGCCCAACAACAGATGAATGGATAAACAAACTATGGTACATACACACAATGGTGTATTATGCAATGATAAAGAACAATGATAAATCTGTGAATCATCTCATAACATGGATGAAACCGGAGGATATTATGCTGAGTGAAATGAGTAAATCACAAAAGGAAAAATATTGTATAAGACCTCTATTGAAAAAGCTCATGAAAAAGTTTACACACAAAAAGTAACAATCTTTGTTGGTTTTGAGGGATGGGAGGGGTGGGGGGAAATACTAAATGGATAATAGATAAGTGGTAAATTTGTTGAAGGGTAAGACAGTACACAATACAGTGGAAGCCAGCACAACTAGTACAAGAAAATGTCATGGAAGCTGTATAGACACATCCAAATTCCCTGAGGTACTGAATTGCTGGGCAGAGGGCTGTGGGGACTATGGTCTTGGTGAACTTCTAGCTCAGTTGGCATAACACAGTTTATAAAGACATTGTTCTACATTCTACCTTGGTGAGTAGTGTCTGGGGTCTTGAATGCCTGTGAGCAGCCATCTAAGATACTTCAGTGGTCTCACCCCTTCGGGAGCAAGGTGAATGAAGAGAACACTATACAAGGAAAAGATTAGTCCAAAGGACTAATGGATCACAGCTACCAAGGCCTCCATCACACTGAGTCCAATATAGCTAGATGGTGCCCGGCTACCACCACTGAGTGCTCTGACTGTTATCACAACAGAGGGTTCTGGACAGAGGTGGAGAAGCATGTAGAACAAAATTCTAACACAAAAATATACCAGCTTTACTGCCCTGACAGGGACCGGAGAAACACTGAAAGTATGGCCCCCCTGAAATCCTTTTAGCTCAGTTGTGAATTCACTCCCGAGGTTCACCGTTCAGCCGGGGATTGGATAACCCCATAAAACAAAATGGGATTACTGAGGTACAGTAGTCCAGGGACAAGGACTAGGCGGCAGAAGGGGACAGGAAAACTGATGATAGGGAACTCAAGGTTGAGTAAGGACAGTGTTGACATGTACTGGAGTTCTTAATAGTGGTCACGGCCATATATGTACTGTTAAATGGGAAACTATTTTGTTCTGTAAAACTTCATCTAAAGTGAGAATAGGAGCACAACTGAAAGAACGTAATCAACGTAACTGAATTGTACATTTAGAAATTTTTGAAATGGTGTATCTTTTGCTACGTATGTTTTCACCAAAAAAAAAAATTGTCCTCCAAGGCCAAGAAGGGATTGTGTTGACATGTTGTGGGGTTGTTAACCAATGTCATAAAACAATATGTGTACTGACTGTTTAATGAGAAAATATTTGTTCTGTAAACCTTCACCTAAAGTATAACAAAAAATTGCAAAAAAAAAAAAAGCTTAGACAAAACCGAGTCTAAGTAATGTTTGTTGTACACTGAAATGACTTTGAAGGACTCATTAAGTTGAGTGAATATTTCTTCACCTTTACGCCATGTATATTCAAGGGTGACTGTGGAGGGGGATATCTTCATGTCCATTTAACGTCCCTTTTTTTGTTTGTTTCTTTGTTTTTTCCACACAGATTATAGATTTCTATCTAGATACTAATAATCCCTAATGTTGAAAAGGCCAGAAAACCCTAGTTCTCTTTTTTCCCAGAAGCTGAGCTTCAGCAATAAATTTCTGAGTCTGTAGGCAATATCCTTGAAAGCGAACTTTGAGCAGCATAAATCCTCTAGACCACAAACAGATTTACTGGAAGATCCTCAGCTCACCAGTATGTTGTCAGTATACCTAGTTTTTGTAAACAATTCATGTATCCTAGAAGTGTTATTCCTTGTTCTATGACTCACTAACAGAGGACGTTGAATGGAATGAAAATCATTTCGGTTACTTTTGGGAGAATAATATTCATGACTCTTGGAAATATTGTTCTCAAAATGGATTGCAAAAGTAATGAGTTCAAAATTGCCAGAGGGAGACTCCCTGCCCAGGAAGCAGGTCCTCTTGGAAAACGCTACTGAGAGTTGTCCCCTGAGGCCCTATGTCACTGAACCACACGTTTATGTCTTATGGCTGCTTCTCAGTGTGGGAAATGCTTCCAAGTCACAGGGATGGGGAGAATCATCAGCATGTGCCTTTGTCAAGAGGAAGAAAGGTTCATTTAGGAAACCGGAGGAGAGTTTCCTATAAACCAGGACCATATCATGCAGCAGAACATGCTACTTCCTCTTCCTTGACAGCAGTGAGAATGTGGGAAATTAGGGGAAAAAAGTGGTGGCAGCTAGGTGCTGAAAAGAAGGAAATCACTGAGATCTAGGAAAGGAGAGGAAACCTGTGATTCCAACGGGAAGACCCTCATCAGCCCCTCTCTGCACTTACTCCTAGTACTGTGTCCCTCTTGCTCTGTATATTGAAAGCACCTCCGGAAGCACAGCCCCCTCCCAGCCTCCTTGCAGCCCAGTTCTGCGTCTAGGTTCCCACTGCCTTCCCCTCACTGTGACACACACATGGTCATGCTCTTTGCCATCACAGAGCTCATATACAGGAATACCATGTTTATGGTCATTTCTTTGGAGATGAAGAGTCAACTTTGGAGGGAAGGTTATATGTTGTTATGTCACTAGTGAGTATACATCCATCTACTTTAGTCCCTTCTCAGTTGACCAGTGGATTCAGTGCCCACAGTGACCACTGGTTGTGATGGAGAATCCAGGGACAGCTCAGGCGAGGGAGGGGAGGTGCAAGGGTCTGACTAATTTGGAGCCAGACACCAACAGCTGCACCTGGGACATGACATTTGGGGACAGGAAAAAAATCATTATTTGCAAATATCTGATACCTCATTCAGGTCTTCTCAATTTGGATATCTCTGAGATACTGATAGGGTGAAGTGACCACTAGGTGTAAGTACATCAACAGGAAATTTATGATTTTCTGAACCAGATTCATAATTGCTTGAGAATCCAGCCCACAGTATGAAGATACTTGTCAGATTCTGGAATTTAACCTGGAAGGTAAAAACTTGATTTTCATGTGGGAGGCCCCAAGAAGAAATCAGAGAAAGACTTTAAGGTCTCAGTGTCTGATTTACAAGCTGGAAGAAGTAAACGAAAATCACTCTGCAAGGATGGTCCTACCATTACTGAGAGCTTACTGGCTTAGAGATGAAGATAGTATATGTTTCCTTTCGAGAAAGAGAGAGAGAGTGAGAGCTTTGAAAATGGAAAACAAAACAAAACAAAAAACTATTATCCCATGAGAAATTATTTTATCCTTCAATAGGAGCACACCTAACTTCTTCTGTCCTTCTTTCAGGAACATATTATTTGACATGCTCATTCTCTTTACTCATCCTAACATAACTTCTGAGTGGTACCTGAGCGGACATTGGAGCAGAACATATTATATGGATCATGCCGCCCCAGAGACAAAGAATATAGGGTCACTTCCAAGCTCAGCCCCTTGAGGTTTGAATGAGCTTTGTCAGGTCACTAGACTCTTCCCTGGTGGTTCCTAACCTCTAAAAGGGTCCTTGTACATATCTACCAACCTGTATTTAGGGGAACATAAGTGGGTAAGTGGATAATTATTCTTCTGGTAAGATATAGACATAATTTTTGTGTTAAGTAACAGTTATTATCCATAACTGTGAAGAACCTGGCTTTTATCTGCTGCTACTCCTAGCATAGAAGTGAGAAGATAGTCGTGCATCCCAATCTTCCTGGGTTCTGGCATGAATGGGGGACTTGAAGTGCCTCAATTCTCCCAGTATCTCCTCAACTCTCATGATTTCTTGTTCTCAGCTGGAACCTGACTGCACAGGTCTATGAATTGACTTTGCATAAGTGACCCCTTGTGTATATATAGATTTTCTAAAATGTATATTAGTATGCACTTGACCCAAGCCATGATATTTTCAGTCACCTCATATGCATGCAAAAGTTGAGCAATGAGTAAAAAAGACCTAAAAAGTATTGACACGTTTGAATTATGGTGTCGACAAAGTATATTGAGTATAGCATGGACTGCCAAAAGAACAAACAAGTCTATCCTGGAAGAAGTACAGCCAGAATGCTTCTTGCCAGTGAGGTTGATGAGAATTTGTCTCACGTACTTTGGGCATGTCATCAGGAGAGACCATTCCCTGGAGAAGGACGTGCTTGCTAAGGTGGAGGGTCAGCAAAAAATAGGAAAGCCCTCAAAAAAATGGATTAACACAGTGGCTGAAACAGTGGGCTCAAACTTAGCAATAGATGTAATGATGACAAAAGACCGAGCAAAGTTTCCTTCTGTTGTACATGGGGTTGCTGTGAGTTGAAACCAACTCAATGACACCTAACAACAACAAAAACATATTAGTATTAGTTCGTAATAAAAAAAAAAAGTTTTCTCTTGTAGGATTGTAAGAAATCCCAGATAGTGACAGGAAGTTCCCTTATCCTCTCCTGAATCTGCCCCTGTGATAGGTCCTGGGCTTAACGAGTCCTGAGGGCTTCCTGCTGACAGCTTCCCACCGCTATCAGGTGAAGTGTGTGTTAGAATTCCGCTGTCTTCCTCCCACTGTGGGTCTCTCAGAACGTTATAATCTCTTGTCCTAAGCATCCAGGCTGTTGATCAGTGGTGATATCTGGAGCTGTCTTTCCAGATGTCCTAGTCATGTATGGTTGAGCTACATTTGTGGTCAACACAGCTGTTATAGCTGAGCATCCACTGCTACCCCATGTCAGGTTCTTCTCTGATCCAGCTTAATCAGTACACATTACAGCTGCTAACTGTGCTCACCAGCTGCTGGAGTCTCATTGCACCTCAGGGACACAGATCTCTGGTTCAGAACAAATGTTTGCAAGGGAGAAGAGCAAACTCAGACACTGACAGGAAAATTCAGATGACACAAGAAACATCCTGCCCCAGCCTCTTTCTTCACCTGATCCAGGAGCTAATGGGTCCTGAACATCCCCTGCAAATCAGTCCCATCCCTGCAGGTTGTTTGCATCTGTTCTTACACTGACTTCGCTCTCTGTAGGTCTCTCTCAGTAATTCATGGACTTATCCTCCGTTCTCAGGATGTCTATTTGCAACGTGTTCTTGGGGATGTTACTGGAAATGGTGAACCTGTCATTCACTGAGCCTGTGTACTGTTTGTAAGTTCCATCATACCATATTCCTGTCAGCCACTTAAGCTCCTTCCCTGGAGCCTTGTGGATGCAGTGCATGTCATGACTGCTGGTGGTAAAACTAGAGTCTATACAGGAGAGTTTCAGGGAACTCCCAAGATTTCTCAGGTCTCCACCAGACCACCAGCTTCACCTCACGCTACACAAATGCAAACAAATAGACGTTGGGGTCAGGAGAACCATTCTCTTCACATACTTGTGTACACAACATAACATGCATCAGTTCCCAATACCTCTAACAATAACCTTGCAGAAGGATAAGAAAGAATCTCCAGATCAGTTTAAACTCCATATTGATGCCACTGGGTTCACAGATGCTTGGGAACAACAGAACATCTGGGCCTGGGGCCCCTCTCCCAGGGCTACAGGGACATGTTCCATAAAGGTATTTACTAAAAGAGAGTGGGGTCTCATTTGCATGTCTCCTTCCCTGTAGAGGGTTATTTGTTGGGAATGCCATGTACAGAGAGGTTCCCTTGGACAGACAAGTGCCCAGGGACAGACGATGAGTGTGTGGAAATAATCTTGAGAGTAGACATCTATTAATCTTTTCTCTATGCATGAAACTCTGATAAACAGGTTCCATCATCACCTAATTTACTTTTCTCTACAGTTTAGTAAAATTTGAATTATATTATGTCATCTATAAACAGACAGGTAAGCTAAAGCTATGCTCATAGCAATTAAAACACCGCTCTCTCCAGCATTAAGAGTTGGTACAGCTATTACTGGAGTTCAGTCAGTCCATACCCCCAATCATTTGCATGGACCAGCCTAGCCTGAAGGTGTTCACCACTTATATAATGTTGCACAACGTTCGTTCCTACTGTAATTACACTTCATACATTTTCTTACAATAATTTATTATTTTATGGTGAAAATATACACAGCAAAACATACACTATTGGAGCAATCTTTATATTTACAGTTTAGTGACTTTTATTACATTTTTCAAGTTGTGAAGCCGTTCTCACTTTGCTTTTCCAAATTATTCCTCTATTAACATAAAATCAATATCCCCTAAGCTTCTCATCTAATTTTTATAGTTGTAAATTTTATCACATACTGATAATTCTTTAAAACAGAACAATGCTCAAGGCAGATAGTCTTTACTAATTAAACCGTTTTTTGGTTTTAAAATATTTGAGGGAATAGTTTTGGTTTAAGATTTATTATAAAAGTGTACTATATTTAATCCACGTGGTTTTCATACTGTTGAAATGAAGAATACTGCAAGCTCATAAGTCTTTCCATGGCAAAAATGATATAAAAGTTCACATAATGAACAAGGTAGGACGCTATTTGTTAAGGAAGAAAGTACAGTGAAGTGACATTTGCTGTCCAGAAAATTGGTATACTAAAATACATTACTGCAAAAAAGAACATGCTAACATCACAAGGACAAGATGCTCAGTGCACTAGAGGCATTTCTGTCTGTGTATGTATGTGTGATACAAGGATATCATGTTATGCAATAGAATCATAATTTATTTATTTATTTATAGTGTCTTAAATTAAGTACATGACCCGGTCTTAGTGACCACAAAGAACATAGATAAGAGCGTGAGACACCTTAATGTTGCATCCAAGGCCATGCCAGAGATTCCTTTCTCCTACTCATTTGCCCTGGGGACCTACAGCCTCTACACGGTTTGGTGATGGGGGTTAAGTTTGGGAACCAGGAATCCTGAAGTAGCTGAAGTGAGGAGGGGACCCCGCCACACTGGGCTGTCTCCTTTTGTGCCATGTTTTTGTTGCTGATGTTCCTTTTTTCGGCTTCTTTTTGTTTCTTCTCTTTGTCTCAACTCCTTCCTTTCCTTTTTCTTAAACACCTGTTTCCGTGTGCCATCTCTGCTCCTTCTAGATGGGCTGTGTAATGCGGATCAGCTTGGGAACCACCTCCCTGGTCTGCACAGCCATGCCAGTGGGCTTCTTTGTGAATTTTTTTTCTCAGCTTTTTGTCTCTCTCCACCAACATTTCTTTTTATTATACTGAACACCTGGCACTGTGTGCCATCTCTGCTCCTTCTAGATAGGCTGTGCAGTGCCGCTCAGGTGGGGAGCCACTTCCCTGGTCTCTATCACCACATCAGTGTGTTCCCTTCAGGTGTTTTGTTTTCTTTTTCTCTTCTTTCCTCAGTTTCTTGTCTCTCTCTACCTTTCTTTCTTACCCTTCTCCTGAACACTTTGTGCTGTGTGCCATCTATGCTTCTTGATAAGCTCTGCAGTGTCACTCGGTTAGGAACCCATTTCTATTTGGCTCCCTTGAGGTATTTTTCATTCTTCTTTTTTTCCCCCTGGTTTCTTGTCTCTATTTTCTTCATTTCCTTCCCAACTACCTGGAATCTTCCTTTTCTTTTTATTGGTTTCTTGTCTCTCTCTACATTCCTTCCATTCTTTTTTACCAACAACATGTGCACTTGTGACTTTCTCTCTCTCTCTTTTATCTAGTATTCTGTCTCTCTGTCCTTTCTTTTCTCCTTCCCATCTAGCTGTGAGTGCCATATCTGTCCTTTCCTGGCAGGCTGTGCATCTCCGCCTGGCTAGAAAGTCACATGACACAGCTTCCTTTAGTCTGCACACATGCAAGTGGGAGGCTCCCTCAGCACTTACTTTTTGCTCATGTTTCTCTCTCTTCTTTCCCACACTCACTTAGCTCCAAACATCACAGCTTCCCCCGCCTATCTGCACCATGTGCTAAGCATTGTAACCCTGAGCAGCACAGGCATGGTCTTCCAGAACCTACTTTGCAGTGATCATGGGACCCTCCTTGTCGGCCCCAGTATGTGCCACAAATGACCCATCCCAGACAATCCTCCTTTGCTTGACCTGGCCTGCTGCAACATAGCCAAGTGACAGGCCCTGCCCATTGGACAATGTTGTGAGAAGTATTGTGCCCACAGACAAGCAAACAACAAAGAACATTCAGCCCACCTTCCCAGATATAACCACATAAAACAGAAAAGAAGACAAAACAAATCTACAATCTATAAACGACGAAAATAATTAGTGAATTTCCCAAAGACAACAGACAATATCAAAGTATATAAAAAGTAGGACAGAATGGCTCTAGTATCTATCCAAAATAAAACACCAGATGACCTTTCAGTAGAAGAAAAGTCACTAGGACTACCTGACAGGTAATTCAAACCTCTAACATTCAGAGCTATTCACGAGCTGAAGGAAAAAGTAAACAAAAATAAGAAAAAAATGGACAAAATCATGGAAAATACAGAAAAATCATGAAAAATTCAGACAAAACAATGGAAGAATTTAGGAAAAAACACAGGAACACAATGATAAAAATAAATTCACAACTGAAAATCATAAAAAAATAGCAATTAAAAATCTAAAAGATAAACAAGATTTCAGGAATGGACTGTGTTATAGAATGATTGAGGAGCAGGTTTGAAACAATGGAAGACAGGATCAGGGAAACTGAAGACAAATGCTTGGATATCACTTTGAGTAAAAATCAGAGAAAAGAACGAAGAAAAATGAATAAACCCTGAGGACAATATGGGATACAATCAGAAGCAAATATTTGCAAGTGAGTGGAGTTCCTGAATAGGGGGAGAAAATGGAAAACACTGAGAGGATAATTGAAGAATTGTTGACAGAAAACTCTTCTAATATAAAAAATGAAAAGCTGACCATCCAAGAAGCTCAATGACCTCATATACGATAAGCCTCAAAAGAAAATCACCAAGACATACCATAATCACACTTGCTAAAACCAAAGGCAAAGACATAATCCTGAGAGCAGCTTGAGAAAAATGAAAAGTTACATACAAAGGGGAAACAATAAGACTAAGCCCCGATTACTAAGCAAGAAAAATACAGCAAGAAATCAATGGGATGACATATATAAAACCTTCAAAGAAAAAATTGTCTAACCAAAAATAATAGATCCTGCAAAAATTCACACTCAAATATGTTGGTGAAATTGCGACATATCTAGATAAACAAAAATTAAGGAAATATGTAAAAATCAAACCAAAATTACAAGAATTATTAAAAGAAATCCTTAGGTTAGAGAAATAATATCAGATTACAGCCTGAATCTAGGACACAAGACCACAACAGGCAGGTACCAACCCTAGTACAAAACTCTCAAGGATAAAGCAAAAAAAAAAAAAAAAAATTACAACAAGGAATCAGAGAGGTTTATCTGTAATGAAAACAACATCAGAACAATAAAAGAGGGAATAAACCAGTGTAG
>NW_004443989.1:17003969-17014111 GCF_000243295.1 Trichechus manatus latirostris
AAATTACAACAAGGAATCAGAGAGGTTTATCTGTAATGAAAACAACATCAGAACAATAAAAGAGGGAATAAACCAGTGTAGGTATAGAACTTTCAGAAGCTAGTTTGTTCTGTAAACCTTCATCTAAAGTACAAGCAAAAAAAAAAAAAAAAATTACAACAAGGAATCAGAGAGGTTTATCTGTAATGAAAACAACATCAGAACAATAAAAGAGGGAATAAACCAGTGTAGGTATAGAACTTTCAAATGGAGAGGAAGTCAATGTGATACCAAGTAATAAAAGGGAATTCAAACTTAGGGAGTTAAGGGTAAATGCCCTGGTAACCGCAAAGAATGTTAACAAACCTACTCATCAAAAAAAAGAAGAAACACAGTCTCAATAAACACAAAATCTATAAATACAAAATAAATGAAGGAAAAAATCCACAAATAAAAAGAATTCAGCACCAGAGAGTAAGATGAACAAAGAATATGCCAGCACAGGAAAGAAAAAGAAAAAAGCACTACAGAATTACAGCAATAAACTCACTCCTAACCATAATTACACTGAATGTAAATTGCCTAAATGCACCCGTAAAGAGAGAGAGAGTAACAGAATGGGTTAAAAAAAAGGATCCATAAATATGCTGTCTACTAGAGAAAGACCTTAGAAACAAAGACAAAAATTTATTAAAAATCAAAGAAGGAAAAATAGATGAAGCAAACAGCTGCCAAAGATGAACAGGAGTGGCAAAACTAATCTCAGATAAAATAGACTTTAAAACAAATTCCACCATTAAAGACCAAGAAGGGCATTATATAATAAAGGGACAATCTATTATGAAGACACAACTATAATAAATATATACACATCCAATGGAAGGGCTCTAAAATACATAAAACATAGTCTAACAGCACTGGAAAGAGAAAAATAGACAATTCCACAATAATAGTAGGAGACTTCAACACATCACTCTCGGTAAAGGACAGAACATCCAGAAAGAAACTCAACAAAGATACAGAAGATCTAAAGGCCAAAATAAGTCAACTCAAAGCTGTAGACATATGTAGAACACTCCACACAGCAGCTGCAAAGTACATATCCTTTTCCAACACACATAGAGCGTTCTCCAGAATAGATCACTTCTGAAGCAACAAAGCAACCCCTAACAAAACCCAAAACATTGAGATAATAAAAAGTATCTTCTCTGATCACAAAATCATCAAAGAAGAAATTAATAACATGAAGAGCAAGGAAAAAAATTAAATTCATGAAACTGAATAACATCCAGCATGAAAACCACTGAGTAATAGAAGAAATCAAAGATAGAATCAAAATTCCTAGAATCGAATGAGAATGAAAACACATCACATCAAACTCTCAGTGATATAACAAAAGCAGTGCTCAGAGGTCAATTTATAGCAATAGATACACACATCAAAAAAGAAGAAAGAAACTAAATCAAAACATTACCTACACAATTCGAACAAACAGAAATAGAACAGCAAAAAAGTCTACAACCACCATAAAAAATAATAAAGTTCAGAGCAGAAATGAATGAAATAGATAGTAGAAACACAATAGAAAGAATCAACAAAACAAAATGTTTGTTTTTGACAGGATCAACAAAATTGACAAACCTTTGGCAAAATTGACAAAAGAAAAACAGAAGCGGATGCAAATAACCCAAATAAGAAATGAAATGGGGGATATTACAACAGACCTAACTGAAATCAAAATGATCATAACAGTGTACTATGAAAAACTATACTCCAACAAATTTGAAAACCTAGAGGAAATAGATGAATTTCTAGAAAAACACTACCTACCCAAACTAACACAAAGTGATGTTGAAAATATGAACAGACCCATAACAAGAGAAGAGATTGAAAAGTTAAAAAAAAAAAAACTGCCAACAACAACAAAAGAATAAGTTCTGGCCCAGATGACCTCACTGGAGAATGCTACCAAACATTCAGAGAAGAGGTTAAACCAGTACTACTCAAACTACTTCAGAACATAGAAAACGAAGGCATGCTTCTGAATTCATTCTATGAAGCCAGCGTAACCTTGCTACCAAAACCAGGCAAAGACATTACAAAAAAGAAAATTAGAGACCAATAACTTTCATGAATATAGATGCAAAAATTCTCAACAAAATTCTAGCAAATAGAATTCAGCATCATGTAAAAATAATAATAATACACCATGACTAAGTGGGATATACACCAGGTATGCAAGGATGGTTCAACATTAGAAAATTTATCAACATAATTCACCACACACATAAAAGAAAAGAAAAGAAAAAACACATGATCATCTCAATGGACACAGAAAAGGCACTCGAAAAAGTCCAACCCCCATTCCTGAAACAAACTCTCAGAAAAATAGGTATAAAAGTGAAATTCCTCAACTTAATACAGGACATTTATACAAAACCAATGGTCAACATCACTCTTTATGGAGGCAGGCTGAAAACATTGCCCCTGAGAACAAGAACACAACAAGGATGCCCTTTATCACCACTCCAATTTAACATTGTGCTGGAAGTCAAAACAAAAGCAATAAGGCAAGAAAAAGAAAAAAAAAAGGCATCCAAATTAGTAATAAAGAACTAAAACTGTCCCAGTTTGCAGATAATATGATATTATACATAGAAAACCCCAAAGATTCCACAAGAAAACTACTGGAACTAATAGAAAGTTCCAGCAGAGTAGAAGGATACAAGATAAACATCCAAAAATCAGCTGAATTCCTATACACCAGTAAAGAGAACACCAAAAAGGAAATCAGGAAAACAATACCATTTATAATAGCCACTAAAAAAAAAAAAAAAAAGTAATAAATCTGACCTGGGATGTAAACGACCTATACAAAGAAAACTATAAAACACTACTGCAAGAAACCCAAAGGGATCTACATAAATGGGAAAACATACCATGTTCATGGGTAGGTAGACTCAATACTGTGAAAATAACAATTCTACCCAAAACAATCTACGAATACAATGCAATCCCCATCCAAAAACTAACATTCTTTAAAGAGATGGAAAAACTAATGATTCACTGTCTATGGAAAGGGAAGAAGCCCCAAATAAGTAAAGCACTATTGAATAAGAATAAAATAGGAGGACTCTCACTACCTGACCTCAGAACCTACTATACAGCTACAGTAGATAAAATTGCCTGGTTCAGGTAACAACACAGATACATTGACCAATGGAACAGAATTGAGAACTCAAATGTAAATCCATCCACCGACAGTCGCCTGATTATTGACAAGGGCCCAAAGTCCATCAAATGGGGAAAAGACAGTCTTTTTAACAATTGGTGCTGACAAAACTAGATGTCCAACTGCAAAAAAATGAAACAAGACCCATATCTCACACCATACATAAAAACTAATTGCAAATGAATGAAAGACCTAAATATAAAACCAAAAAATATAAATACCTTAGAAGAAAAAATAGGATCAAAGCTGGAGGCTCTAATACATGGCCTTAACAGGATAAAAACCATAACAATGCACCAACTTTACAGGATATGTTAGATAATTAGGGTATTTTAAAAATTATACATTTATGCTCATCAAATACTCCATCAAAATAGTAACAAGAGAACCTACAGACTGGGGAAAAATTTGTCTATGACAATTGCGACAAAGATCTACTCTCTAACATCTACAGGAAAATTCAACACCTCTACAATAAAAAGACAAATAATCTAATTAAAGAATGGGCAACGAAAATGAACAGACACTTCACCAAAGAGGACATTCAAATAGCTAACAGACACATGAGGAAATGCTTGTGATTGGTAGCCATTAGAAAAATACAAATCAAAACCACAGTGAGATGTCATCTCTCCCCAGCGTTACTGGCATAAATACAAAAAAAAAAAAACCCAGAAAATAACAAATGTTGGAGAGGCTGCCGGGAGTATGAACCTCTTATGAAGTTCTGCTGGCTATTCAAAATGGTACAACCATTTTGGAAAACAATATGGCACTTCCTGACAAAGCTAGAAACAGAAATACCATATGATCCAGCAATTCCACTGCTAGGAATATATCCTAGAGAAATAAGAACCGTCACACGAACAGACATACCCACACCCATGTTCATTGCAGAGTTGATCACAATAACAAAAAGATGCAAACAACTTAGATGCCCATCAACAGGTGAATGGATAAATAAAGTATGGTACATACACACGATGAAGTTTTACATAATGATAAAGAACAATGATGAATCTACATAGTATCTCACGACATGGGTGAATCTGGACGGCATTATTCTGAGTGAAATTAGTCGATCACAAAGGGACAAATATTGTATGAAACAACTACTATAAAAACACATGAAAAGGTTGACACAGAAAAATGAACAATCTTTGATGGTTACGAGGGAAGGGAGAGGTGGAGATAGAAAAACACCAGACAATAGATAAGTGGTAAATTTTGTGAAGGGTAAGACAGTACACAATACTGGGGAAGCCTGCACAAAGTGTACAAGGCAAGGTCATGGAAGTTGCATAGGCACATCTAAACTCCCCGAGGGACAGAATTACTGGCCTGAGGGCTGTGGGAACATGGTCTCAGGGAACATCTAGCTCAATTGGCATTACATAGTTTAGAAAGAATATTCTCTGCATTCTACTTTGATGAGCATTGACTAGGGTCTTAACAGTTTGTGAGCAGCCATCTAAGGTACTCCACTACTGTCACCCTGTCTGGAACAAGGGACAATGAAGAGAATCAAAGACACAAGGGAAAGATTAGTCCAAATGACTGATAGACCACAAGTACTACAGACTCCACCAGACTGTGTCCAGCACAACTAGATGGTGCTTGGCTACCAGCTAATGCTCTGACAGGGATAACAATCAAGTTTCCCAGACAGATCTGGAGAAAAATGTAGAACAAAATTCTAACTCTCTCTCTCTCTCTCACACACACACACACAAAATAGACTCACTGGTTTGACAGAGACTGGAGAAACCCAGAGAGTGTGGACCCTGGACACACTTTTAGCTCAGTAATGAAGTCATTCCTGAGGTTCACCCTTCAGCCAAAGACTAAAAAAGCCCGTAAAACAAAAATAGACTATAGGGGCACACCAGTCCAGGGGCAAGGACTAGAAGGAAGGAAGGGAAAGAAAAGCTGGTAACAGGGTACCCAGAGTTGAAAACGGAGTGTGTTGACGTGTCATGGGGTTGGTAAGCCTTGTCACAAAATAATATATGTACTATTTATTTAATGAAAAGTTAGTTTGTTCTATAAACCGTCATCCAAATTTGATAATAATAATAAAATGTATCCGTATTTAACCTATAAAAAATAGTGCAACATATAATAATGACAAGTGTGTGGAGGAAGCACCAGGAGCTCTCATTCATTTCTGGTGGAAATGCAAAATGGCACAGTCACTTTGGAAGATAGTTTGACAATTCCTTAAGGAGTTAAACATAAGCTTAAGGTGGTATCTGTATTTAACCCAATGGGTTTGAAAATTTTATTCACATAAAAAACTCCCTGTGAATGTTTATGTTGTGTTTATTCATTTGAAATTCTCATTCCCTAAATTTTATTTACAGGGCCATGGTATGAAAAATTAACTATCTAATTAGAGACAATACATGTTTCTACTATTCCTTCTTTCCTAATTAATGAAAGGAAATTGTCATCAAAATTGTCCCTGTCAATGCAGCTACTTCCTCCCTTAGGGTTTCTGATATACTCAGGTGTAATTATCACAGTGTGCCTCTGTTTGTACAGTAATATACAGTTGTGTCCTCAAAACTCAGAATGCTCAGCTCCATGTAGGCTGTGCTGGAAGACGTGTCCCTGGTCATAGTGGTTCCACCCTGGAACTTTTGTGCATAGTCTGGTACACCAGTGTCTGTGTAGACAAATCCCATCTACGCAAATCCTTGTCCAGGATTTTGTCCCATCTAGTGCACAGTATAGCTGGTGAGGTGTACCAGGAAGACTTGCAGGAGATCTTAACTGATGACTCAGGATTCTTCATCTCAACCTCAGACTGTACCAGCTGAACTTGGGAATAGACTCCTGTGGAGAGGAGACAGGAGTAGTTGAAAGTTCTCTTGAGAATCCACAACACTCTCTTCATTCCTAGGACTGGAGAGGTCTTTATGGGTAAGTGCTGATGCTAAGAGGATTCTCCATCTCCAAAACAGGATGAGGGAGCTATGTTCCCAGGGATTCTCTAGGGAAGAAAGCATGTGTGGTTATTGAGTGATACTCTGAGAAGCACAAACATATCTATATTTAACTGAATAGAACTCAGATTATTTTCATATTCAAGATACATAACAGTCTATAGCTCAAAATCAGGGCTAGGCTGAGTAGAAAAGACACAAGATACAGGAACAAAGCAGCCATACAATCCTGAGGGTGTAAGTTCTAATCCTTTTTGTTAAATGAGTCTTATGTAATGTTCCCAAACACTATAAAGATAGAACTCTCCCCACTGAGGATACAGCACCGACAGGCCCTGATCCTTCTTGTGCCTCACCTTTGAATGGTGCAAAGACCACTTGGACCCTATTAGGGACCATCAGGGGCTATAGTGTTCACCAGGTTTATTAACTTCATCCTGGTTCCCTCAGCCACTGAGCACAGCCCATGGATAACTCAGAGAGAAGCACTGTTTTTGTTCCACAGGAGTGCCAGCAAGATCCACAGGCAGGTGTGAAATCTGCTCCCCATGGCAAGACACTTTCTCCAAGCCCCAGTCTGTGTCCTGAGCCTGCAAGCAGCTTGGTTAAAGGACCCTTGATTCTCAGACCAGACCTGTGACGAGTGACTTTGTACTGTGTTTCTGATCCTACTAATAATAGGAAATGGAGACTCTTGTTTAACTCATCCCTTCCAAAGCTGATCCCAGGAATTTGTGTTTTCAATAACTTTGTGTCTCATTCCCAGACTCCACATAATATAATTCCTCACAGTATTCATGTATTTTCAGTTCTCCATCATTGCTCATCTTTATTATTTGATCTCTGATCAACTTGGATCCATGCACCTGCCACATCTGACCCATCCCCTCCCTCTTACATACTCAGAGCAGGCAATGTCACCCAGGCTTGATATTTGAATGTCTTTTTACCTTGTATCAGGGTGTATCCCACAACTCAGGGCACACTGAATGAATGACACCATTTTTCCTACAGTTCTTCACTGCTAATATGTCCACAGCTCTAAGAATCCACCTTTACATATTGTGATCATTTCTTTATTGTTTTAAGTAAACAAGCCTGATAGAATGGAATATTTATAATCATCAGCCTTTGTCAAATTCGTCATCTTATTATACTTATTTTTCTTAAAAGGCATTAAGAAGAAACCCCTCTCCAGGCATCCTCAGCACCTAACATAGGGCTGGACCTCTATGCACAGTGCGTCCTGTGAGCCCTCTGCTGGCTAGGCCCCTCCTTGCAGAGAGGTTCTCTCTGTGCTTGTGTTGCCTTGCTCTGGAAGCATCTCTACACTTGAAGACCTGTCTAGTGCCTTGGGAACTCTCAAGACCCCAAGAGTTTGTACCCCCTCCATAGCCAAGCGTACCTTTTGTGCATTTTCACTACACATGTGGAAGTTTCCAGTGACCCTTCTTGAACTATGTGTATTGCCTCTATATGTGACGAGTTGATTGTGCTGATTTTGAAGCCAGATATTCTGTCCTATAATGCTTGAGTTCTTCCTACGTGTCTTAGGGAGCTTTAGTGTTTGGTGTAAATCTTCAAACCTCTGTTTCCGACACCTTCTAAAAGACAATCAAACTACTACCTTGGTGTGAAGTCCTGTAGAGCATGTTCATTTTTTTTTCTTTTTCTTTTCTTTTTTTATTGTACTTCAGGTGAAGGTTTAGAGAATCTTTCTGTTTCTCATGAAACAGTAGTACACATATTGTTTTATGACATTGGTTAATGACCCCACAACATGACAACCCTCTCCCTTCTAGACTTTTTTTTTTTTTGATGAAACTATACATAGCCAAAGATACACCATTTCAAAAATTTCTACATGCACAGTTCAGTGACATCGACTACGCTCTTCCAGTTGTGCTGCTTGTCTCACTTTAGGTTAAGTTTTACAGAACAAAATAGTTTCTCATTAAACAGTACACATGTTGCCCTCTGACAATGGTTAACAACCCCACAACACATCAGCACTATACTTACTCAACCTTGGGTTCCCTATCACCAGCTTTCCTGTCCCTTTATGCCTTTTCACCCTTGTCCCTGGACTGCTGTGCCTCATTAGTCCCATTTTGTTTTATGGGGCTATCCGCTCCCCAGCTGAACGGTGAACCTCGGAAATGACTTCACCACTGAGCTAAAAGGGTGTCTGGGGGCCATACTTTCGGGGTTTCTCCAGTCTCCTTTATGCCAGTAAATCTGATCTTTTTGTGTGTGTGTGTGAGTTAGAAGTTTGTTCTACTTCCTTCTCCAGCTCTGTCCAGGGCCCTCTGTTGTGATCCCAGTCAGAGTAGTCCGTGTTGGTAGCCAGGCACCATCTAGTTGTACTGGATGCAGTCTGGTGGAGGTCTTGGTAGGTGTGGTCCGTTAGTCCTTTGGACTAATCTTTCCCTTGTATCTTGTTTTCTTCCTTCTCCTTTGCTCGCAAAGGGATGAGATCAGTGGAGTATCTTAAATGGCTGATAACAGGGTTTTGACCCCAGATGCTACTCACCAAGGTAGAATGTAGAACGTTGTCTTTATAAACTGTGTTATGCCAATTGAGCTAGATGTTCCCTGAGACCATGCTCCCCACAGACCTCCGCCCAGCAATTCAGTCCTTCAGGGAGTTTGGATGTGTCGATGGAGCTTCCATGACATTTCCTTGTTTCCCCAGTATTGTGTACTGTCTTACGCTTCACTCAAGATACCATTTATGTATTGCCTATTTAGTATTCTCCCCCCACCCCTCCCATCCCTCATAACCATCAAAAATTGTTTCTTTTTGTGTGTGAAATTTTTCATGGGTTTTTACAATAGGTCTCATACAGTATTTATCCCTTTGTGATTGACAGATTTCACTCAACATAATGCCCTCTAGTTTCACCCACGTTATGAGATGCTTGCAGATTCATCATTGTTCTTTCTTGTTGCATAGTACACCATTGTGCATATGTACCACAGTTTGTGTTTCCATTCATTTGTTAATGGGAATCTAGGTTGTTTCGATCTTTTTGCTATTGTGAACAATGCTGTAATGAATATAGGTGCGCGTATGTCTATTCGAGTGACAACTCTTATTTCTCTAGGATATACACGTAGGAGTGGGATTGCTGGATCCTATGGTATGTCTATTTCTAGCTTTCTAAGGAAGCGCCATATCATATTACAAAATTATTGCTTCATTTTGCATTCCCAACAGAAGTACATAAGAGTTCCGATCACTCCACAACCTCTTCAACATTTGTTATTTCCAGTTTTTTTTTTAATCTCTGCTAGTAATGCCAGGATGAGGTGGTATCTCATTGTGATTTATATTTGAATTTCTTTAATAGCTAGTGATAGAGAGCATTTACTCATTCGTCTGTTGGTCGCTTGAATGTCTTCTTTGGAGAAGTGACTGTTCATTTCCTTTGCCCATTTTTTAATTGGATTGTCTATTTGCTGTAGAGATATTTTCTTGTAGATTTTAAAAATTAGACCTTTGTCACACTTGGAATGTCCAATTTTTTTCCCCCAATTTGTAGGTTTTCTTTTTACTCTTTTGCTGAAGTCTTTTGATGAGCATAAGTGTTTAATTTTTAGAAGATCCTGGTTATCTAGCTTATCTTCTGGAGTTTGTCTTGTTGGTTATGGTTTGTATCCTATTAATGTCATGTATTAAGGCCTCTATGTTGATCCTACTTTTTCATCTGTGAACTTTATAGTTTTTGGCTTTATATTTAGGTCGTTGATCCATTTTCAATTAGTTTTTGTGTATAGTATGAGGTATGGATCCTGTTACTTTTTTTTTTGCATATGGACATCCAGTTTTGCCAGCACCAATTGTTAAAAAGACTATCTTTTCCCTATTTGATGGACTTTGGATCCTTGTCAAAGATCAGGTGACCGTAGGTGGATGGATTTACATCTGGGTTCTCAATTCTGTTCCATTGGTCAATGTATCTGTCGTTGTACCAGTAGCA
>NW_004443989.1:17014211-17016543 GCF_000243295.1 Trichechus manatus latirostris
CTTTAATAATTCTTGTAAGTTTGGTTTGACTTTTACATATTCCCTTAATTTCTGTTTATCTGGAAATGACCTAATTTCACTATCAAAGTTGAACAAGAGTTTTCCAGGGTATATTATTCTCGGATGGGAATTTTTTTCTTTCAAGATTTTATATATGTCATCCCATTGCCTTCTTGCCTGTATGGTTTCTGCTGAATAATCTGAGCTTAGACTTAGTGTTTCTCCTTTGTTTGTGACTTCTTGTTTTTCATGAGCTGCTTTCAGTATTCTTTTTTTGACTTTGGTTTTGGCGAGTGTGAATATGATGTACGTTGGTAATTTTCTTTTGGGGTCTCTTCTATATGGGGTTCATTGAGCTTGATGGCCAGCTTTTCATCTTTCATGATATTGGGGAAGTTTTCTGTCAGCAGTTCCTCAATGTTCCTCTCCGTGTTTTCTGTTTTCTCCCCCCTGTTCTGGAATTCCAATCTCTCCTAGATTTTTGCTTTTGATTATGTCCCACATAACTCTCAGGGTCTCTTAATTTTTCTTTGTTCCTTTTTCTGAGTTTTCCTCAAACAGAGTTGTATCCAAGTGTTTGTCTTCAATTCCACTTATCCTGTCTTCCACCATTACAAATCTGCTCCTCAGCCCTTCTATGACATCGTCCATTTCTGAAATCTTGTTGTTTATCTTTTGGATTTCTAATGGTTGTCTTTGTATAATTTCTAGTTGTGAATTTATTTTGACATTTTGTTCCTTCATTATTTTCCTGAATTCTTCCAATTTTTTGTCTGTATTTTCCATGATTTTTTTTCCCCTCATGTTTTTCAGCTTTTTGCCTCAGTTATTGGAGAATTCTGAGTATTAGAGATTTGAATTCCCTATCCGGTAGTTCTAGAGCATTTTCTTCCACAGAAGAGTCATCTAGTGTTTTATTTTGGATGCCTACTGGAAGCAACCTGTCCTGTTTTTATAAACGTTTTGATATTTCCTGCTGTCTTCGCAGCATTCAGTAGTTAGTTTTCTTGTTTATTGATTGTAGATTTGTTTGTTTCATCCCTTTTAAAAAAAAAATTGCCTATGTCTGAGCAGGCAGACTGTGTTCTTTGTTGTTTGTTTGTCTGTGGGCACAATACTTTTCACCTCCTTCCTCAACTGGCAGGGTCAGTCACTCAGATACAGTACGTCAGGGCAGGTCTAGCTGAAGAGGAGTTACTGGGATGGGTTGTTTGTGGCACTTACTACAGCCACCAGAGCGTGTTGGTAATCAGTGCAGGGCAGGTTCCAGTAGGCTGTGCCTGTGCTCCTTGGTGGTGTGATGTCAAGTGCACGGTGTAGGTAAGCAGGATGCAGCGGGGAGATTGTTATGTGTGGAGCTAACATAGATATGGGAGAGAGGAGAGAGATCAGGAGCCAAAAACATACAAACAAACAAAAAAGAATGCTAAGGGAGCTTGCCATTGGAGTGGAGAGATGAGAGACTATGAAATTGAGAAAGACAGAAAGGGGAGTAGGAAGAAAAGAAAAGAATGAATAAATAAGAATCAGAAAGGTTAAAGAACCACTAAGTTCCCAGGGATCCCACCGGTGCAGCTTTGAGATCTGGAGAAGTCACTGTCACGTGTTGCAGTACAGCCTGGATAGAAAGCATAGAGGTATACAACACCAGGTATTCAGGGAACAGAAAGAGAAGAAAGATATAGAGAGATGAGAAACTGAGCAATGAAGAAAGACAAAAGGGGAAAAAGATGAAAAAGAAAATAAAACAAATTAAAAAAAGAAAGAAAGACCCCCAAAGAAAGGGAAAAAAAACCAACATAAAAAGAAATGACCTCAGGGAATCCTCTGCACGTCTGTGGAAGCCAAAGTGGCGTCTCCCTGCCAAGCAGCTCAGCCTGGCCAGAAAGGGTCCGAACTCAAGAAAAGGAAAAGAGAACAAACAATTCAGAACAAACAATTCAAAACAAACAAACGAACAAAAGCCCCGGGATCCCACCAGCGTGGCAACCCAAAACAGGAAGCAGCTCCACACTTGAACGGAGGTCTGCAGCCCCTCAGGAGGAAGCAAAGATAGCGCATGGAGCCAGGTACTTGAGCGAAGGGAGGGGAAGGTAGCGAGAGGCAAGTAAGAAATCAAAAGAAGCAGAAAAAAAATAGCAACAGTAGCAGCCAACAAATGGCACTCAGAGAGACAGCTAGTGCGGGCTGGTGTTTCTAGACAAGAGACTGTGTCCGCGGGAAGCAGAGGGGGCCAAGTGTGGGTGAAGAAGGGTAGAGAGTGGGAAAGCATATATCACAAATTACTGGAGCTCTGCAGCCCCTCAGGAAGAAGCAAAGATGGCGCATGGAG
>NW_004443989.1:17016895-17042978 GCF_000243295.1 Trichechus manatus latirostris
CCATTTGGTGCTTGGCTGAGTTCTTTATCTCTTCATTTGATGTTTTAGGCTTTCAGGATTGTTGTATTCTCTGTTAGGCTTAGTTTTTTGGATCTTTGCTGTGGAGGGACAGCATGGTGCTTCTGCCTAGAGCGCCATTTTGCCGGAACTCGAACCCAACTGATTTTTGTGTGTTGATCTTGTACCCTGCAAAGTTGCTAAATACTTCTATTAGTTCCAACAGTTTTCTTGTGGAATCTTTAGGGTCTTCTATGCATAAGATCATGTCATCTGCAAGTAGAGATAATTTTACTTCTTCATTTCTGATTTGGATACATTTTATTTCTTTTTCTTATTGTTCTTGCTAGGACTTCCAGTAAAATGTTGAATAAGAGTGGTGACAGTGGGCATCTTTGTCTCATTCCTGCTTTCAAAGGAAGGCTCTCAGCCTTTCTTCATTGAGTATAATACTGACTGTTGGTTTTACATATATGTCCTTAATTATTTTAGGAAATTTCTATCTGTAATTTGCTGAGATTTTTCATCAGGGAAGGGCATTGAAATTTATCAAATGCCTTTTGTGCATCAATTGATATGATC
The DNA here is from genome assembly GCF_000243295.1 of Trichechus manatus latirostris. Classification (NCBI taxonomy): domain Eukaryota; kingdom Metazoa; phylum Chordata; class Mammalia; order Sirenia; family Trichechidae; genus Trichechus; species Trichechus manatus. The sequence goes on from NW_004443989.1 coordinate 17,017,475, forward strand.
ATACAGTTTTTTTCCTTTCTTTGTCTGGTGGATTGCATTGATTGATTTTCTAATGTTGAATCATACTTGTAATCTTGGTATGAATCCCACTTGTTAGTTTTTTTATATGCTGCTGAAGTAGGTTGGCTAGAATTTTGTTGAAAATATTTGCATCTATGTCTAGAAGGGATATTGGTCTGTAATTTTCTTCTTTTGTGGTGTGTTTGCCTGGTTTAGTTATCAAGGTTATGCTGGCTCCATAGAAAGACTTTGGTATTGTTCCTTCCTCTTCTCTGTTTCTGAAGAGATTGAGTAGGATTGGTGTCAACTCTTCTCTGTATATTTGGTCGAATTCTCCAGTGTAGCCATCTGTTCCTGGGATTTTTGTTGTTTTTCACAGTTTTTTTAATACATCTTCACTCTCTTCGGTTGTAATGAGTCTGTTTAAATTTTCTTCTTCTGTTTGTGTTAGTTTGGATAGGTAGTGTGTTTCTAGGAATTTTCATCTAGGTGTTAATATTTGTTAGAGTATAATTTTTCAGAGTAATTATTTGTGATCTTTTTTATATTTGTTGGATTGGTTGCAGTGTTATCAATCTCATTTTTTAATTTGGTTATTTACCTCTTTTTTGGCCAGTCTATCCAGTGTTTTGTCTATTTTATTGATACTTTCAACGAACCGACATCTCGTTTTGTTCATTCTTTCTATTGTTTTTATATTATTTATTTCATTTATTTCTGCCCTGAATCTTATCATTTCCCCTTTTCTGGTAACCTTTACACAGACCTGGTGGTGCAGAAGTTCAGAGCTAATTTTGCTAAGCAAAAGTTGGGCAGTTTGAATACACCAGCCACTCCTTGGACACCCCATGGGACAGTTCTACTCTGTCCTACAATGTCTATATGAGCCAAAATCGACTCTGCGGCAAAGGTTTTGATTTCTTTTTTGTTTTTTTGGTTTTCTTTTGTTTTAGGCTTCTCTTACTGTTTCTTTTTTATTTGTTCAAGTTATTGGTTTAAATTAATGGTTTTGGAAGTTTCTTCTTTTTAAATTCGTATTACTAGGTATTTCCTTGTGAGTACCTGCTTTTGCTGTTTCTCAAAACTTTTGATATGTCGTGTTTTCATTTTTCTTTGATTCAAAGAATTTTTAAATTTCATTCTTGATTTCATCTGTGACCCGATAGTGTTGTTGTTGTTGTTTTCAGGTGCCATGGAGTCAGTTCTGATTTATAGCAACTCTATGTACAACAGAAAAAAAAAGAAAAGAAAACCACTGCTGGTCCTGCATCATCCTCCCAATGCTGTTATGCTTGAGCCCATTGTTGCAGCCACTGTGACAATCCATCTCGTTGCGGGTCCTCCTCTTTTTCTCTGATACTGTACTTTACCAAGCATGTTATCCTTCTCCAGGGACTAATCCCTCCTGATAACAAGTCCAAAGTATGTGAGATGTAGTCTTACCACCCTTGCTTCTAAACAACATTCTGGTTGTGCTTCTTCCAAGATAGATTTGTTCGTATTTTTGGTAGCCCATGGTGTATTCAATATTCCTTGCCAACACCACAATTCAAAGGTGTCAATTCTTTTTCTTTTTTTTCTATAAATCAAAAGTGAAACGGTCGTATTTATTTTTACTCTGTCACAAAGCAATTTTACACATACAGAAGAGGATTATTCACGATGGAGCATTCTATGATTACAGTAAGAGTTTTGATTCATGTTTGTTGTAATTATTCTGCCTTTCTAAAGAAGAATTACATTCAGTTTTTGTCATTGTTAAAACTTTCTGGTATAAAACAGCTGCCTGCCTAGAAATATATATATATATATATTTAAAAAAGGAAGAGAGAGGTTTCTAAAAGCAGTTAGGTGGGTCCTGAGCATATCACTACTTGAAAAGTTGATCTACACTGAGGACCACTGCCCACTTTTCACCATGCTATCAGCAAGAGAAATTGGCGTTATGTTATTCTGCATTCTAAAAATGGCCAAAAGCTGTCTTTGTAAAGTGAAGTTCTATTTTACAGCCTTGACGATAGTAGTAACTGATATAAATATAGGTCAAAATTGGTAGTGAAATGGGATGAGGAGGATACCTATTTTATTTTTTTTCTAAGCTCTTGGACCTTTTAATCAAGACAAAGGAAAACACCAGCTGAAATTGACTCTAGAATTTTGTCTGATGCTATATCATGAGCAACTCTTCTTCTTTTGCTTTGAATCTGATGCCGCATCTAATCTGCTATCTTCTTATACTGGAGTATCTTGGAGTAGATGAAATGCAGGTAAGCACATATGCAGACCGCCATCTGGACCCACCTCAACCACAAACATGTAAGTCTGGATTTGGGTGGACTAAGAAGAGTAGGAAGTGTCCATGCCAATCCAGGCCAGCCAGGAGAGGTCAGAGACATCTTCCAATGTTTTTAGAATTTTCTTGGGAGGCTATTGCACAAGAAAACACTCAGGAATGAGCAAGAGAAGGGGGCTGTCATTCATCATTTAGTAGATTTTCTTTTAGTTCTTTATCCCCTTTCTCTAGCCTCTTCTCTTACCTCTTCATTTCTCTGCTTGCTGTTTCTGCATCTGAAACCATTCAGGCTCTAGATCTCCACATAGCAAGCCTCTTGTCTCCTAAAGCGGTGAAAGATGAATGTCAGTGAGGAACGGGGAAATAGACCTGGCCATCCTCCTACACACTTACTACCAGTCCTCTTGGATTCAAGAGTATAAATCACAAGTAGAGTTGAGCACACCACAGAAATTGCTTCACTATTCAAAAGGAAACTCTAAATTAATTGTAATTAGAAACTCAGACTTTGCTATTGGACTCTACTAGATTCATGCCAGATTCTGCTCTCTCCTACTTTCACAGGAATCCAATGATCAAGGTTTTCGATGCTCAAATAGGGTTCCTTGCTTCGCTGAGTAACTGACAATTCAACTATCCGTTTTCTCTTCTAATGGACTTTCAGTGTCTCATTCGTTTACTATCATTTGTTGTAATTTAGATGAAGGTTTGCAGAACAAACTAGCTTCTCATTAAAGTTAGTACACGTATTGTTTTATGATATTAACAATCTTACAACATGTCAACACTCTCCCTTCTTGACCTTGGGTTCCCTATTACAAGCTTTCTTATCTCCTCCTGCCTTTTATTCCTTGCCCTGGGGCTGGTGTGTCCATTTTGGCTCCTTTTGTTTTATGGATCTGTCTAATCTTTGGCTGAAGGGTGAGCCTCAGGTGTGGTTTCATTACTGTGCTAAAAGGGTGTCCAGGGGCCATACTCTTCAGGTTTTTCCAGACTCTGTCAGGCCAGTAAATCTGGTCTTTTTTCATAAGTTAGAATTTTGTTCTACATTTTTCTTCAGCTCTATCTTGGACCCTCTTTTGTGATCTCTGTCAGAGCATTCAGTGGTGGCAGCCGGGGACAATTTAGTTATACAAGATTCAGTTTGGTGGAGGCTGTGGTGGTTGCATTCCGTTAGTCCTTTGGACTGAACTTTCCCTTGTGTCTTTAGTTTTCTTCATTTTCTCTTGCTCCTGAATGGGTGAGACCTGCGGAGTGTCTTAGATGGCTGCTCACAGGCTTTTAAGACCACAGATGCTACTCACTGAAGTAGAATGTAGAACACTTTCTTTATAAACTATGTTATGCCAGTTGAGCTAGATGCTCCCCGAGATCATGGGCCGCACAGTCATCAGCCTAGTCATTTGGTCCCTTAGGAGTTCAGATGTGTCTATGGGGCTTCCATGAGCTTGCCTTGTACAAGTTGTGCTAATTTCCCCAGTACTGTATACTATCTTACCTATCACCAAAGTTACCATTTATCTATTGTCTATTTAGTATTTTTTCCATTTCCATCCCTCCCTCCCTCATAACTGTCAAAGACTGTTTCATTTTGTGTGCAAACATTTTTATGATTTTTACAGTGGTGGTCTCATACAATATGTGCTCTTTTGTGATTAACTTATTTCACTCAGTTTAATGACCTCCTGATTCATTTCTGCTTTGAGATGCTTCACAGATTCATGCTTGTTCTTTGTCATTGTTTAGTACACCGTAGTGTATATGCACCATATTTTTTTTATCCATTCATCTGTTGATGGCCACTTAGGTTTTTACCATGTTTTGGCTATTATGAACATTGTTGCAATGAACATGGGTGTTCATATATCTATTCGTGTAACAGCTCTTATGTCTTTATGATACATTCCTGGTAGTGGGATTGCTGAATCATATAGTATTTCTATTTCAAGCTATTTCATGAAGCATTATATCATTTTCCAAAGTGGTTGTACCATTTTGTATTCCCACCAGCAATACATATGAGTTCCACGCTCCCCGCAGCCTCTCCAACATTTGTTAATTTTTTTTTTTTGATTCATGCCAGTAACTCTTAGTTACATGATTTCTCATTATTTTTTCCATTTAGCCCAGTTTTTTTTTTTCCCCAGTCTGTTGATTCTCTTTTTACTCTTTTGGTGAAGTCTTTTGATGAACATAAGTGTTTAATTTTTAGAAAATCCCAGTTATCTAGCTTATCTTCTGGAATTTGTATGTTTTTAGTTATTTTATGGTTTGCATCCTGTTAATACCGTGTATCAGGGTCTCTAGAGTTAATCTTATATTTTCTTCTTTGAAGTTTATAGATTTTTTTTGGTTTTATATTTAGATCTTTGATTCATTTGTTCTAGTTTTTGTGTATAGTGTGAGGTATAGGTTCTGTTTCATTTTTTTTGCAGATGAACATCCATTTTACCAACACCATTTGTTAAAAAGACTGTCTTTTTCCCCTTTGATTGACTTTGGTCCCTTGTGGAAGACCAAGTGACCGTAGGTGGATGGATTTAGATCTAGTTTCTCAATTATACTCCATTGATCACTATATCTGTAGTTGTACCAGTACCAGGTTATTCTGACTACCATAGCTGTATAGTAGTTTCTGCGGTGAGGTAGTGCTTGTTCTGCCACTTCATTCTTTTTCTTCAAAACTGATTTACTTATCCAGGGCCTCTTCCTTTTCCATATAAAGTTAATGATTAGTTTTTCTCTCTCTTTAATGAATGTTGTTGGTATTTGGATCTGGATTGCATTGTATTTGTAAACTACTTTGGGTAGAATTGTCATCTTCACAGTGTTGATTTTACCTATCCATGAACGTGGTATGTTTTTCCATTTATGTAGATCTCTTTGGGTTTCAGGCAGTAGTGTTTTGTAGTTTTCTTTGCATAGGTCTTTTACATCCAAGGTTAGAATTATTCCTAAGTGTTTTGGTTTTTTTAGGGACTATTATAACTGATATTGTTTTCCTGATTTCCTTTTCATCTTTCTCTTTATTGGTGTATATGAATCCAACTATTTTTTATGTTTATCTTATATCCTGCTAGTCTGTTGAATCTTTCTATTAGTTCCAGTAGTTTTCTCATGGATTCTTTAGAGTTTTCTAGGTATAGTATCATATCATCTGTAAATAGGGACAGTTTTACTTTCTTATTGCCGATTAGGACGCCCTTTATTTATTTTTCTTCCCTTATTGCTCTAGCTAGAACTGCCAGCAGAATATTAAATAGGAGTGGTAATAAAGAGCATCCTTGTCTTGTTCCCGTTCTCAAGGGGAATGTTTTCATCCTGTCTGCATTGAGACTGATGTTGGCTGTTGATTTTGTATGATTCCATTTATTATGTTGAGGAATTTCCCTTCTATACATATTTTATTGAGAGTTAGTTTCAGGAATGAATGTTGGACTTTGTCGAATGCTTTTTTTACTTTGATTGAGATGATCATGTGATCATGTGATTTTTATTTTATTTATATGGTGGATTACATTGATTGATTTTCTAATGTTGAACCATTGTATACCTGACATGAATCCTACTTGGTCGTGATGTATTATTATTTTTTATATAATAGTGAATTCTATTGGCTAGAATTTTGTTGAGAATTTTTGCATCTATATTCATGATAGATAGTGGTCTATAATTTTGTTTTTTGTAGTGTCTTTGCCTGGTTTTAGTATCATTGCTATGCTCTATTCATAGAATTAATTTTGAAGTATTCCTTCCTTTTCTATATTCTGAAATAGTCTGAGTATTACTGGTGTAAGCTCTTCTCTCAACGTTTGGTAGAATTATCTGGTTAATCCATCTGGGCCAGGACTTACTTTAGTTAGGAGTTATTCTTTTTTTTTTTAATTACCTTTTCCGTCTCTTCTCTTTTTATGTGTCTGTTCAGATTTTCAACATTTTGCGTTAGTTTGGTTATGTAATATATTTCTAGAAATTTGTCCATTTCCTCTAGGTTTTCAAATTTTTTGGAGTATAATTTTTCATAATAGCTCCTTCTTCACCATGTTATCCATAATTTGTTATGATCCACACAGTTAATTGACTTTGTGTAGTCCATAAAACACAAATAAACATCTTTATGCTATTCTCTGCTTTTAGCCAAGATCTTTCTGACTTCGATAATGATGTCCTCGTTCCACTTCTTATTCTGACTAGGCTTCAATTTATGGCAGTCTTCTGTGTTTGTATGGTTTCATCCATTCTTTACTTACCTTCACCACAATTTTGTTTGCATATGATACTAATGATATTGTTCAATAATTTCTGCATTCCATTGAGTCACCTTTCTTTGGAATGCGAAAGAATATGAACTTTTTCCAGTAGGTTGAGGAGACAGCTGTCTTCTGAATTTCTTCGCATAGATGAGTGAGCACTTCCAACATTGCTTCTGATTGTTGAAGCATCTCAGTTTTTATTCTGTCAATTCCTGGAGCCTTGTTTTTCACCAATGACTTCAGTGCAGCTTGCAGTAATTTCTTCAGTACCATTAGTTCTTGTTCATATGTCACCTCCTGAAATGATTCAACATAGACAAAAACTTTTTGGTACAGTGACTCTGTAAATTTCTTTCATCTTCTTTTGATGTTTTCTGCATCATTCAAATTTTTGCCCATAGGATCCTTCAATATTTCAACTCGAGGCTTGAACTTTTTCTTTAGTTCTTTCAGCTTGAGAAATATCAAGTGTGTTCTTCCCTTTTGGTTTTCTAACTCCAGATATTTTTTATATATAATAACTTTCTATATGCAATGCCAAGGGCATGATCAATAAAATAAATGAAAAGTTAAGCTTTATTAAAAATTTAAATTCCTGCTCTGTAAAAGATACTGTTAAGAGAATAAAAAAAGTCACAGAAAGGGGGAAAGTGTTTGCAAAAAACCACTGTGCTAAAGAAATTATATCCAAAATATGAAGAAAACTCTTAAAACACAACAGTAAGAGAGCTGACAACCCAATTACTAAAGTAGAAAAAAAAAGAAAAGATCTGAACAGATTATATCACTAAAGATGGTACGTAAACATATGAAAAGTTGTTCAACATCGTATGTTATTAAACTAACTGAACCCATTGCCATCAAGTCTATTGTGACTCATAGCCACCCTATAGGACAAAATAGAACTGCCCTAAGAGTTTCCTAGGAGAGGTTGGTGGATTTTAATTGCTGACCTCTTGTTTAACAGCCAAGTTCTCCAAGTTCTTAACCACTGTACCAGCAGTGATCCGTATGTTATTTAGGAGTGGCAAATTAAAATATCAATGAGTTACCAGTACACGACTATTAAAATAGCTATGGTTCAAAATACTGTTAAAGTCTGATGAGGATGCAGAGTAAAAGGATCTCTTTTTATCACTGATGGGAATAGTAAATTTTACAATCACTTTAGAAGACAGTCTGGTAGTATCTTACAAAGCTAAGCATTGACTTGTCATATAATCCACCAATCGTGCTCATAGGTATTAACTCAAATGAGTTGAAATCATAAATCTGTAATTCTATATTTTTGAAGTGAGGATCTATACATATGTCTTTTGGAATTCTTATGCATGATATATTTTTCTCTTACCCTCCATTTGTCTTATTTATTCAATCACTTATTGATAACAGTATGGGCTCACATGTATTTATTTCATCCTTTATGTTAAAATCCAGTGCTATTTATGTTGTTGCTGAAAATTCCCCAGTTTTTTTTTAGAAATTGAGAGCTCTCTCAGGTAGGCTCCCACCATATTACATCCATTTACTCACTTGTTCAACTACAGTGTAAATGCACAGTGATTTCAGAATTGTTAACACATACTCCTGGGGGGAAACAACTTTATGAAGTAAAATTCAATGTGCAGATCTTCTTGCATTTAGTTGTACAGACTCCATTCCTTTCCAAAATTACTTAGGTTAGCATCTACTCTCCTACTCCCTTCAGTGAGGCTGCCTCATACATTATTAGTACCGTTATATTTTTTTTAGATAGCCTGCATCCAATCCTGGGATTTCTGACCTTCTAAACAATATTTAAAATTTCCACATTAAGGTACACTCTAAGATCTGTGAATTTCTACGGGTTTTGATGAATGAAAAGTGTCATTTATCAACCATGGTAACATACAGAATTATTTTACCACGCTAAAATAATTGCTTATGTTTCACCTATTCAAGATCCTCTTCCCAAATTTCTACCAATAATTGTTAACCTCATCCTATTTATAGCCTTTCCTTTTATAGAATGTCATATATATAATATCATATCATATGTAATATTTTCAATATGGCATCCTTCTTTTAAGATCATCCATATATTTTTTATGACTTAATGTTGTTACTCGCTGTCTAATCAGCTCTGATTCATGGCAACATAACGTTTATAAGAAAGAAATCTTGCCCAGTTCTGAGCCATCTTCCAAATCGTTGGTTTATTTGAGCCTATTGTTTTGGCTATATCATGTCAATCCATCTCATTAAGGGTGTTCCTCATTTTCTCTGACCCTCTACTTTCCCAGTCATGATGTCCTTTTCTAGAAATTGCTCTTTCCTACTAATGTGCCCAATGTAAGTAAGCAGAAGTCTCATCATCATCCCTTCTAAGGTATATTCTGGTTGTATTTCTTTTTGTTCTGATTTGTTGTTTCTTCTGGCAGTCCACAGTATAGTCAGTATTCTTTTCCAACACCACAGTTTGAATTTATCAATTCTTATCCTGTCTTCCTGTTTACTGGACAGGTCCTACATGAACACAATTATGTGTTTTATAATTCCCTTTCTTTGAAATGTTATCTATAATCTTTTATGATCCACACAGTGGAATTCCTTCATGAAGTTGATAAAACATAGTTAAACATCTTTCTCGTAGTCTTTGCTTTGTCCGAGATCAATCTGACATCAACAATGTTACCCCTCTGTTATGGTTAAGGTTGCATGTTAATTTGGATGGGCCATGATTCTCAGTGGTTTGTCAGTCTTATGATGTTGTGATCACTTCCATGATGAGATTTGATATTATGTGATAACCTCCATGTTGGGATCTGTTGTGAGTAGCCTATCACTTGAGGGAATTTTCTTGGGTGTGTGGCCGGCATCAAATGTAAGTGGACATTCTGGCAAGGGTCCTGGGTTTTTGTTCACTCTGGATCCTGCAGCGGACTCTTGTTCATCTGACCTATGATTCTTGGGACATGAGCTAGCAGCTTGTGGCCTTGCCTGCTGATCTTGGGATTGTCTCTGACCTGCCTATCTTGGGTTCACCAGCTCCTGTGGCTACAGGAATCAGAAGAAGTCTCTATCCTGACCCATAGACTTGGGACGTTCCAGTCTTTCCACCACGTGAACTATTTCCTTGATATAACTCCTTCTCCATATATATTTATATGCTTTACTTGTTTTTCTTCTCTAGAGAACCCATCCTAAGACATTCTCCTTACACGTCCTGCTCTGAATCTGGCATAGTCTTCTGGAAGTTCTGAGTGGGTGTGTTATTGCAGTTCCTTTTTTTTTTAATTTCATGGCTTGATAGTTCATTTCCGTTTATCTTTTATAGATGAAGAAGCAGTCATTCAAACAGAACAAGTTTATACTCCGTGGTTTACAATCAGTAAGGGTATGCACCATATGTATTCAATCTATATCATGAGCAATTACTCTGAGAAACTGGACTACACAAAGAACACAACATCAGGATTGGAAGGCATCTCATTAACGAGCTATAATATGCATATGACGCTTGCTGAAAACTAAGAGGTCTTGAAGGACTCACTGGTGAAAATCAAAGATTACAGCCTTCAGTGTGGATTACACCTCAAAATAAATAAGAACAAAAATCTTCAGAACTGGTCTAATAAGGAACATCTGATAACTGGAGAAATTATTGAAGTTGTCAAGGGTTTCATTTTATATGGGTACAATAAACACCAATGGAAGCAGCAGTAAAGAAACCAAAGAATGTATTGCAATTGGCAAATCTGTTGCAAAAGTGCTCTTTAAAGTATTAAAAAACAAGGATGCCACTTTGAGGACAAAGCTGTGTCTGACTCAAGCCATGGTATTTTCAATTGCCTTATATTTATCTGAAAGCTGGACAATGAAACAGGAAGACCAAGGAAGAATTGATGCCCTTGTTTTATGGTGTTGATGAAGAATACTGAATATATTCTGGGCCGCCAGAAGATTGACAAATCTGTCTCAGAAGAAGTACAGTTAGAATATTCCTTAGAAGTGAGGATGATGATACCCTGTCTGACATACTTTGAACATGTTATTAGGAAGGATCTGTCCCTGAAGAAAGACATCATGCTTGGTAAAGTAAAGGGTCGGCGAAAAAGAAGAACCTGAACAAGAAGTATTGACACAGTGGCTGCAACAATGGGCTCAAACATAGCAACGATTGTGAGGATGGCACAGAACTGGGCAGTGTTTTGTTCTGCTGTACACAGAGTTTCTATGAGATGGAACTGATTTGACGACACCTAATAATAACAACAACAATATTCCATTGCAAGGACATACCATGGATTTTTTCTACATTGTTGTATTGAAGGTTATCTTTCCACCTGGGTCCTCCTCTGTTTGCTTCGTTTATTTCTTTCATTTCTCTGAGGAGAGGGCCCCAGTTTGGGGGTACCGAGGGCTGGAAGGTGGCACCCTTCATCAAATTTCACCTCTGAACACTGGAACAATTCATACACACATACACACACATACACACACACAATCAGACAAATCTCAGTTCCTTTGTCCAACTAACCCATCCCCTGCATTGTCCCTATGGGCAACACACGCTGAGTTCACTCAGGCTTCAGACATAGCCCTTCTTTACCTCTCAGAATATGAGATCCACTAACAGGTTCTTGTCCTCTTCCATAAACACAAGTAGGCCAGCCACTACCTCCTTTCATGTAAACCCAAAAATGCCCATTCCCTCTAACTGCCTGAACCCTCCTTAGACACAGGAACACCTAGACCTCTACAGCTGAAGGGCTACAAGGACCACTAGCCACTGCTCCTTAGAGAACCCTCCCCCTTCCATATAACGAGGGTGCTAGGGGAGGCCAGAGACCCTTGAATATGAAATCTGACCCTGGTCTGGCACTTAGACTTGGTCTGAGAGCAAAAGGACAAAGTATCCATACTCGATTCATTTTGAAGTGTGGTTTCTCTGAATACACAATTCTTGCTTATTTGTTTGTTTGTTTTCCAACACTTCAGTTCAATCCAATCCCTCCCTTCTTGGATGGTTTGTGATGAGAAGCACTTCTCTAATTCCTATTGATTTTCTTTATTGGTAAGTTTCTTGTCTTTGTTTGCTTTTTAAATGTAACTTTTTCTAGAATTTCTACAGTTTTAAAATGATATACCTAGATGTGCTTTCTTTGGTTTGTCTTATTTTCTTTGTTGTGTTGTTGTGATGTATTTTATTCGATGTTCTGTCAGCTTCTGTGATCAGTGGTTTTCTGTTTGTTATAAATTTGGGAAAATTCTCAGTTCCTGTTTTCTCTTCTTCTGGCAGTCTGAATACACATGTTACATGTTTTTAAATTGTTGCACAGTTCTTGGATGTTCTGTTCTCTTATTTTCAGGAAGATATGGACCTCATCATCAAGAATATGAAACAATTGTGGTGCTTCCTCTTCATGGTGGCAGCTCCAGAGTCAAATGTTTCAGGGATTCAGACATGAAGGTCTGGGGATTTCAATCTGAGCACATGACCCACTGTGGTCCTCCTTGTCTCCAGAAGTTCAGTCTCAGGTACAGTTGTACGAGTCTGGCTTAAAACTGGTGAAACCAGTGCAGACACTGTCCCTCACCTTTGCTGCCTCTGGTTAATCCATCACAAGTGAATGATGTTGGAGCTGGAACTGACAACTCCCAGTGAAGGTGCTGCAGTGGATGGAGTACATTGATATGATGAGAACTTACACTACAAACCATCCTCAAGAGTAGGGTCAGCTTCTCCAGTGAAATGTCCAAGAACTAGTCTTGTTGCTGATGATCTCCATGATTACTGAGATCCTGTCCAGATATTACCGTGTGAAAGACACAGTGAATGAAGGCAGAGGGATCCCAAATCCAAACCCGTCAGTATGGAAGCAAAGTGGGATACACAGAGGGGGCCATGGGACCCTCAGAGCAAAGAGGCCTAGCTCAGGAGCAGGTACAGCAGGGTCGGGGGTTTCTTGTCATGACATAAGAGATCATCTCTTTCATTCACATCATTTAACTCCTGGGACCCCTAGATTACATTGTTTTTATCTGTGGTAAAAATGCATATAACACATTTGCCAATTCAACATTTTTTACATACAAAATTTACTGATACTGATTGCATTAATTACATTTTACAACCATTAAATCTTTTAAAATCAATGTCATTATATACCAAATTTCAAATACAGTACATATTTATTTAAAATGTTATTTTTTAATAGAGTTTTTTTATTGTACTTTAGGTAAAGGTTTACAGAAAAAATAGTTTCTCATTAAACAGTCAGTACACATATTGTTTTATCAAACTGGCTAACAACTGCACGACATGTCAACCCTCTCCTTTCTCATCCATTTTTTGTGAAAATATACATTGCCAAAGATAAACCATTTCAAAAATTTCTACATGCACAGTTCAGTGACATTGATTACTTTCTTCCATTTATGCTGCTCATCTTACTTTTGATGAGGATTTACAGAACAAATAGTTTCTCATTAAGTAGTACACATGTTGCCCTATGACAATTGTTAACAACCCTGCTACACGTCAACACTGTCCTTACTCAAACTTGGATTCCTTACCACCAGCTTTCCTGTCCTGTCCCCTTCTGCCTTCTAGTCCTTTTCCCTGGAAAGCTGTACCTCATTAGTCCCGTTTTGTTTTATGGAGCTGTCCAATCCCCTGCTGAACGGTGAGCCTAGGAAGTGACTTCACCAAGTAGCTAAAAGGGTGTCTGGGGGACATAACCTCGGTGTTTCTCCAGAATCTTTCATGCCAATAAATCTGGTCTTTTTGTGTGTGTTAGAATTTTGTTCTACATCCTTCCCCAGCTCTGTTCTGAACTCTCTGTTGTGATCCTGATCAGAGCAGTCACTGGTGGTAGTCAGGCACCATCTAGCTGTACTGCACTCAGTCTGGTGGAGGCCTTGGTAGCTGCAATTTCATTAGTCCTTTGGACTAATCTTTTCCTTGTATCCTGTTCTCTTCATACTCCCTTGCTCTCGAAGGGGTGAGACCAGCTGAGTATCTTAGATGGCTGCTTACAGTCTTTTAAGACCCCAGACGCTACTCACAAAGGTAGAATGTAGAACATTGTATTTATGAACTGTGTTATGTCAAGTGAGCTAGATGTTCCCCGAGACCATGGTCCCCACAGACCTCTGCCCAGCAGTTCAGTCCCTCAGGGAGATTGGATGTATCTATGAAGCTTCCATGACCTTTCCATGTACAAGTTGTGCTGGTTTCCCGATTATTGTGTACTGTCTCACTTTTCACCCAAGACACCACTTATCTATTGCCTATTTAGTATTTCCCCCACCCCGCCCAACCCTCGTAACCAAAAAAGATAGTTACATTTTGTGTGTAAACTATTTCATGGGTTTTTACAGAAGATGGCTCATACAATATTTCTCCTTTTGTGAATGACTTATTTCACTCAGCATAACGTACTCCAGATTCATCCATGTTATGGGGTGTTTCACAGATTCATCATTGTTCTTTATCATTGTGTAGTACTCCATTGTGTGTATGTACCATAGTTTGTTTATCCATTCATCTGTTAATGGGTATCTAGGTTGTTTCTATCTTTTTGCTATTGTGAACAATGCTGCATGAACATGGATGTGCGTATGTGTATTCGAGTGACGACTCTTATTTCTCTAGGATATATTCCTAGGAGTGAGATCACTGGATCGCAGGGTATTTCTATTTCTAGCTTTCTAAGAAAGCACCATATCATTTTCCAGAATTGTATCGTTTTTCATTCCCATCAACAGTGCATAAGAGTTCTGATCTCCTCACAGCCCCTCCAACATTTCTCATTTCCAGTGTTTTTGATTCGGGCCAGTAATGCCGGGGTGGGATGGTATCTCATTGTGGTTTTAATTTGCATTTCTCAAATGGTTAGTGATCGCGAGCATTTCCTCATGTATCTGTTGGCTGCTTGAATGTCCTCTTTGGTGAAGTGTCTGTTCATTGCCTTTGCTCATTTTTTAATAGGATTACTTGTCTTTTTTTGTAGAGGAGATGGATTTTTTGTAGATTATGGAGATTAGACCTTTGTCTGACTTGTACTCTCTAAAATTTTTTCTCAGTCTGTAAGTTCTCTTTTTACTCTTTTGGTGAAGTCTTTTGAAGAACATAGGTGTTTGATTTTTAGAAGATCCCAGTTATCTAGCTTATCTTCTGGGGTTTGTGTGCATAAGGTTATGGTTTGTATACTGTTAATCCCGTGTATTAGGGCCTATAGTGTTAGTCTTATTTTTTCTTCTATGAACTTTATTGTTTTTGGCTTTATATTTAGGTATTTGATACAGTTTGAATTAGTTTTTGTATATGGTGTGACGTACGGGTCCTGTTTCATTTTTTTGCAGATGAATAGCCAGTTTTTGCCAGCACCATTTGTTAAAAAGACTGTCTTTTCCCCATTTGATGGACTTTGGGCACTTGTCGAAGATCAGGTGACCGTAGGTGGATGGATTTACATACGGGTTCTCAATTATATTCCATTGGTCAATGTGTCTGTCACTGTACCTGTACCAGGCTGTTTTGACTACCGGAGATGTATAATAGGATCTGAGGTTAGGTAATGTGAGTCGTCCAACTTTATTCTTCTTCTTCAATAGTGTTTTACTTATTCTGGGTTTCTTCCTTTTCCATATAAAGTTAATGATTACTTTTTCCATCTCGTTGAAGAATCTTGTTGGTATTTGCATCGACATTGCATTTTATTCCTAAATTGCTTTGGATAGAATTGTCATTTTCACAATGTTGAGTTTACCTATCTATGAGCCATGGTATGTTTTTCCATTTATGTAGCTCCCTTTTGGTTTCTTGCAACAGTGTTTTGTAATTTTCTTTGTATAGATCTTTTGCATCCCTATTTAGATTTATTCTTAAGTATTTTTTTAGGGGCTATTATAAATGGTATTGTTTTCCTGATTTTCTTTTCGTCGTTCTCTTTATTTGTATATAGGAATCCAACAGAAATTTGTATGTTTATCTTATATCCTGCTACTCTGCTGAATCTTTCTATTAGTTCCAGTAGATTTCTTATGGAGTCTTTAGGGTTTTATATGTATAGTATCATATAATTCGCAAACAGGAAAAGTTTAATGTCTTCATTGTCAATTTGGATACCCTTTATTTCTTTTTCTTACCTTATTGCTCTAGCTAGAACTTCCAGCACAATGTTAAATAGGAGTGGTGATAAAGGGCATCCTTGTCTTCTTCCTGTTCTCAAGGGGAATGTTTTCAGCCTCTGTCAGTTAAGAATGATGTTAGCTGTTAGTTTTGCATAGATGCCTTTTATTATGTTGAGAAATTTCCCTTCTATGCCTATTTTATTGACAGTTTTAATCAGGAATGGTTGTTGCACCTTGTCAAATGCCTTTTCTGCATCAATTGAGATGATCATGTGATTCTTTTCTTTCCTTTTATTTGTGTGGTGGATTACGTTGATTTCTAATGTAAAACCACCCTTGCATAGCTGGTATGAATCTTCTTTGGTCGTGGTGTATTTTTTTTAATATGATGCTGAATCCTATTTGCTAGAATTTTGTTCAGAATTTTTGCATCAATATTCATGAGAAATATTGGTCTGTAAGTTTCTTTTTTGTGCCTTCTTTGCCTGGTTTTGATATCAGGGTTATGCTGGTTTTATAGAAAGAATTTGGGAGTGTTGCTTCCTTTTCTAGGTTCTGAAATAGTTTAAATAGTACTGGTATAAGCTCTTCTTTGAATGTTTAGTAGAATTCTCCAGTGAAGTCATCTGGGCCATGGATTTTTTTTTTATCTTGGGAGTTTTTTATTTCCTTTTCAATCTCCTGTCTTGTTATGGGTCTGTTCAGATTTTCAACATCCCTTTGTTGTAGTTTGGTTAGGTTGTGCTTTTCTAGAAATTTATCCATTTCCTCTAGGTTTTCAAGTTTGTTGCTGCATAGTTTTTCATAATATTCTGTTATGATCATTTTTATTTCAGTTGGGTCTGTTTTAATGTCACTCATTTAATTTCTTATTTGGGTTATTCGCAACCTCTCCTGTTTTTCTTTTGTCATTCTAGACAGTTGTTTGTTGATTTTGTTGATTCTTTCGAAGAACCAACTTTTGGTTTTGTTGATTCTATTGTTTTTCTAGTCTCTATTTCATTTATTTCTGCTCTGATCTTTATTATTCCCATTTTTCTGGTGGCTGTGAGCTTTTTTGCTGTTCTCTTCCTATTTGTTTGAATTGGGTAGTTAAACTTTTGATTTTGTCCCTTTCTTCTTTTTTGATGTGTGCATCTATTGCTATGAATTGTCCACTAAGGACTGCATTTGCTGTGTCCCAAAGTTTTCGGTATGATGTGTTTTAATTCTCGTTTGATTCTAGGAAATTTTGATTCTATCTCTGATTTCCTCTATTACCCAGTGGTTTGCGAGCAGGGTGTTATTCAGTGTCCAAGTAGTTGATTTTTTTTCCTTGCTCTTTCTCCTGTTAATTTCTACCTTGATGGCATTGTGGTCAGAGAAGATACTTTGTAGTATCTCAACTTTTTGGTCTTGTTGAGGATTGCTCTGTGGCCTAAGACGTGGTCTATTCTGGAGAATGTTCCATGTGCATTGGAAAATAATGTGTACTTTGCAGCTGTTGGATGGAGTGCTTGATATATGTCTATGAAGTCAAGTTGGTTGATTGCGCCCTTTAGGTCTTCTGTATCTTGCTGAGTTTCTTTTTAAATGTTCTGTCCCTTACTGACAGTACTGTATTGATGTCTGCTACTATTATGGTGGAACTATCAGTTTTTCTTTTCAGTGTTGTTAGAGTTTGTTTTATGTATCTTTGAGCGCTGTCATTGGGTGTGTAGACGTTTATTATGGTTATGTCTTCATTTGTAAAATTCATATTTTAAAAACCCATGAAAAAGTTCACACACAAAATGTAACAATTTTGTTGGTTACCAGGGATGGGAAGGGTGGGGGAATACTAAACAGGCAATAGATAGGTGGTATCTTGGGTGAAGGGTGAGACAGTACACAATACAGGAGAAACCAGCACAACTTGTACAAGGAAAGGTCATGGAAGCCCCATAGACACATCCAAACTCCCTGAGGGTCTGAATCGCTGGGGGGAGGGCTCTGGGGACCATATTCTGGGGGAACATCTAGCTCAATTGGCGTAACACAGCTTATAAAGACAATGCTCTACATTCTACCTTGGTGAGTAGTGTCTGGGGTTTTAAACACCTGTGAGCGGCCATCTAAGATACTCCACTGGTCTCATCCCTTCAGGAGCAAGGGAGAATGAAGAGAACAGTATACAAGGAGAAGAGTAGTCCGAAGGACTAATTGTCCACAGCTACCAAGACCTCCACCGGACTGAGTCCAGTACAGCTAGATGGTACCTGGCTACAACCACTGACTGCTCTGAACAGGATCACAACAGAGAGTTCTGGACAGAGCTGGAGAAGGATGTAGAGCATAATTCTAACCCCCTCAAAAAAGACAAGATTTACTGGCCTAAAGGAGACTTGAGAAACCCCAAGAGTATGGCCCCCAGACACACCTTTAGCTCAGTGGTGAGGTTATGTCTGAGGTTCACCGTTCAGCCTGGGAGTGGACAGCCCCGTAATACCAAATGAGAATAACGAGGTACAGGAGTCCAGTGACAAGGGCCAGAAGGCAGAAGGGGACAAGGAAGTTGGTGATAGGGAACCCAAGTTTTGCAAGGATATTGTTGATGTGTTGTGAGATTGTTAACCATCGTCATAGGGCAACATTTGTAGTAACTGTTAAATGATAAACTATTTTGTTCTGTAAGCCTTCATCTTAAGTGAGAATAACAGCACAATTGTAAGAGCGTAGTCAAAGTTATTGAACAGTGCATGTAGAAATTTTAGAAATTGTGTATGTTTGGCTATGTGTATTTTCACCGTAAAAAAAGGCTCAGAAGATAGAGGTTGACATGTGGGGTTGTTAACCAATGTCATAAAACAACATGTGTGCTACTGTTTCATGAGAAACTATTTGTTCTGTAAGCCTTCACCTGAAGTACAATAAAAAAAAGAGAGAGGGAAAAAAAAGAGCAAGTCTAGCAATATTAATCTCTAACAAAACAGACTTTAAAGCAAAAAGTAAACACCACAAATGACAAGGAAGGACACTTATAATGATTAAAGGGTGAATACACCAGAACGACATAACCATGATAAATATTTATGCACCTAACAACAAAGCTCCAAAATACATAAAGTAAGCTCTAATAGCATTGAAAAGAGAGATAGACAGCTCCACAATAATAGCTGGAGACTTCAACACACCACTTTTGGTGAAGGATAGAACATCCAGAAAGAAACTCAATAAAGACAGGAAAGATCTAAATGCCAAAATCTATCATCTTGATCTTATAGACATATACAGAGCACTCCTTCCAACAGCAGCAAGTGTACCTTCTTCTCTAATGCATGAGAAAAATTCTATAGAATGGACCACATATTGAACCACAAAGCAAGCCTTAACAGAATCCAAAGCATCAAAATATTACAAAACATCGATTTATGACTATAAAGCCATAAAGTACAAATCAATAACAGAAAAATCAAAGGGGAAAAATCAAACAAATGGAAACTGAAAAACACTTTGCTCAAATCTGCTGGGTTATAGAAGAAATTAAGGATGGAATAAAGAAATTCACAGACTCCTGTGAGAATGAAAACACACCCTACTAGAACCTTTGAGACACAGCGAAAGCAGTGTTCAGATATCCGTTTATAACAAAATATGCATACACCCAAAAACAAGAAAGGGACAAAAATCAAATCATTAACCCTATAACTCAAATGTATAGAAAGAGAGCAGCAAATGAAGCCCTTGGGCACCAGAAGAAAGCAAATAATTAGAGCAAAATGAAAGAAAGAATAGAAAAACAGTTGAAAGAGTTAACACGAAAAAAAATCTGGTTCTTTGGAAAGATCAACAAAATCCATAAACCATTGGCCAAACTGACAAAAGAAAAACAGGAGAAGAAGCAACTAACCCCAACACAAAATGAGATGCGTGATATCACAACAAACCCAACCAAAATTAAAAGAATTATAACAGAATACTGTGAAAAATTGTACTCTAACAAATTTGAAAACCTAGAAGAAATCAACAAATTTCCAGAAACACACTACCTACTTAAACTAACAGAGTTAGAACCACTAAATAAACCTATAACAAAAGAAGAAATTGACAAGACAATTATCCCCCCCCAAAAAAAAAAAAGAAAACCTGGCTCTGATGGCTTCACTGGAGAATTTTACCAAACTTCCAGAGAAGAGTTAATACCACTACTTCTCAAGGTACTTCAGAGCATACAAAAGGCTGGAACACTCCTAAACCCATTCTACGAAGCCAGCCTGATACCAAAACAAGGAAAAGACCCACAACTTGATACCAAAACCAGGTAGACACACAAAAAAGAGAAAATTACAGACAAATATCGCTTATGAACACAGAGGCAAAAATCCTCAAAAAAAATTCTAAGCAATAGAATTTAAAACATACCAAAAAAAAATCATCACGACGAAGTGGGATTTATACTAGGTATGCAGCAATGGTTCAACGTCAGAAAAACAATCAAAGTAATCCATTACATAAATAAAACAAAAGACGAGAACTTCATCATCTTAAAAATTGATGCAGAAAAGGCATTTGACACAATCCGAAACCCATTCATGATAAAAACTCTCAGCAAAATAGGAATACAAGGGAAATTCCTCAACACAGTTAAGGGCATTTATACAAAGTCAACAGCCAACATCATCCTAAATGGAGAGAGTCTGAAAGCATTCCTTTTGAGAAGGAGAACCAGACAAGAATGCTCTTTATCACCACTCTTATTCAAGATTGTGTTGGGAGTCGTAGCCAGAGCAACTAGGCTAGGAAAAGAAATAAGGCAACCACAACGGTAGTGAAGAAGTAAATCATCTCTATTTACCTAGGCTCTTATTCACAGAAAACCCCAAAGAATCCACAAAAAAACGACTGAAACTAATAGGTTTTAGCAAAGTATCAGGATACAAAATGAACATACAAAACTCAGTTGGATTCCTCTGCACTAACAAAGAGAATTTCCAAGAGGAAATAACCAAATCAGTACCATTTACAATAACCCCCAAGAAGATAAAATACTTAGAAATAAATCTAACCACAGATGTAAAAGTCTTATACAAAGAAAACTACAAGACACTACTTCAAGAAATGAAAAGAAACAAACACAAGTGGAAAAAACATACATTGCTCATGGATAGGAAGACTCAACATTGTGAAAATGTCAATCCTACCCAAGGTGATCTACAGATACAATACAATCTGTATCCAAATTCCAATGGCTTTTTTTTTTAAATAAGATGGATAAAAAAATCATTAACTTTATATGGAAAGGGAAGACGCCCCAGATAAGTAAAGCATTTCTCAGGAAGAAGAATAAAGTGAGAAGCCTCACAGTACCTGATTTTAGAAGCTGTTATACTGTCACAGTAGTGAAAACAGCCTGGTACTGTTAGGACAACAGATACATATACCAATGGAACAGAATTAAGAATCCAGACGCAAATTCATCCACCTATGAGCAGCTAAGATTTGACAAAGGCCCAAATTCTATTAAATGAGGAAAAGACAGTCTGTTTAACAAATGATGCTTGCATAACTATATATCCATCTGCAGAAAAATGAAACAAGACCCATATCTCACATCATGCATAAAAACTAACTCAAAATGGATCAAAGACTAAATATAAATATATAACTAAATATAACTAAAATGATAAAGATCATGGAAGAAAAAATAGGGACTATGCTAGAAGCTCTAAGACACGGCATACAGAGAATAAAAAACATTACTAACAATGCACAAACACCAGAAGATAAACTAGATAACTGGGAGATCCTAAAAGTCAAACACACATAACCATCAAAAAACCTCACCAAAAGAGTCAAAAGAAAACCTACAGACTTGGAAAAAAATTTTGGCAACGAAATATCCGATTAGGGTCTAAACTCTAAAATCTACAAGGTACTACAAAACCTCAACCACAAAACACCAATAACTCACTTAGAAAATGGGCAAAAGAGAAAAAATGGCACTCTAGGCAGAAGCAACATGCCGTCCCTCCACAGCAAAGATCCGAAAAACTAAGACAAACAGAGAAAACAACAATCCTGAAACCCTAAAATATCAAATGAAGAGATAAAGAACTCAGCCAAGCACCAACTGGAGTGAGAAAACTAACAGAGAACGTAGAGCAAGGAAAGATTCATGCAGACATCCCCTATCAGCTAACGCAGCACGGATCCGCCATCTTGGACTCCTATTGGAGACCAGCAAACAGGGGGTACAAGAAAGCAGCTTCACAGAGCCTCCAGCAGGAGACAAAACAACCGGTAATTTGCTATATACGCTTTCCCACCCCCCACCCTTCTTCATTCCCACACGGCCTCCTCTGTTTCCCGCGGCCACAATCTCTTGTCCTAGAAGCACTGGCTGCTTGGATTTCACCCACCCGAATGGGCTGGCTCTTTGAGTGCCATTTGTTGGCTGCTGGTGTTGCTTTTCTTCTGCTTCTTTTGATTTCTTCCTTACATCTCACCACCTCCCCCTGCTTTCGCTCAAACATCTGGCTCCATGCGCCATCTTTACTTCTTTCAGAGGGGCTGCGAAGCTCCGTTTGAGTGTGGAGATGCTTCCCGGTCTGGGCTGCTGCGCTGGTGGGATCCCAGGGCATTTGTTAGTTTGTTTTGAATTGTTTATTTGTTCCCTTTTCCTTTTCTTGACTTGGGAGCCCGTTCTGGCCAGGCGGTGCTGCGTGGCTTGGAGACTACCCCCTCAGCTTGCACAGATGTGCAGAGGGATCCCTGAGGACATTTCTTTTCTTGTTTTGTTTTTTTTTTTCTTTTTTTGACAGGGCATTTCTATTTCTTTTTTTTTTAATTTCTTTTGTTTTCTTTTCCCTCTTTGTCCCTTTTTGTCTTTCTTCATTACTCAGTTTCTCGTCTTTCTATATCTTCCTTCTTTTTCTGTTCCGTGAATACCTGGGGTTGTATACCTCTACTCCTTCTAGCCAGGCTGTACTGCAACACCTGAGAGCATCTTCTCCAGACCTCATAGCTGCACAGGTGGGATCCCTGGGAACTTTATTCTTCTATAACTTTTCAGATTTTTAGTTATTCTTTCTTTTATTTTCTTCCTATTCCCCTTTTTGTTTTTCTCCATTTCATAGTCTCTCATCTCTCCACTCCAACAGCAAGCTCTTCTAGCACTCTTTTTTGTTTGTATGTTTTTGGCTCCTGTTCTTCTCTCCTCTCTCCCATATAAATCTTAACTCCACACATAACAATCTAGTCGCTACATCCTGCCTACCTGTAACTTGCGCTTATCATCACACCACAGGCATGGGCTACTGGAACCTGCCCTGCACTGATAACCGACCCGCCCTGGTGGCTGTAGTAAGTGCCACAAACAACCTGTCAAAGTAATTCTTCTTCAGCTAGACTTGCCCTGCGTACCATATCTGAGTGACTAACCCTTCCAGTTGGAGAAGGAAGCAAAAAGTATTGTGCGCACATACCAGCAAACAACAAAGAACACACAGCCAACCTCCTCAGACATAGGAAAATTTTAAAAAAGGGACAAAACAAACAAATCTACAGTCAATAAACGAGAAAAATAACTACTTAATGTCCTGAAGACAACAGACAATATCAAAACATTTACAAGAACAGGACAGGATGGTTTCAGTAGGCGTCCAAAATAAAACACCAGATGACTTTACAGTGGAAGAAAAGGCACTAGAACTAACTGATAGGGAATTCAAATCTCTAATACTCAGAAATCTCCAAGAGCTGAAGCAAAAAGCAGACAAAGTTGAGGGAAAAAATAGACAAATTCATGGAAAATACAGAAAAAAATTGGAAGAACTCAAGAAAATAATGCACAGACAAAATGCCAAAATAAATTCACAACTAGAAATTATACACAAACAATTAGAAATCCAAAACATAAACAACAAGATTTCAGAAATGAACGATGTCATAGAAGGGCTGAGGAGCAGATTTGAAATGGTGGAAGACAGGATCAGTGGAACTGAAGACAAACACTTGCATACAACTCTGTTTAAGTAAACTCAGAAAAAAGAACAAAGAAAAATGAAGAGACCCTGAGAGTTATGTGCGATACAATCAAAAACAAAAATTTGTGAGTGATTGGATTTCCAGAACAGGAGGAGAAAACAGAAAACACAGACAGGAACATTGAAGAACTGCTGACAGAAAACTTCCCGAATATCATTAAAGATGAAAAGGTAACCATACAAGAAGCTCAACGAACCCCACATAGGACAGTCTACAAAAGAAAATCACCAAGACATATCATAATCACATTCTCCAAAACCACAGACAAAGGATCCTGAGAGCAACTCTTGAAAAACAAGAAGCCACATACAAATGAGAAACAATAAGACTAAGCTGAGATTATCCAGCATAAACCATTCAGGCAGGAAGGCAATGGGATGACATACATAAAATCTAGAAAGAAAAAAAAAATGCCAGCCAAGAATAATATATCTTGCAAAACTCTCTTTCAAATATGATGGTGAAATCAGGTCATTACCAGATAAACAGAAATTAAGGGAATATGTAAAAGCCAAACTAAACTTACAAGAATTATTAAAGGGAATTTTTCACCTTGAGAACAAACAACTTCAGCTCACAGGCAGGATCTAGGATGCAGGATCATAACAGGCAGATAGCAATCCAGGAAATTAACTCTTAAGGACTATCCAAAACCAAAAGAAATATGACAAGCAATCAGAGCAGTTAATAAGTAAATGACAACAACATCAAAACAATAAAAGAGGGAATAAATGGCATAGGTACAGAACCTTGTAATGGAGAGGAAGGTAAGGAGATACCAAGTAATGGTAGACTGTTTCAGACTTAGAAAGATAAGGGTAAAATTCATGGTAACCACAAAGAAACTTAACAAACATATTCATAAAAATAAAGAGGAAAAACACAAAGTCTCAGGAAAAACAAAACCTACAAAAACAAAAGAAAGGAAAAAAAAATCCACAAACAAAAGTAACTCACCACAAAGAGTAAGAAGAACAAAGAAAACGTGAGCACCACAAAAAAAGCAATACAAAATGACAGCAACAAACTCACATCTATCAATAATTACCCTGAAAGTACAGGGACTCAATGTACCCATAAAGAGATGGAGAGTGACAGAATGGATAAGAAAACTGGATCCATCAATATGCTGTCTACAAGAGACACACCTTAGAAACAAAGATGTGAATTTATTAAAAGTCAAAGGTAGGAAAAAAAAATTCAAGGTAACAACTACCAAAAAAGAGCAGGAGGGGCAATACTAATCTCAGATAAAATAGACTTTAAAACAAAATCCACCAGAAAAGACAAAGAAGGACATTATATAATGATTAAGGAGACAATCCATCATGAAGACTTAACAATAATAGACATCTACGCACCAAATGACAGGGCTCCAAAATACAAAAAACTACTTGTAACAACACTGAAAAGAGAAATTGACAGTTCCACAATAATAATAGGAGACTTCAACACGCCACTCTCAGTAAAGGACAGAACAACTAACAAGAAACTCAGCAAAGATACAGAAGACCTAATGGGCACAGTCAGCCAACCTGACCTCATAGAAATATATAGAACACTCCATTCAACAGCTGTAAAGTACACTTTCTTTTCCAATGCACATGGAACATTCTCAGAATGGACCGCATCTTAGGTCACAGAGCAACAATCAATAAGATCCAAAACGCTGAGATATTTCAAGTATCTTCTCTGACCACAATGCCATCAAGGTAGAAATTAACAACAGAAAGAGCAAGGAAAAAAAATCAATTACTTGGAAAGTGAATAATACTCTGCTAATCCATCACTGGATAATAGAAAACATCAGAGATGGAATAAAAAAAAAATCCTA
>NW_004443989.1:17046818-17057316 GCF_000243295.1 Trichechus manatus latirostris
AAAAAAGGTCAAGAAGGGAGAGGGTTGGCATGTTGTGGGTTTGTTACCCAAAGTCATAAAACAATATGTGTATTACTGTTTCATGAGAAACTATTTGTAATGTAAGACTTCACCCGAAGTACTATAAACAAGTAGAAGAAAAAAATGGGTAACAGTTATGATCAGTCACTCGACCAAAAATACATTCATGCTACTAACAGATATAGGAGGAAATGCTCACGATCATTAGCCATTAGAAAAATGAAAATCAAAACTACAATGAGATACCATCTCAACCCAACAAGGCTAGCATTAACCCAAAAAAACACAAAATAATAAATGCTGGAGATGTTGTGGAGAGACTGGAACAGTTATACATTGCTCTTGGGAATGTAATATGTTACAACCACTGTGGAAATCATTTTGGCACTTCCTTAAAAACCTATAAATAGAAGTACCATCTGTTCCAGCAATCCCACTTCTTAGAATATATCCTAGAGAAATAAGAGCCATCACACCAATAGATATATGCACACCTGTGTTCATTGCAGCACTGTTGAGAATAAGAAAAGTATGGAAACAACCAAGGTCTCCATCAATGGATGAATGGATAAACAAATTTTGGTGTATTCCCACCATGGAATTCTATGCAATGATAAAGAACAACGATGAAACTTCGAAACATCTCATTACATGGATGAATCTGGAATGGATTATGCTGAGTGAAAGTAGTCGGTCACAAAAGAACAACTATTTTATGAGACCACTATCATTAGAACTAAAAAAATGTTTAAACACAGAAGAAAACATTATTTGATGGTTACGACTGTGGGGAAGGACGAACAGGAGTATTCACTAACTAGATAGTAGACAACAAATATCTTAGGCGAAGGGAAGGACAACACACAATACAGTGCAAGTCAGAACAGCAAGATTGAACAAAAGGCTTAGAAGTTTCCTGAATACAACTGAACACTTAAAGAGACAAAGTAGCAGGAGCGGGGGCCTAGGGACCATGGTTTCAGGGGACAACTAGGTCAATTGGCGTAACAAAGTTTATTAAGAAAATGTTCTACATCCCACTTTAGTGAGTGGCATCTGGGGTCTTAAAAGCTTGCAAGCAGTCATCTAAGATGCACCAATTGGTCCCCACCCACCTGGAGCAATGGAGAATGAAGAATGTCAAAGATACAAGGAAAATATTAGCCCGAGAGACAAAAAGGGCCACGTAAAGCAGAGGCTCCAACAATCTGAGGCCAGAGGTACTGTATGGTGTCCAGCTACCACCAATGACCGTCCTGACAGAGAACACAACAGAGTCCCTGATGGAGCAGGAGAAATTTGAGGTGCTTAACTCAAATTCTAGTAAAAAGACCAAATATAATGAAGTGAATGAGACTAGAGGAACCCCAGAAGATATGGTCCCTTGGAATCTTTCTTAACCCAGAACTAAAAGCATTCCAGAATCTAGCTCTTCAGACAAAAACTAGACTGGACTGTGGAACATAAAATAATACTCGTGAGGAGTGTGCTCCTTAGTTCAAGTAGATACATTATACTACATGGGCTGCTCCTGTCCAGAGGCAAGATGAGAAGGCAGAAAGGGACAGAAGCTGACTGAATGGACACGGGAAATCACGGGTGGAAAGGAGGAGTGTACTATCACGTTACGGGAATAGCATCAAGGGCTACATATAAATGTATGTATAAATTTTTGTATGAGAAACTAAATGGAGCTATAAATTTTCATTTAAAGCACTGTAAAAAATCAAACTCACAAAAATGACCACACATACTTGTCTAACAGAGAAGAAACTGGAAAAGCCCTGAGAATATACCCCTGGACACCCTTTTAACTCAGTACTGAAGTCACTCCTGAGGTTCACCCTTCAGCCAAAGATTAGAAAGTCCATAAAACAAACAATAATACATGTAGCTCAACAATGTATACAAGACTAAATGGGCACACTAGTCCATGGTCAAGGATAAGAAGGCAGGAGGAAACAGGAAAGCTGGATAAATGGAAATGGGAACCCATGATCAAAAAGGGGAGAGTGTTGACACGCCCCTGGATAGGCAACCAATATCACAAAAGAATATGTGTATTAATTGTTTAATGAGAAACTAATCTGCTCTGTAAACCTTCATCTAAAGTACAATAAAAATGAAAAATAATCTACCAAAAAATATAACGAAGATGTATTTGATACATATTTTTCAATTTAGAAAACCAAAAGAAATCATGCTGTTTATTTACCTGGCTTCTAAAATGTCCTAATATTCTGCTGGGTTTATTTTGTTCTTATTATGTTCTTTATTAATTTAAAACATCTAGTGTTACATAATCACTTTTTGTAGATGTTACATTTTTCTTTGCACGATTACGGTATTTTCTATTCTTTTTTGTTTAAATTTTATAATTCTCGTTAAATCGTATATATATTGAAAATATCCATCTAAAAATCTTGCTTTTATGTCAAGGCTTTAAATTTCTTGGTGCCATGAAATTTTCAATAAACTTATTTTTGTCTATCTTCCTGATATTTCTACAACATAAGGGCAATTCTTGATTATTTCTAAAGGATTCTTCTGTTATTCTATTACCTGTGGTAAAAATAATTTTATCTGATCATCACTCTCAATAATTCCCAATGAACATTAAAATGATAATAATGGAATGCTATGGTCAAATCTATGTCTACAAATTTGATATCTTATATGAAATAAAAAGCAATTTTTTTTTTTAGAATAAGCATTTATAAATATGAATAGCAAGTTGACAGAGTGTTTTGTCTATTGAATCTAATAAAAATATGAACTTGCATTTTGTCTTTTTTTAATTAACATCACTGAGTTAAAGTTTATATAAAATGAAATACACACACTTTCCGGTTACAGTCGGATGATTTTGATACATATTTAAGCTCACCACCACAATCACAATATTTAACACTTTCATAATTCAGAAACTTTCGTCTTTACTCTTTGATATCAATGTGTTCCTTTACAACAGGACCTAGGCAACCACTGATCTTCTTTGTGTCACTATAGATTAGTTTTGTCTGTTTTAGAATTTTAAATAAATAGAATAACACAGTGTGCGCTATTATTTTATATCTGTATTATTTTTCTAAATAATATTTTATTACTTTTTTGGTAAGGAGCCCTGGTGGCGTAGTGGTTAACAGCTCTGCTGCTAACTGAAAGGTCTGCAGTTCAAATCCAACAGCCACTCCCTGGAAACACTATGGGGCAGTTCTACTCTGTCCTATAAGGTCACTATGAGTTGGATTTGACTCGACGGCTATGGGTTTGTTTGTTAATTATTTTATGGTAATTTTTCTTATGTCTGGTACTTTGAAATCTTATGTTCAGCTCTTTTACTTCATTATTTCTTCCATTCACTTTAGTTACACTCAGAAGCAAATTTCAGAGTGTCTTCTGACATGCATTTTGATTTCTTTCTTTCTTTCCTATCTTTTTAAATGACGTTTTGCTTTCTTCATGTATGACGTCCTTGATGTCATACCACAACTTGTCTGGTCTTCAGTAATTCGTGTGCAATATGTCAAGTCTATTCTTGAGATGGTCTCTAAATACAAGTGGAATATACTAAAGATCGTATATTGTCTCTCATTGATTTGTTTTAATTTTATTCAGCTTCTACTTGAACCTCCACAGGTTCCACAGTCTCTTCCTCAGTCAGCCCACGTCCTTGTTCTGACTTATAATATTGAGCTTCTCCGTCTTCTTTTCTACAGATGTTGTTGATTTGATTCCTGTGTATTCCATCTGGTGAAGTCCACTTGTATAGTCACTGTTTGTGTTGCTGAAAAAATGTATTTATAATGAGTAAATTATTAGAATTTCTGTTGTAGCAATGCATTTGTCTAGTTTTAATATTTGCATATTGTTGGCATCATAGAATGACTTAGGAAGTGTTCTGGCCTCTTCTATTTTTTGGAATACTTTTAGAAGTGTAGATGATAATGTTTGGTGGAATTCACCAGTGAACCCACATGATCAGGATCATTTCTGTTTGGAAGGGTATTACTTGCGTATTCAACATATTACTAGATATAGGCTTATACAGATTATGCATTTCTTCTTGTGTGACTCTGGTAGATTTTTTATTTAAAGAAATTTGTTCACCCTGAGGCTATTGCCCTGAGATACTATTTAAACCTTGAGCCAAAACTATCCCCTGAGGTTACCCTTACATTAAATAAACAATTGTCTTATAAAATAAAATGTCACCCGTGACTTCTGCTCTTTAAAAAATGTCATCTATATAAGATCAAATTGTCAACAATTACTCTAAAGTAAATACTAGAAGATAAAAGGTCAGGAAAAATAGATTACTGAAAATGGTATATATCCAGATGAGAAATAATGAGGATGTTGACACATTGTGAAAAATGTAACCTATGTCACTGAACAATTTGTGTAGAAATTGTTAAATGAGAACCTAATTTGCTGTGTAAATTTTTACCAGGAAAAGTCATTTCTTAAATGCATGGTCTAATAATTACCATATATTGTGGACCATTCATTAATATGAGAAATGGGTCCTGATACATCCTTTAGAGAAAATACTGTGCCAAATCATATATAATCGGAATAAATTGTATATCATTACATATATATGATTATGTAAAATTGTGTGTTTGTGTGCCTGTTGGGTGTGCAAT
This sequence comes from Trichechus manatus latirostris, assembly GCF_000243295.1. NCBI lineage: Eukaryota > Metazoa > Chordata > Mammalia > Sirenia > Trichechidae > Trichechus > Trichechus manatus. The sequence goes on from NW_004443989.1 coordinate 17,051,489, forward strand.
AAAAGAACATGAAAGCTGTTCACCCTGCAGCTGTGGCTAGCTGAGACTTTAAGTGTATTCAACTTGTACTTCCAGGGGAGCAATTAATAGTCTTTTCCTCAGTCACCCCCTGGCACGGTTATGACATGATACTGAGCTTTTCCATTCTCTTTTCCATAGATATAGTCATCTCATAATGTGGTTTTTCTTTCTGTGTCCCTCGCACAGTAATTCATATCCATGTCCATGACCTTCAGGTACTTAATCACGGAGGTGGGCAGTGCTGATGCAGTTATCCATGGAAATGATGACTTGGCTTTGAAAAGACTGGCCATAGTGGGCATCTGAACCATGAGGGTAAAGCCTCACCACCCACTCCAGGCACTTTACAGATGTCTTACCTGGCAGGAAATGTCATTTCCAACACACTCGACTTCTGCAGATGTAGGGAACACATGCAAGAATAAGAAGCACCCAGCTGATCCAGTATCTGGTAAATCTGTATCCAGATGTCTTACAGTAGATCCTCAAAGGCTACCTGGGCCTCTTCTCCTCTGCCCCAGATGTTACCAGCTCTACCTGGGTGCAGACATCTGTGGATACAAGGAATTCAGAGATCAGAGGTTGCCTCTTCCCAGTCCCTCTGACCTCAAACTGTGGGTTGTCCTTGACCTGAGACGACAACTCGGAAGAGGGAGAAGATAGTGACAGATCCAAGTCTGGAAGAAGGCAGAAAGAGACAATTCTGAAGACACCAAAAGGGCAGCAAGTGAATCTTCTCTGTAAGGTCAGTGTGGGTTTAAATGGGATGTTCCCCTACTTTGCATATTTCTGCCCTGCCACCAGATGCAACTCCACAGTGTTCATACTTAGAACCCAAAGGGATGGGAGAGGTGCTGCTCTTGATTCTCTTCATAGGGGCATGATAAGGTCCCACTAACGCCCCCACACAAACCCTGGTACTAACACTGCAGCCCAGGATGCCACAGGGAAGAGCCTCCTCAACCCCAGTACATACAGTAGTCTACACTGGGGGTTGAGTGGAGTAAAGGTCTATGTGAGTTTTCACCCAAGGACCCTGGGGGTCAGAGCACAAGTTCTCCTCTCCTCCGTTTCTGTGGGGGATTCAGATTCTTTCCAGGTTAAAAGATATCTGTGTCTTGGGATGAACAGAATACAAACCATAACTAACAACACACACACTCCACAAAATAAGCTAGATAACTTGGATCTTCTAAAAATTACACACTTATGCTCGTCAAAGGCTTTACCAAAAGAGTAAAAAGAGAATCCACAGACTGGGGGATAAAATTGACTATTACAAATATGGCAAATGTTTAATCTCTAAAATCTACAGGAAAATCCTACACCTCTACAATAACAACAACAACAAAAATAATACAATTAAAAGATGGGCAAAGGAAATGAACAGACTCTTCACCAAAGAAGATATTCAAGCTGCTAACAGACACATGAGGAAATGGTCGCGATCACAAGCCATTAGAGAAATGCAAATCAAAACCACAAGGAGATACCATCCCACCCCGGCATTACTGGTAGGAATAAAAACAAAAAACAAAAAAACAAAAAACAGAAAATAATAAATGTTGGAGAGGATGCGGGAAGATTGTAACTCTTATGTACTGCTGGTGGGAGTGCAAAATAGAACAAACATTCTGGAAAATGACATGGTGCTTCATGACAAAGTTAGAAATAGAAATACCTTATGATCCAACAATCACACTCCTAGGAATACATCCTAAAGAAAAAATAGCAGTCACAGAGATACACATATACACATCCATGTTCATTGCAGGTTGTTCACAATAGCAAAAATATTGTAACAACCTTGGTGTCCATCAACAGATGAATGGATCAACAAACTATGGTACTTACACACAATGTGTACTACACAGCTATAAAGAACAATGATGAATCTGTGAAACATCTCACAACATGGATAAATCTGGACGGCCTTATGCTGGATTAAATAAGTCAATCACAATAGGAGAAATATTGTATGAGTCCACTACTATAAAAACTCATGAAAAAGTTTACACACAAAAAGAAACAATTTTTGACGGTTACCAGGGAGGGGGAGGTGTGGGGATGGAAAAGCACTAAATAGACAATAGATAAGTGGTAACTTTGGTGAGGTGTAAAACAGTACACAATACTGGGGAAGCCAGCACAACTTGTCCAATGCAAGGGCATGGAAGCTTCGTAGACACATCCAAACTCCCTGAAGGACTGAATTACTGGGCTGGAGGCTGTGGGGATCATGATCTCAGGGAACATCTAGCTCAACTGACATAATATAGTTTATAAAGAAAATATTCTCCATTCTACTTTGGTGAGTAGCATCTAGTGTCTTAAAAGTGTGTGAAATGCCATCTAAGACACTCCACTGTTCTCACCCCATCTGGATCAAGGCAGAATGAAGAAAACCAAAGATGGGGGAAAGATTAGTCCAAAGGACTAATGGACTACAACTACCACAGCCTCCACCAGACTGAATCCAGCACAACTGGATGGTGCCCAGCTACCACCACTAACTGCTTTGACAAGGATCACAATGGAGGATCCTGGACAGAGCTGGAAAAAAAAGTACAACAAAATTCTAACACACACACACACACACAAAGACCAGACTTACTGGACTGACAGAGACTGAAGAAACCCCAAAAGTACGGCTTCTGGAAACCCTTTTTCTTCAGTAATGAAGTCACTCCTGAGGTTCACCTTTCAGTCAAAGATTAGGCAGGCCCATTAAAAGGAAAAGATGTCACCTTGAAGTCTAAGGTGTGCCTGAACAAAGCCAGAGTGTTTTCAATAGAGTCATATGCATGTGAAATCTGGATGGTGAATAAGGAAAATCAAAGAAGAAATGACTCCTTTGACTTGTGGTGTTGGAGAATAATATTGAATATACCGTGGATGGCCAAAATGAATAAATCTGTCTCGGAAGAAGAATGACCAGAATGAACCTTAGAAGGAAGGATGGCAAGACTACATCTAACATGCTTTGGACATGTTGTCAGGAGGGATCAGTCCCTGGAGAAAGACATCATGTTTGGCAAAGTAGAGGGTGAGCAAAAGAGAGGAAAACTCTCAACAAGATGGATTGACACAGTGGTCGCAACAAAGGGCTTAAGCACGATTGTGAGAATGGCACAGAACCAGGCAGTGTTTCATTCTGTTGTATATAGTGTTGCACGAATTGAGTCGACGGCACGTAACAATGACAACAACATTAAAAAAAAGACTAAAGTGGCAAACGAGCCCAGGGGCAAGTAGTAGAAGGCAGGAGGGACAGGAAAGCTGGTGATTAAAAGCCCAAGGTTGAGGAGTGAGAGTGTTGACGTGTCATGGGGTTGATAAGTCACTAAACAATATGTGTACTAATTGTTAAATGAGAAGCTAGTTTGTTCTGTAAATCTTCAACTAAAGTACAATTTAAAAAAATACAAACAAAATTCTTATTAGACACCCCCTTGCATACAAAGCTTACATGCACCTTTGTGCACACACACACACACACACACACACACATACACCCCAGAGACTGACGGTGGGCCGTTTCTGGATAGCATGATGTATGCCTTACCCTGCTTAAGCAGACTTTGTAGAACATTCTACTGCTGGTGATCCTGCCTAACTGGTTGTATATCTGTACCTTGGAGCTTAAGAAAGCTCCTCAAACTCTCGACTCATTGCTAGTGGCTCAGAGGGGGAAAAATTAAACCAAAGCAGTGGTTGCCTTTTGCCATTTACCTGGCAAGTTAGCACCATCACAATAGTGTATGGGATCTGACACACATAACAGATGGACTCTGAGCTGCACAGAGTTGGGTTCAAAACTTGTTCAGCCACTTGTTTGGTCAAGTTACAAGCATTTGAAGACTCAGTGTACTCATGCATATGATGGGGCTTAAATGAGAAATGGTGTCCGGAATGTACTTTGCACAGGGCTAGGCATAGAGTAGGTGCTCAATAATGTTATCTATTGTTTAATGTGATCCTCCAAAAAAAATAGATATCAGTGTCTCCTTAGGGCGAACTTCAAGGCCTATGAGATTCCAAAAGACCACAGTCAATAGACCATCCAGATGGGCCCCGGCACCCTGGAGCTGCCGCGTACTTCTTGCTGCCTGAGGAAGGATCCAGTTCTCCAGGAAAATGGGCTTCAGTCCGAGTTGACTCTCAAGTCCAATCACTCGTTGGAGGTCTTTAGGCTGATTACTGTACCAGTTATTTTACTCTATATTTTGAAACATCAGGTAGGGCATACATGCCGTTTTTCATGGACAGATCCTGAACCACCCGTCTAAGCCCTTGAGGACTAAGTCAACAGTGTCAGAGAATTTTGTTGTCGTTCAGAGCAGGAAAACTGCCTTTTTCATCAAAATGTCTGTGTTAATCATCCACCTGCTGAGGGTCTATCCTACACTAGTTACCTCAAGAACCCCAAGGTGTCCTGCAGTATGATTCCTCTCCTTTATGGGAGCTTGTCAAGACCTAGGCATTAATGGAACCCTTTCTAAATGAAAATGTTCTTTGCTTTGGTAGAAACTTTTAACACAAACAAAATTGTAAATCACTAAATCAAAGAAACAAAAATTTACTGAGATAATAGCAAAATGTGTCCCTCAAGCATTCCTCTCATGTCCATCTTAATTCATGTTATACAAAGTGGCACCATCACCCTTGACTATGTGGTTCTGAAGAAATAATATCCACAGAAAAACCCACCCACTGCCATTAAATCATTTCTGACTCATAGTTACCTCATAGGATTTTCAAGACTTTAAATCGATACGGAAGCAGACTGCCACATCTTTCTCCCAGGGAGCTACTAGTGGTTTCAAAGCACAGACATTACAGTTAGCAGTCGATTGCTTTAACCACTGCACCACCAGGGCACCTTAATATCCACAGAATCTGTGTAAAACAGCAGCGTGTCACACACAATACTGGAAATGGGACACATATGTGCCACCAGAGAGATGGGGCAGTTACTCAATAATGGAAATCTCTCAAAGAAGTGAAACCTTTACCTGGTTCTACAGCAGAATATCACATATTGGAGCACATTTATTTTTAAAGGAGCATTTTTTTAAAGTACATATGATTTATAGCCAAATCTTTGCTCAAAATGGGAAACTTGCTCTTTCCTTACAGTGAGCGACATGAGGAAAACGGGATTTCTTTTCACCTTTAGACGATTGTTCTATGAATGAGGAAATTATGGGCTCTGGATGTTGGCTCAAAGTTGTTTCCTTCTTCAGTAAAATCTGAGGTCTCTTACCACAAGCTCAAATATGTTTACATTCAATTATTATATGAATAGCCAACATAACCAGATTTTTTAGCTAATTAGAGCCCCTTTCATTCCATTGATCATGAAACTGTGTCCAGCATCTGCTAGTTTTAGATAAAATAAAACCCAGCAGTTGTAAGGACTTCACAACTGCTGTCCTTCATAGCTTTCTGACCCAGAGACTCCCCACCTTGTTGCAGAAGAACATATCATTTAGGCACATGTGGTCCCCATTCTTTCTCTTCTAAGGTTTCGGTGTTCTTTGTCATTTCTTCTGGCTCAATGAATTGCTTCCCTCTGGAATACCTCCTAATGCGGAGAATCACCCCCTTATTAAATGCAGCTGCCGTTGCTTCATCCTCAATATTTTGTTGTGCCACACTGACATCTCATGGTCATATACTTTTTTTTAACTGTACTTCAGGTGAAGACTTACAGAACAAATAGTTTCTCATGAAACAATAGTACACATATTGTTTTATGACATTGGTTAACAACCCCACAACATGCAACAATCTAACTTCTCAAC
>NW_004443989.1:17057891-17060033 GCF_000243295.1 Trichechus manatus latirostris
AGCTGTACTGCACTCAGTCCTGTGGAGGCCTTGGTAGCTGTGGACAATTAGTCCTTTGGACTAATCTTTTCCTTGTATCCTGTTCTCTTCATTCTCTATTGCTCCCGAAGGGATGAGACCAGTGGAGTATCTTAGATGGCCGCTCATAGGCTTTTAAAACCCCAGACACTACTCACTAAGGAAGAATGTAGAGCATTGTCTTTATAAGCTGTGTCATACCAATTGACCAAATGTTCCCCGAGAACATGGTCCCCACAGCCCTCCACCCAGCAATTCAGTCCCTCAGGGAGTTTAGATATGTCTATAGGGCTTCCATGACCTTTTCTTGTACAAGTTCTCCCAGTTTCCCTTGTATTTTGAACTGTCTCACCCTTCACCCAAGATACCACTTATCTATTGCCTGTTTAGTCTTTCCCTCCACACCCCTCCCATCCCTGGTAACCAACAAACATTGTTACATTTTGTGTGTGAACTTTTTCATGGGTTTTTACAATAAAGGTCTTATACAATATTTGTCCTTTAGTGATTGACTTATTTCACTCAACATAATGTCCTCCAGTTTCATCCATGTTATGAGATGTTTCACAGATTTATTGTTGTTCTTTCTCATTGCATAGTACTCCATTGTGTGTATGTAACATAGATTGTTTATCCATTCATCTGTTGTTGGGCATCTAGGTTGTTTCCATCGTTTTGCTATTCTGAACAATACTGCCATGAACATAGGTGTACATATGTCTATTCGAGTGACAACTCTTTTTTCTCTAGGATATATTCCGAGGAGTGTAATTGTTAAATTGAATGGTATGCCTATTTCTAGGTTTCTGAGGAAGCGCCATACCACTTTCCAAAACGGGTGTATTATTTTTCATTCCCACCAGCAGTGCATAAGAGTTCTGATCTCCCCACAGCCCCTGCAACTTTTGTTATTTCCAGTGTTTTCGATTCGTGCCAGTAATGCTGGGGTGAGATGGTATATCATTGTGGTTTTAATTTGCGTTTCTCTAATAGCTAATGATCGCGATCTTTTCCTCATGTGTCTGTTGGCCATTTGAATGTAATCTTTGGTGAAGTGTCTGTTCATTTCCTTTGCCCATTTTTTAATAGGATTATTTGTCTTTTTGTTGTAGAGGTGTTAGATTTGCTTGTAGATTATGGAAATTAGACCTTTGTCTGACTTGTACTGTCCAAAAATTTTTTCCCAGTCTGTAGGTTCTCTTCTTACTCTTTTGGTGAAGTCTTTTGAAGAACATAGGTGTTTGATTTTTAGAAGATCCCAGTTATCTAGCTTATCTTTTGGGGTTTGTGCATTGATGGTTATGGTTTGTATCCTGTTAAGGCCATGTATTAAGGTCTGAAGTGTTGGTCCTATTTTTTCTCCTAAGAACCTTATAGTTTTAGGCTTTATACTCAGGTCTTTGATCCATTTTGAAGTAGTTTTTGTATACCGTGTGAAGTATGTGTCCTGTTTCATTTTTTTGCACATGGATATCCAGTTTTGCCAGCACCTTTTGTTAAAAGACTGTTTTACCCCATTTGATGTACTTTGGGCACTTGTCGAAGATGAGGTGACCGTAGGTGGATGGGTTTACATCTGGGTTCTCAATTCTGTTCTATTGGTCAATGTATGTGTCGTACCAGTGCCAGGCTGTTTTGACTACTGTAGCTGTATAGTACGATCTGAAGTCAGGTAGTGTGAGTCCTCCAACTTTATTCTTCTTCTTTAGTAGTGTTTTACTTATTCGTGCTTCTTCCCTTTCCATATAAAGTTAATGATTAGTTTTTCCATGTCTTTGAAGAATGTTGTTGGTATTTGGATCGGGATTGTGTTGTATTTGTAAATTGCTTTGGGTAGAAATGTCATCTTCACAATGTTGAATCTGCCTATCAATAAGCATGGTATATGTTTCCATTTATGTAGATCCCTTTGGGTTTCATGCAGTAGTTTTTTGTAGTTTTCCTTGCATAGGTCTTTTACATCCCTGGTCAGATTTATTCCTAGGTATTTTATCTTTTTAGGGGCTATTGAAAATGGTATTGTTTTCCTTTTCATAGTTCTCCTTACTGGTGTATAGGAATCCAACTGATTTTTGAATGTTTATCTTGTATCCTGCTACTCTGCTGAATCTTTCTATTAGTTCC
>NW_004443989.1:17063576-17085358 GCF_000243295.1 Trichechus manatus latirostris
GGTTGTTTGTGGCACTCACTACACCCACCAGAGCGGGTCGGTAATCAGGGCTGGCAGGTTCCAGTAGGCCGTGCCTGAATGCTTGGTGGTGTGATGTCAAGCGCACGGTGCAGGTAGGCAGGATGCAGCGGGGAGATGGTTATGTCTGGAGCTAAGATGGATATGCGAGAGAGGAGAGAGGAACAGGAACCAAAAAACATAAAAACAAACAAAAAAGAATGCTAGGGGAGCTTGCCTTTAGAATGGAGAGATGAAAGACTATGAAATGGAGAAAAACAGAAAGGGGAAGAAGAAGAAAGGAAAACAATGAATAAATAAAAAGCAGAAAGGTTAAAGAAACACAAAGTTCCCAGAGATCGCAATGGTGCAGCTGTGAGGTCTGGGGAAGTCGCTCTCAGGTGTTGCAGTACAGCCTGGCTAGAAGGCATAGAGGTATACAATGCCAGGTGTTCAGGAAACAGAAAGAGAAGGAAGATATAGAGAGACAAGAAACTGAGCAATGAAGAAAGACAAAAAGGGAAAAAGAGAGAAAAGAAAACAAAACAATTTAAAAAAAAGAACAAGAAAGGCCCTCCCAAAAAAAGAAGAAAAAACAATGAAAAAAGAAATACCCTCAGGGATCCCTCTGCACGTCTATGGAAACCTGGGGGAAGTCTCCTTGCCACGCAGCTCTGCCTTGCCAGAAAAGGCTCCCAACTCAAGAAAAGGAAAAGAAAACAAACAATTCAAAACAAACAAACGAACGAAAGTCCTGGTATCCCAACGGTGCGGCAGCCCAGACTGGGAAGCAGCTCCACACTCGAACGGAGCTCCACAGTCCCTCAGGAGGAAGCAAAAATGGCGCATGGGGCCAAGTATTTGAGCGAAAGGAGGGGGTGGTGGTGAGAGGTAAGCAAGAAATCAATAGTAGCTTAAAAAAAGGCGACACTACCAGCCAACAAATGGCACTCAGAGAGCCAGCTAGTGCAGGCTGGTGTTTCATGGAGAAGAGACTGTGTCCACGGGAAGCAGAGGGGGCCGAGTGTGGGTGAAGTAGGGTAGGGAGTGGGACCGCGTATATCATAAATTACCAGAGCTCTGCAGCCCCTCAGGAAGAAGCAAAGATGGCACTCGGAGCCAGGTATTTGAGCGAAAGGAGGGGGAGGTAGTAAGAGGTAAGGAAGAAATCAAAAGAAGCGGAAAAAAGCAACACCAGAAGCCAACAAATGGCACTCAGAGAGCGGGCCCATTCGGGTGTGTGGACTCCAAGCAGCGGTGTTTCCCGGTCAAGAGATTGTGGCCGGGGGAAGCAAAGGACGCTGAGAGGGGGTAAAGAAGTTTGGGGAGTGGGAAAGCTTATATTGCAAATTGCCGGTTTTTTTGTCTCCCACTGGACTCTCCATGAGGCTGCTTTCTCTTACCCTGTTTTCTGGTCTCTGATAGGAGTCCAAGATGGCAGATCCACGCTGGGTTATCTGGTAGGGTACCTTTGCATGAATCTCTCCTCGCTCTCCGTTCTCTGTCAGTTTTCTCACTCCATTTGGTGCTTGGCTGAGTTCTTTACCTCTTCATTTGATGTTTTAGGCTTTCAGGATTGTTGTATTCTCTGTTCGGCTTAGTTTTTCAGATCTTTGCTGTGAAGGGTAACATGGTGCTTCTGCCTAGAGCACCATTTTGCCAGAACTCCTCATGGGAATATATTTTTTGTTGATAATCCCAAACTCCTTCAAACTCTCTAAAAGAGTAGGGGAAGTATTATGTGAAAGAAGAGATTCTGGGAAAGTAGTGGAAGGAAGAATCCGGGAATTTTGGGATGAAACTGTCATCTGGGTGTGTGGCTTCATGCAGTAGTTATTTAACCCCCAGAGTATTGTTGTCACTGTGCTGGAGCTATAAGGACAAGGCTCACAAAGACCAGGGTGCTGTGCTACAGAGCCCACAGTAAATAGGGGCTCCCATCTTCAGCCTAAAGCAAAAGGTGATGGAAATGACTCTATGAAATTCTGAACAGCAGGAGATCAATTCTACGTTTACATGTTATTTTGATCTAACAATCGTCAACTTAGATACTACTGGCCATGTGCATTTCCCAAATGAGCCCATGCACTGGGGACAGTGGGGAGGGTCCAGGGCAATGGTGACAGAGAAAGTCCTGTTAGACTTTTCCAGATGGCTGCAGACGACATAAGCTGAGTCACACCTGAGATCCAGGTAAAGAAACTGATCCATGTGATTTAGACCACAGAAATCATACAATGCATTTATAGGATAAGAAGGAGTAAAGGGAGACGTGAGAACAAAGACTAGAATCCAAGAAAATGCGGTAGGAGAAAAAGAGATATCAGAAGAGTGTTGAGTCTGATATGACCCCATGATCAGTGGCTCCAGTGCATCCCCTCATAACATGCTTTAGGGAGGTTTGTGTGTGGGCTTTAACTGACTTCCCTTCACTATGTCTTTCACACAGTAATACATGGATGTATCCTCGGCTTTCAGACTGTCCATTTTCTTTTTTCTATTATTATTTTTATTGTACTTTATATTAAAGTTTATAGAACAAACTAGTTTCTCATTGAACAGTTAGTACACATATTGTTTTATGGCATTGATTACCAACCTCACGACATGTCAACAGTCTCATTTCTAGTTCTTGAGCTCTCAGTCATCAGCTTTCCTTTCCTCTCCTGCCTTCTAATCATTGCCCTTGGGCTGATGTGCCCCTTTGGTCTTGTTTTGTTTTATGGGCCTGTGTAATCTTTGGGTGAAGGGTGAACCTCAGGAGTGACTTCATTACTGAGCTAAGACCATATCCAGGGTCCATATTCTTGGATTTTCTTCAGTCTCTGTCAGGCTGGTAAGGTTGCTTATTTTATTTTATTTATTTATTTTTTGTTGTTGTTGTTTGTTTGTTTTTTGTGAGTTAGAATTTTGTTCAACATTTTTCTCCAGCTCTGTCCGAGACCCTCTGCTGTGATCTCTGTCAGAGCATTCAGTGGTGGTAGCTGGACACCATCTAGTTGTACTGAACTAAGTGTGGTGGAGGCCAAGGTAGATGTTGCCCATTAGTCTTTGTAATACCCTTTCCTTTGTATCTTTAGTTTTCTTCATTCTTCCTTGCTCTCAAAGGGGTGAGACCAGTGGAATATCTTAGATGGCTGCTCACAGGCTTTTAAGACCCCAGACACTACTCACCAAAGTAGAATGTAGAACATTTTCTTTATAAAATATGTTATGCCAAGTGAGCTAGATGTTCCCCGAAACCATGGTCAGCACAGGCCTCATCCCAGCGATTCGGTCCCTTAGGTAGTTTGGATGTGTCTATGGAGCTTCCATTACTTTGCCTTATACAAGCTGTGCTGGCTTCCTGAGTATTGTGTACTGGCTTACCCCTCACCAAAGCTGCTACTTATCTATTGTATATTTAGGGTTTTTCCATCCCAACCCCTCCCCTCCCTCGTAACCATCAAAGATTTTTTTTGTACGTGTGTACACCTTTTCATGAGGTTTTAGAGTAGTGGTCTCATACAATATTTGTGATTTTGTTATTGATTTATTACACTCAGCAAATGCCCTCCAGATTCATCTATAATGTGAGAGGCTTAGCAGTCTCATCATTGTTCTTTATCATTGTATAATATTCCATTGGGTGTGTGTACCATAGTTTATTTATCCATTCATCTGTTGATGGGCATCTAGGTTGTTTCCATCTTTTTACTATTGTGAACAATGCTGCAATGAACATGGGTGTGCATATGTCTATTTCTGTGATGACTCTTATTTCTTTAGGCTATATTCCTAGGAGTGGGATTGCTGGGTCATATTGTATTTCTATTTCTAGCTTTCTAAGGAAAAGCCATATAGCTGTCCAAAATAGTTGTATCATTTTGCATTCCCACTAACAGTGCATAAGAGTTCTGATCTCCCCACAGCCTCTCCAACATTTCTTAGTTCCAGTTTTTTGTTTTTTGTTGTTTTTTTTGGTGCCAGTATTGCCAGGGTGAGATGGTATCTCCTTGTGGTTTTGATTTGGATTTCTGTAACGGCTAGTATTCGCATTTCCTCATGTGTCTGTTGGCCACTTGAATGTCTTCTTTAGTGAAGTGTCTGTTCATTTCCTCTGCCCATTTTTAAATTGGATTATTTGTCTTTTGATTGTAGAGGTGTTGCATTTTCTTGTAGATTTTAGAGATTCGACCTTTGTCTGATTTGTAATAGACAATTTTTTTTTCCAAGTCTGTAGGTTCTCTTTTTACTCTTTTGGTGAAATCTTTTGATGAGCATAAGTGTTTAATTTTTAGAAGATCCCAGTTATCTGGCTTATCTTCTGCAGTTTGTGTGTTTTTCGTTATGGTTTGTATCCTTTTAATGTCATATATTAGGGCTTCCAACATTGATCTTATTTTTCCGTCTACAAACTGTATAGTTTTTGTCTTTATATTTCCACTTTTGATCAATTTTGAATTAGTTTTTATATATAATGTGAGATATGGGTCCTGGTTCTTTTTTTTTTTTTTTTGCAGGTAGATATCCAGTTTTGCGAGGGCAATTTGTTAAAAAAGACTGTTTTTTCACCATTTGATGGACTTTGGGCCCTTGTGGAAGATGAACTGACCATAGGTGGATGGATTGACATGTGGATTATCAATTATCTTGTCATTAAATGTATCTGTCCTTGAACCAGTAACAGGCTGATTTGACTACCGTAGCTGTATAGTAGGTTCTGAGGTTAGGTAGTCCGAGTCCTCCTGCTGTATTATTGTTATTCAGCAGTGCTTTACTTATCTGGGGCTTCTTCCCTTTCCATATAAAGTTAATTATTTTTTCCATCACTTTAAAGAATGTTGTTGGTATTTGGATTGGGATTGCATTGTGTTTGTAAATCCCTTTGGGTAGAATGGTCATTTTCACAATGTTGAGTCTACGTAACCATGAGCATGGTATGTTTTCCCATTTATTTATGTCTCTTTTGTTTTCTCTCAGTAGTGTTTTTTAGTTTTCTTTGTATAGGTATTTATTTATTCCTAAGTATTTTATTTTTTTTAAGGGCTATTATATATGGTATTGTTTTCCTGATTTCCTTTTCATCGTTCTCGTTATTGGTGTATATGGATGCAACTGATTTTTTTTAAATTTTGTCTTGTATCCTGCTACTCTGCTGAAACTTTCTATTAGCTGTAGTACTTTTCTTGTGGAGTCTTTTGGGCTTTCTAGGCATAGTATTATATCACTCACAAATAGCAACAATTTAACTTCTTCATTACCTATTTGGATGTCCTTTATTTGTTTTTTAATTGCCTTATTGCTCGAGGTAGGACTTCCAGTACAATCTTAAATAGGAGTGGTGATAAATGGCATACTTGTCTTGTTCTTGTTCTCAAGGGGAATGTTTTCAGCTTGTCTCCGTTAAGAATGATGCTGACCATTGGTTTGGCATAGATGTCTTCTATTATGTTGAGAAATTTCCCATTTATACCTATTTTATCAGGAATGGGTGTTGAACTTTGCCAAATGCCTTTCCTGCTTTAATTGAAATGATGATGTGTTTCTTTTCTTTCTTTTTATTTATGTGGTGGATTACATTGATTGATACTCTAATGTTGAACCACGCTTCCATACCTGGTATAAATCATATTTGGTCTTGAGGTACTGATTTTTGATATGACTCTGAATTCTATTGATTAGAATTTGGTGAGAATTTTTACACCTATATTCATGAGACATGTTGGTCTGTGACTTTCTTTTTTATGGTACCTTTGTTTTGGTATCAGTTTTCTGCTGGCTTCACTGAATGAATTCAGAAGTAAGGCTACCTTTTCTACATTCTGAAATAGTTTGAGTAGTACTGATGTAAGCTCTTCTCTGAATATTTGGTAGAATTCTCCAGTAAAGACATCTAGGTCAGGGCTTTTTTGTTAGAATTTTTTTAAATTACCTTTTTAATCTCTTATCTTCTTATGGGTGTGTTCAGATTTTGAACATCATTTTGTGTTAGTTTGGATAGTGTGTTTCTAGAAATTTATCCTATTCCTCTAGAATTTTAAATTTCTTGGAGTACAGTTTTTCATACTACTCTGTTATGATACTTTTTATTTCAGATGAGTCTGCTGCAGCATCCCCCATTTCATTTCCTATTTGGGTTTTTTGCGTCCTCTCCTGTTTTTATTTTTTCAGTTTGGCCAGTGGTTTGTGGATACTGTTGATCCTTTCAAAGAACCAACTTTTAATTTTGTTGATTCGTTCTATTGTTTTCGTATTCTATATTTCATTTATTTTACTTTGAATTTTATTATTTCCTTTCTTCTGGTGCTTGTGAACTTTTTTTTTTTTGCTGTTCTCTTTCCATTTGTTCGAGTTATGTAGCTAATGTTTTGATTTTGTCCCTTTCATCTTGTTTGATATGTGCATCTATTGCTATAAATTGACATTTTAGGACTGCCTTTGCTGTGTCCCAAAGGTTTTAGTATGATGTGTTTTCATTCTTGTACGATTCTAAGGATTTTTTTTTATTCTATCTCTGAATTATTCTATTACTCAGTGGTTTTTAAGCAGGGTGCTATTCAACTTTCATGTTACTGATTTTTTTCCTTGCTCTTCCTGTTGTTAATTTCTACCTTGATGGTGTTATGTTCATAGAAATACTTTTTATTATCTCAATATTTTTTATTTTGTTGAGTTGCTCTGTAGCCTAAGATGTGGTCTATTCTGGAGAATGTTCTATGTGCATTGAAAAAGAATGTGTACTCTACAGTTGTTGGGTGAGGTGTTCTATATATGTTTATGAGGTCAAGTTGGCTGACTGTGCCCTTTAGCTCTTCTATATCTTCACTGAGTTTCCTTCTAGATGTTCTCTCCTTTACCAAGAGTGATGTGATGAAGTCTCCTACTATTTTTGTGGAAGGGTAAATTTCTCCTTTTAGTGCTGTTAACTTGTTTTATGGATTTTGGAGCACTGTCACTGAGTGCTTAGATATTCATTATGGTTATGTCTTCATGATGAGTCATCCCTTTAATCACTATATAGTGGCCTACTCTGTCTTTTATGCTGGAATTTGTTTTAAAGTCTGTTTTACATGAGATTAATATTGCCAATCCAACTCTTTTCTTGTAGCAGTTTGCTTGATATTATTTTTTCCATATTTTGATTTTTAATAAATTTATGTCTTTGTTTCTAATGTGTGTCTCTTGTAGACAGTATACTGATGGATTCTGTTTTTTTAATCAATTCTGTCACTCTCTTTGTGGGAGCCTTTAGACCATTTACATTCAGTGTAATTATTGATAAGTTTGAGCTTATTGTTATCATTCTGTAATGATTTTTTATGGTGCTGATGTTTTCTTTGTTCCTGTTACTCTCCTGTGTTGATTTCTTTTTTGTTTGTGTTTTTTTTAATTTCTTTTGTTTTCAAAGTTTTTATTTTTACTGAAACTGTTTTTCTTCTTCATTTTGATGAGTAGGTTTGTTAACTTTCTTCGTGGATACCTTCAAATTTACCTTTGTCTTCCTAGATTTGAACCAATCTATCATTACATGGTATCCCCTTGCCTTCCTCTTCATTAGAAAGTTCTATACCTACACTGTTTATTCTCTCGTATTGTTCTGATGTTGTTGTCTCTTACAAATTAAGCTATCTGTTTCCCTGTTTTAATTTTTTTGGTTTTGGATAGTCTTTGAGATTTCATTTCCTAGATTGGTATCTGGATGGTACAATCTTGCATCCTAGATTGAAGCTGTGGCCTGAAGTCTTTTTTTCTCAGAACAAATGACTCCTGTTAATAATTCTTGTATGTTTAGTTTGGTTTTTACATATTCCCTTAATTTCTGTTTATTTGGAAATGTCCTATTTTCACCATCATATTTGAATGAGAGTTTTGCAGGATATATTATACTTGGTCGACAATTTTATTCTTTCAAAGTTTTATATATGTCATCCCATTACCTTCTTGCCTGTACGGTTTCTGCCGAACAATCAGAGCTTTGCCTTTTTTTTTTTCCTCCTGTATATGTGACTTTTCATTTTTCTTGAGCTGCTCCCAGGATTCTTTGTTTTTGGTTTTAACAAGTGTGATTATGACATGCCTTTGTGTTTTCTTTTGGAGTCTATCTTGTATGGTTCTCGTTGAGCTTCTTGGATGGTCAGCTTTTCATCTTTTACGATATTAGTGAAGTTTTCTGTCAACAATACTTCAATAATCTTCTCTGTGTTTTCCATTTTATCCTCCTGTTCTGGTACTCTGATCACTCGTACATTTTTACTTTTGATTGTATCCCACGTAATTCTCAGGGTTTAGTCATTTTTCTTCATTCTTTTTTCTGATTTTTCCTCATACAGATTTGTATCCAAGTGTTTGTCATCAATTTCACTGATCTATCTTCCATCGTTTCAAACCTTCTCCTCAGCACTTCTATGACACTGTCCGTGTTTGAAAAATTGTGAATCTTCGGATTTCTAATTGTTCTTTTTGTATGATTTCTAGTTGTGAATGTATTTTGACATTTTGTTCCTGTATTATTTTCCTGAAATCTTCCTTTTGTTGTCTACATTTTCCATGAATTTATCTGCTTTTTCCATTAATTTGCCTATTTTCCCTATTTTTGTCTGCTTTTTGCTTAAACTTTTGAATAGCTCTGAATATTAGAGATTTGAATTCCCTATCCAGTAGTTCCAATACCTTTTCTTCCACTAGAAAATCATCTCGGATTTTATTTTAGACACGTAATGAAACCATCTTATCCTTTTTTTTTAATATGTTTATTATTGTCTACATTCTTCGGGGCATTCAGTAGTTATTTTCTTATTGATTGTATGTTTGTTTTATTCTGCTCTTTTTCTTCTGTTATCTCTGTGTAGGCATGCTTTTTTTATTCATCTGTGGGCACTATAATTTTTACCTCCTTGTCCAATGATCAGGGCCGGTTGCTCAACTATGGTGCGGCAGGGCTTGTCCAGCTGAAGGGAATGGGCTGGTATGGGTTTTCTGTTGCAAATACTAGGGCAAGCAGGGCCGGCTGGGAATCAGTGAGGGACCGGTTCTTGTAGGATATGCCTGGGCTGCTCAAGAGTGTGAAGTTCTGCACATGGTGCAAGTAGGCAGGAGGAGAGGGGAGATTGTGATATGTGGAGCTAAGATGGGTATGGGGAAGAGGAGAGAGAGTAAAGAGAAACAGAAGCCAAAAACAAATAAAAAAGCTTTATTTGCTATTGGAGCGGAGTCATGAGAAACTGACAAATGGCGAAAAACAGAAAGAAAAAAACGAAAAAGGGAAAAGATAGAAAAAATAAAAATTACAAAAAAATGAAAGTAAATTCCCCAGGTATACCATCTGTGTGGCTGTGAAGAATAGAGAATTTGTTCCCAGGCCACACAGTACAGTCTGACTAGAAGGGGTAGAGATGTCACACAGTGCCAGGTATTCAGGAGACAGGAAAAGAAGAAAAATATAGAAAACTGAGAAATGAAGAAAGACAAAAAGGAAAAAAAGAAAAAAGAAGTGCCCCCAGGGATCCCAACAGCACAGCTGGGCAGACTAAAGAAGTGGCTCCTAAGCCGCACAGTACAGCCTGACTAAAAGGGGCTGCCAAGCCGAGAAAAGAAAAAGAAAACAAATGAACAAAATCAAACAAAACAAAAGCCATAGGGATCCCACCAGTTAGGTGATGTGGGCAGCGGAAGCAATTCCCCAGTCGAGAAGTGCTTCTTAACCTTTCAAGAAGCAGAGATGGCCTACATAGTCAGGTGTTTGACAGCAGGGAGGGGGAGGTGGTGAGAGGCAAGGAATAAACCAGAATAAACAGAAAAAAAGCAACACTAGCAACAAAGAAATGGCACTCAGGGAGCAGTCCAGTGTGGGCAGGGTGAATCCAGGTGGCATGGAACTAAAGCCCTTGTCTCCCAGCCAAGAGACTGTGGCTGGTGAGAAGCAGAAGAGGCCGAGCAGGGGAGAAGAAGGGTGGAGGGTGGGAAAGTGTATATTGCTGGTTACCAGGTGGTCTGTCTCTTGCTGAGATCTCCTTGAAGCTGCTTTCCCATACTCTCTGTTCGCCTATCTCAGAGAGGAGTCCAAGATGGCGAATCCGTGCTACATTACATGATAGGGTACCTCTGTATATATCTTCCCTCACTCTCTGTTCTCTTTCAATTTCCTGTTCCATTCAGTGCTTGACTGAGTTCTTTATCTCTTCATTTTATGCTTAAAGTTCCACGATTGACATTTGTATCTGTTTTACTTAGGTTTTTTGGTCTTTGCTGTGGAGGGACAAGGTGGTTCTTCTGTCCATTTTCAAATACATTGTATTCTTGGCATTCTCTCTGGAGATAGTGAAACAACCCTTCACAGAATGTGCTTAGTTCTTAGTATCACCATCAGTGTTAGTCTCTCCAATGCAGTACAGCCTCTTCCCAGGAACTTGGAAGATCAAGCTCATTTACAACATCCTGAAGATGAATCAAGATCCCAGACAAGAGAATCTCAGAGCCTTCTCCCCCAAGTCATCTCAGGTATCTCCTGGACTTCACCAGCTGCACTTAATATTGGACAACTGCAAACACAAAGACATCATGGTCAGAAAAAAGTCACACATATTCACTGATTCCCTCATTCATACCTACTAATATTTTCAATATCTCTGTAAAAATGATCTTTTAAAATGGCAGCAAGGAAAATTACACTAAGGTAACTTGAGTATGTGAAGTCCCTATCACTGAATGGGGTCACCCGGGAATCTTGGGGCTGAGGATCCTCTTTCAGAGCTAAAACTTGGATCTGGGTTGTTATCTTTTAACAGCAGATGGAAAGGCTTTATTTAAATGTACCCGTATAAAGCAATCTGTGGGTTTGTGTGCCTGCAGAGACTGCAGTGCCCCAGAATAGACATGAGTGTTCTGGAGGGAATTTGGTGGGAATCACAGCATTCGGGAAAAATTATTTCTTGCCATGTGATTGTGGTGGGTTAAACACATAGTTCCTTTCATATTATTTAGTATACCATAATTTATCTGTATAAAATGTTATAAGATAGTATCTGCTTTACTTGTTTAGCTTTTTTATTTCAGCATACTTATAATGAATCCATATTGTTTTTCTTCTAAAAGCGTGCACTGATTTTCATACTATATATATATTTGTATTTCAGGATATGCATATGCCATAATTGGTTTAACTATTTACCCTTTGGTGGATATTTGGATTGTTTATTATTTCTGGTTATTACAATGAAATTTGCTACTCAGAATAAAAGCGTATAAATCAGAAAAAAGGAAGGGGACATTGATTTTCTTACAACAATAACAATAACAATCCTGGACAAGGCATAAATTAAAAAAAATCGTCAACGTATCAGTATATGAAAGCCACAGGCAAACAATATACATCATATTTGGAGAGAGAGGTGAATTCAGGGACAAAAAGGACCCAAGCATTAACTTACCTGGGGCAGATTGCTGCAAGTGATATTTAATCTCTAAGAAGACTAAACTGGAAATATTTAGTAAATAGTTGAAGGCTGAATGTTTTAAAGACATAAGACTGTAAGTTACCAAGAGCTACAGACTTAGGGTGATTTTTGCTCTATTGCAGACTATCTCCATATTACTATGGATAACCTACAAAAAAGTAAGTGTTTCACTCTTCATAATGGTGCCTGGGGTAGCAGAAGAGCAGCCACTGCTAAAATATACCCAAACCTAATCCCAATGAAGAAAAAAAATCTCATGTGGAGGAAATCCATCAAAATGAGTATCCAGACACAACTGGAATCATATAAAAAATGGGGAAATAGAGGACACCCACGAAACTACCCAGAACCAATTCTCTTTTCTGTATTAAAACATGAAGACATCAAATGAAGAGGAAGAATATCAAAACTAGAAACTGTGGATACTGGTGAAAATCCTTTGCAGCTAGGGAGGGAAAAATCTGTCCCATTGAAAAGGTCACAAATAGCTTCTATGCCAAAATTTCTTCTGGAAGAGGGGCAGTAAAATTTTGAAGGCCACACTTCAGGCCTAGGTTTACAATTCCTGTGTAAGAATAAGGCACAGTAAGAATATCATAGAAAGCACCCCTTATCCAAAACCCCACCATAACACTAAACATCACCAAGTAAAACTAACACTGGGGAGTTGAGAGACATAGTCTGTCTCAGTAGAGCACAAAGTGAATACCAAAGTCAAGCAAGAAGACAAAAATGGGAATCACTAGAGGAATCTGAAGTCTCTGGTGCTTGTAGAAAAAAAATAACTCTGGTAGCCATGACAAAAATAAACTCCAAACGCAGCCCTGCCCAGATTCATACATCCATCCATCCAAGTTAAGTTCAAGAAAGAGGCAGGGTGTAATCATCCTCAAGGGAAAAATTATAAGTAAGATAATATATCAGTATCTACTGTCCTATACAACATATCCATTTTTCAACAAAAATTAAGGGGAATACCAAAGAGCAAGAAGACAATCCTAATTAACATATTATCAAAATGAGATTCACATTTGATACAAATAATATGATTATATAATTAAAAATGAAGTGTAAATAAACTATGATTAATATCTCAAAAGACCTAAAGGAAAAGGTAGACAGACTGTTGTGGCAATAGGTAACTTCAGCAGAGACGTATGACCCAACAATTACTCTCATATATATATATCCCCAAAATATTTGCAAGCAGAGACTCAAAAAGATACAAGAACACTGATTTTCATAGCATCACTATTCACAATAGTCAATAAATAAAACATTTCAAGTGTCCATCAACAAATAAATAGATAAAATGTGATATATATTTACAGCGAAATATTATCAGGCTGTAAAAATTATATGAGTCCTGATACATGCTACAGCATAGATGAACATTAAAAATATAATAAGTAAAATAAACCAAACACAAAATGAGAAATGATATATAAACCCACTCATATGAAATACCTAAAATAGAAAGAAAGTATATTAGAAGTTACTAAAGACGGTGGAAGGGGAGTATAGGTAGTTATTGTTTAATAGATACAGTTTCTGTTTGTGGTGATAAGAAAGTTTTGGTAGTATATAGTGTTGAAAGTTTCACAACATTGTGAATCTAATTAATATCACTGTATTAACACTTTAAGTCAGTTAAAATAGAAAAAAATTACATATATATTAACACAAAAAAATGATTAAAAAACAAAATCCTGCTTAAAGCCAGCCTTAGGCATCTAGTGCTGATATAACAGAAATACCACAAGTGGATGACTTCAACAAACAGAAATGTATTCTCTCACAGTCTAGTAGGCTAGAAGTCCAAATTTAGGGCATCAGCTCCAAGGAAAGGCTTTCTCTGTAGGCTTTGCGGGAAGGCCCTTTTCAGCAGTCTTCCCTTGGTCTGGGAGCTTCTCTGCACAGGAACCCCCAGTAAAAAGGATGTGATTTGCTTCCAGCACTGCTTTCTTGTTGGTATGAGGTCTCCCTTCTCTACTTGATTCCCTTTCATTTTATGTCTTGTAAGATAAAAGATGGTGCAGGCTACACTCCAGGGAAACTCCCTTTATGTCAAATCAGGGATGTGACCTCAGTAAGGGTGTTACACTCTCACCCTATCCTCTTTAACATAAACTTACAATCACAAAATGGACGACAGCCACACAATACTGACAATCATGTGCTAACCAAGTTTACACATATTTTGGGGGACACAATTCAATTCATGTCAAAGCCAAAGACAGAGGACACCTTGAAAGAGTGCATGCTTCATCCTTTACAGCAGACTTCAAAATCATTGAAAGAAGAAAATGATGGACTCTTATATTTCCTGTTGAAATAGGAATAATAAATCAACCAAGAATTCCACACCCTGAGCTTCTATTAATGGCTGTGGGAAAATAAGGAAATGGACAGTAGTAATGGTTGAACAATATGATAAATCCATGTAATGCTGCTGAATTGTACATGTGAAGAATGTTGAAAAGTCAAATTGTTGTTGCATATATATTTACAATAAAAAATAAAAAAATGACAGGTAAACATTTTCTCAGACAACCAGAAACTGATGAAAATTATTGCTAGTACAACTCTTCAAGACATTAAAATATTCTAAAGGAAGATTATGATAGAAGCCAAAACGTTGAATCTACATAAAGTGTCAAAATGGAATAAAGAAAGGTTATAGATTTTTTTTTATTTTAGTGCCTTAAAAATATAACTGTTAAAACAATAATAATAGCCATACATTATGCATTATGTTTATAGCATAAGCCAAAGTGAATGGAAAATCAAAGGCACAAGGGATAGAAGAAAGCGATAGGAAATTGTGGCAAAAGCAATGCAAGTGTAGTCTGTCACCTTTCCCTTTGGCCTATAAAACTGAAATTTGTGCTTAGGACAAGATGTGTCATCCTGGCTCCTTGGATGGGATGAGCATGTGGGATGACTCTGTTTCCCAAGGTGCCTTGATCCAAAACACATCTTATAGTATCTTATGGACTAGAAAACATCCCTTATGTCCTACCCTAAGCATATATCAACATTCCACACAAACTGCTTACGTGTGCATGTCACATGGCACTTGGAAAACCCTATTTCTATATCTGTTGCTGGTGAGAAGGAAACGTTGTCCTTCAACTGCTTCACAAAACAAGTGTTTGTGAAGGCCACCGTCCTGTATCAACTACAGAGTGAGACACACTGGCCATAGAGGATTGGTACCGAATATTAAAAATGTTCTTGCTCTGTTTCTTGGCTATGTGAGTAAATCATTTTTCCATACAATACCTATTTGTAAGATGTGCTTTCGTTGTTGACCTCAGACATTGGCTAGATGGAAATATACATTTATAATGCCCGTACCCGCCGCACTTCAGTTAGTTTGTCATACTGTGAGGGCTTATGTGTTGTTGTGATGCTGGAAGCTACACCAGCAGTATTTGAATACCAGCAGGGTCAACCTCATTGGATAGGTTAAAGCTGAGATTCCAGACTAACACAGATTAAGAGGAAGTACTTGGCAGTCTATTTCTGAGTAAAACTGGCCAGTGAAAACATTAGGAATAGCAGTGGAATTTGTGTAATATAATGCCAGAGGACAAGCCTCTCAGGTCAGAAAACACTCAAAAGATGAATGGAAAAGACCTGCCCCTCAAAGTAGAGTCAACCTTAATGACGTAGATGGAGTCAAGCATTTGGGACATTCATTTGGTGATGTGGCACAACTCAAAATGAGAAGAAACGGCTGCAAACATCCATTAATATTCAACTGCAGAAGAGACCATAAATTGTTCATATGCATCTTCAACTTGAAGCTGAATAAAATTAGAAAAAGTCCACTAAAGCCAAAGTATGACCTTGAGTATATACAAACCGAAATTAGAGACTATCTCAACGATAGATTTGACGTATTGAACACTAATGACGGAAGAATAAATTCTGGAATGACATCAGGGACATCATACATGAAGAAAGCAAGGGGTCATTAAAAAGAGAGGAAAGAAAGAAAAGACCAAAACAGACGTTTGAAGAGATACTGAAACTTACACTTGAACATTGTGTACCTAAAGCAAATGGAAGAAACGATGAAGTAAAAGAGGTGAACAGAAGATTTTAAAGGGTGGCTTGAGAAGACAAACAAAATTAGTATAATGACAAGTGCAAATACCTAGAGTTAGAAAACCAAAAGGGAAGAACATGCTCAGTATTTCTCAAGCTGAAAGAACTGAAGAAAAAAATTTAAACCTTGAGTTACAATAGTGTAGGTTTCCATGGACAAAATACTGAGTGATGCAGGAAGCATCAAAAGAAGATGGAAAGGACTTCATGGCAACATGGCACTATAGACCGAAGCACCACAGCGTTCTTCCAAAGCGAAGACCCAAAAAAACTAAGTCAAACAGAGAGAAAAGTCAATCCTGGAAACCTAAGCATCAAATGAAGAGATAAAGAACTCAGCCAAGCCCTGAATAGAATAAGAAACTGACAGAGAACAGACAGCAAGGAGAGATACGTGCAGAGGTCCCTTATTAACGAATGCAGCGTTGATTCATCAGCTTGCACTCCTGTTGGAGGTCGGTGAACAGGGAGTACAGGAAAGCAGCTTCATGGAGCTCCTGGCAGGAGACAGCACAACTGGTAACCAGCAACATACGCTTTCCCACTCCTACCATTCTACACCCCTACTCAGCCTCCTCTGCTTCATACGGCTACAGTCCCTTGGCCAGGAGACACTGGCTTCAGCCTTGTGTCACTTGGATTCCACCCACCCACACTACTGGCTCCCTGAGTGCCATTTGTTGCTACTGTTGATTTTTTTCTGCTTCTTTTTGTTTCTTCCATACCTCTCACCAATTCTCCTTCCTTTCTCTTGAATACCTGGCTCTGTGTGCCATCTTTGCTTCTTCCATAAAGGCTATGAAATGCTGCTCGACTGTGGAACTGCTTCCTGGGCAGTGTCACCGTGCTGGTGGGATCCCTGGGGTTTTTCTTTGCTTGTTTTGATTTGTTTGTTTTCTTTTTATTTTTTCTGCTTGGGAGTCCCTTGTCCCCAGGCTGTAATACTCGTCTTGGGTGCTACTTCTTCAGTCTGCACAGCCACACAGTTGGATCCCTGGAGGCATTTCTTTTTTTGTTTTTTTGTTTTCCTTTATCTCTTTTTGTCTTTCTTCATTTCACAGTTTCTCATCTTTCTGTACTTACCTTCTCTTACTGTCTCCTGAATACTTGGAACCTCTACCACTTCTAGCCAGGCTGTGCATCACAGCCTGGCAGCCACTTCCCAAGTCTTCACAACTGCACTGATGGAATCCCTTGGGGCCTTTCTTTTCTTCTAACTTTAATTTATTTTCTATTACTGTTTATCTTTTGTTCTTTCCATTTCTTTTTACTTTTTCTCCATTTCTCAGTCTCTCATCTCTCCATTCCAAAGGCAAGCCCCTCTAGCACTGTTTTCTGTTTGTTTATTTCTTTTTGGCCCCTGTTTCTTTCTCTTCCCTCTCCTCTTTTCCTTACCCATGTTAGCTCCACACACCACAATCTTCCCCTCCTTTCTGCCTAACTTCACTGTGCACTGAACATCACAACCCTGAGCATCACAGCCACAGCCTATTGGAACCCTCCCTTCACTGATTCACAGTCCCCCCGTTGGCCACAGTACTTGCTACAAACAACCCATCCCAGAAGCTCACCTTCAGCTGTACCTACCCTCCTTCTCCATAGCTGAGTGAGTGTCCATGCCCATTGGACAAGAAAGTGAAAAGTATCATACCAACAGACGAGAAAACAACAAAGAATGCACAACTTGCCTGCTCAGACATTGCAAAGAAAAAAAAAACAGGAAAATACAACAAATCTACAATCAATAAACTGGGAAAATAACTACAGAATGTCTGAAAGAGCAGACAATATCAAAACAACTTAAACAATACAACAGGATGGTTTCAATAGGCTTTGAAAATAAAACACCAGATAACTTCAATAGGAGAAAAGACGTTAGAACTACCTCATCTGGAATTCAGATCTCTAATATTCAGAGCTATCCAAGAGTTGAAGCAAAAAGCAGACAAAAATAGGGACAAAACAGACAAATTCTAGGAAAACCCAGACAAAAAAATGAATGTATCAGGAGAATAATACAGGAATAAAATGCCAAAATAAGTTCCCAACTAGAAATCACACAAAAACAAAAATTAGAAATTCAAAAGAGAAACAACAAGGTTTCAGAAAAGGACAGTGTCATAGAAGGGCTGAGGAGCAATTTTGAAAAGGTGGAATACAGGATCAGTGAAATTGAAGACAAACGCTTGGCTACAACTCTGTGTGAGAAAAAATTAGAAAAAAGAACAAACAAAAATGAAGAAACCTTGACAATTATATGAAAAAAAATCAAAATAAAAAAATTTTCAAGTGATCAGAGTTCCAGAACAGGGGGAGAAAACAAAATACACGGAGAAGATCACTGAAGAACGGTTGACACAATATTTCCCTAATATCATGAAAGATGAAAAGCTGACCATCCAAGAAGCTCAGTGAACCCAGTATAAGAGAGACTCCAAAAGAAAATAATCAAAGCATATCATAATCACACTTGCTAAAACCATAGACAAAGAAAGAATCCTGAGACCAGCTTGAGAAAAAAGAAACGTCACTTATAGAGGAGAAACAATGAGACTAACTGCAGATTATTCAGCAGAAACCATGCAGGCAAGAAGGCAATGGGATGACATGTATAAAATCTTGAAAGAAAAAAAATCGCCAGACAAAAATAATATATCCTGCAAAACTCTCATTCAAATATAATGGTGAAATTAGGACATTTCCAGGTAAACAGAAATTAAGGGACCATGTAATAACGAAACAAAATCTACAAGAGTTATTAAAAGGAATCCTTCTATCTGAGAACAAACGACATCAGACTATCAGGCTGAATATAGGATGTAGGATCGTACCAGTAAGATCCCAGTCTAGCAAGTGAAGTGTCAAGAACAATCCAAAGCCAAAAGAACTACAACAGGAAGCAAGAGAGGTTCATCTGTAAATGAGAACAACATCAGAACAATAAAAGAGGGAACAAACTGTGTAGGTATACAATCTTTTAATGAAGAGGAAGGCAAGGTGGTACCAAGTAATAATTCACTGGTTTAAACCTAGGAAGATAAGGGTAAATTTCAAAGTAACCATAAGAGAGTTAATAGATCTACTTATCAAAATAAAAAAGAAAAACACAAAGTCTCAGTAAAAACAAAATCTACAAAAAGAAAATAAATTTTAAAAAATCAGAAACAAAAGAAATTCAGCACAGGAGAGAAAGATGAACAAAGAAAATATTGGCATCACAAAAAAGCACTACAAAATGACTGGAATAAACTCACACCTATCAATAATTATACCAAATGTAAATAGCCTAAATACACCCATAAAGAGTCACAATGTGATAAAATGGATAAAAAAGCAGGATCCATCAATATCCTGTCTACAAGAGACACACCTTAGAAACAAAGACATAAATTTATTAAAAATCAAAGAATGGAAAAAATATATCAAGAGAATAGCTACCAAAAAAGAGCATGAGTGACAATACTAATTGCAGATAAAATAGACTTAAAAAAAACCCACTATAAAAGACAAAGATGGACACTATACAGTGATTAAAGAGACAATCCATTATGAAAACATAACCATAATAAACATCTGCACACACAATGACAAGGCCTCAAAATACATAAAACAAACTCTAACAGCACTGAAAATAGAAATTGACACTTCTGCAATAATAGGAGATTTCAGCAGACCACCCTCGGTAAAGGACAGAACGTCAAGAAAGAAATTCAACAGAGATACAGAAGACCTAAAGGGCAAAATCAGTCAACTTGACCTCATATATATATATATAGAACACTCCACTCAACAGCAGCAAAGTACAAATTCATTTCCAAAGCACATGGAACGTTTTCTAGAATAGACCACATTGCAGGACCAAAACAACACTAACAACTCCAAAACATTGAGATAATGCAAACCATGTTCTTGTAGCACAATGACATCAAGGTAGAAATTAACAATAGGAAGAGCAAGGAAACAAAATCAAATTCATGGAAACTGAATAACATCCTGCTTACATACCACTGAGTAATGAATGAAATCAGAGATGGAATCAACAAGTTCCTAGAACCAAAGGAGAATGAAAACATATCATACGAAAACCTTTGGGACACAGCAAAGGGAGTCCTCGGATGACAATTTATAGCAATAGCTGCACACATCAAAAAAGAAGAAAAGGGAGTTCCGGCAAAATGGCGCTATAGGCAGAAACACCACGCCGTCCCTCCATAGCAAGGATCTGAAAAACTAAGCCGAACAGAGAATGCAACAATCCTGAAACCGTAAAATATCAAACGAAGAGATAAAGAACTCAGCCAAGCACCAAATGGAGTGAGAAAACTGACAGAGAAACGAGAACGAGGAGAGAATTGTGCAGAGGTCCCCTACTAGCTAACGCAGCACGGATCCGCCATCTTGGACTCCTGTCGGAGACCAGCAAACAGGGGGTATGAGAAAGCATCCTCACGGAGCATCCAGCGGGAGACAAAACAACCGGTAATTAGCGATATACACTTTCCCACCCCTCACCGTTCTTCACCCTGTCTCAGCCACCTCTGCTTGTCGCGGCCACAACCTCTTGACCAGGAAATACCGGATGCTTGGATTCCACACACCCGAACGGGCGGCTCTCTGAGTACCATTTCTTTGCTGCTGGTGTTGCTTTTTTCCGCTTCTTTTGATTTCTTCCTTGCCTCTCGCCACCTCCCCCTCCTTTTGCTCAAGTACCTCGCTCCGTGCACCATCTTTGCTTCTTCCTGAGGGACTGCAAATCTCCAGTAATTTGTGATATATGCTTTCCCACTCTTTACACTTCTTCACCAACACTTGGCCCCCTCTGCTTCCCATGGACACAGTCTCTTGTCTAGAAACACCAGCCCGCACTAGCTGGCTTTCTGAGAGCTGTTTGTTGGCTGCTAGTGTTGTTTACTCTTTTCTCTTCCTTTGATTTCATACTTGCTACCTCCCCCTCCTTTTGCTCGAGTACCTGGCTCCGTGCACCATCTTTGCTTCTTCCTGAGGGACTGCGTAGCTCCGTTTGAGTGTGGAGCTGCTTCCCGGTCTGGGCTACGGCACTGGTGGGATCCTGGGGCTTTTGTTTGTATGTTTGTTTTGAATTGTTTGTTTGTTTTCTTTTCCTTTTCTTGAGTTGGGAGCCATTACTGGCCAGGCGGAGCTGCGTAGCAAGGAGACTCGCCCTCAGCTTTCACAGACGTACAGAGGGATCCCTGAGGGCATTTCTTTTTTTTTTTTTATCTGTCTTTTTGTGGGCATTTCTTGTTCTTTTTTTTTTAATTTGTTTTGTTTTCTTTTCCCTATTTTTCCCTTTTTGTCATTCTTCATTGCTCAGTTTCTCGTCTCTCTATATCTTCCTTCTCTTTCTGTTCCGTGAATATCTGGCATTGTATAAGTCTACGCCATCTAGCCACGCTGTACTGCAACACCTGAGTATGACCTCCCCAGAGTTCATAGCTGCACCGGTGGGATCCCTAGGAACTTTGTGGTTCTTTAACCATTCTGATTTTTATTTATTCATTCTTTTCTTTTCTTCCTCTTCCCCTTTCTGTTTTTCTCCATTTCAGGAAGCACAACGATCCCCATATAGAAGAGACCCCAAAAGAAAATCACCAAGGCATATCATGATCACACTGGCTCAAAACAAAGACCAACAAAGAATCCTGAGAGCAGCTCATGAAAAACAATAAGTCACACACAGAGGAGAAAAAAAAACTAAGCTCAGATTATTCGGCAGAAACCATGCAGGCAAGAAGACAATCGGACGACATATATAAAACCTTGAAAGAATAAAAGTGGGAGCCAAGAATAATATATCCTGCAAAACTCTCGTTCAAATTTGATGGTGAAATTAGGTAATTTCAAGATAAACAGAAATTAAAGGAATATGTAAGAGTCAAACTAAACTTACAAGAATTATTAAAGGGAATTCTTTGAACTGAGGACAACAGCTTCAGCTCACAGGCACAACCTAGGATGCAGGATCATACCAGCCAGATACCAATGTAGAAGATGAACTCTCGAGGACTATCCAAAACCAAAAGAAATACAACAGGAAATCAGAGCAGTTAATCAGTAAATGACAACAATTTCAAAATAATATGAGAGGGAATAAAAGGCATAGGTATAGAACCTTGTAATGGAGAGGAAGGCAAGGCGATACCAAGTAATGGTAGACTGCTTCAAACTTAGAAAGATAAGGGTAAAATTCATGGTAACCACAAAGAAAGTTAACAT
>NW_004443989.1:17089578-17093821 GCF_000243295.1 Trichechus manatus latirostris
AGATACTCCACTGGTCTCATCCCTTCGGGAGCAAGGGAGAATGAAGAGAACAGGATACAAGGAAAATATTAGTCGAAGGACTAATTGTCCACAGCTACCAAGGCCTCCACCGTACTAAGTCCAGTACAGCTCGATGGTGTCTTGCTACCACCACTGACTGCTCTGACCAGGATCACAACAGAGGGTTCTGGACATAGCTGGAGACTGATGTAGAGCATAATTCTAACTCACAAAAAAAAAATACCAGATTTACTGGCCTAAAGGAGACTGGGGAAACCCCAAGAGTATGGCCCCTAGACACCCTTTTAGCTCAGTGGTGAATTTACCTCTGAAGTGCACCATTCAGCCTGGGAGTGGACAGCCCCGTAAAACCAAATGAGACTGACGAGGTACAAGAGTCCAGTGACAAGGGCCATAAGGTAGAAGGGGACAAGGAAGCTGGTGATAGGGAACCCAAGTTTGAGTAAGGATATTGTTGATGTGTTGTGAGATTGTTAACCATTGTCCTAAGGCAACATTTGTAGTAATTGTTAAATGAGAAACAGTTTTGTTCTGTAAGCCTCCATCTTAAGTGCGAAAAACAACACAATTGGAAGAGCGTAGTCAATGTCACTGAAGAGTGCATGTAGAAATTTTTGAAATGGTGTATCTTTGGCTATGTGTATTTTCATCAAAAAAAAAGGTTGAGAAGTTAGAGGGTTGACATGTTGTGTGGTTGTTAATCAGTGTCATATAACATGTGTACTACTGTTTCATGAGAAACTATTTGTTATGTAAGACTTCACCTGAAGTACAATAAAAAAAAATTGTTCATGCAAAAAAAAATGAGGAAAGGGAGAAAATAAAAAATTAACTGCACAACTCAACCAAATAGAAAGAGAACAGCAAGAAAAGGCCATAGCCACCAGAAGAGGGGAAATAATATAGATCAGAGCAGAAATAAATGAAACAGAGACTAGAATAAGTATAAAAATATTCAACAAAAAAGAGATTTGGTTCTTGGAAAGGATCAACAAAATCGACAAACTACTGGCGACGCCCATA
Organism: Trichechus manatus latirostris; assembly: GCF_000243295.1. Classification (NCBI taxonomy): domain Eukaryota; kingdom Metazoa; phylum Chordata; class Mammalia; order Sirenia; family Trichechidae; genus Trichechus; species Trichechus manatus. The sequence goes on from NW_004443989.1 coordinate 17,090,623, forward strand.
AAAGAAATACAGGAAAGGACACAAATAACCCATATAAGAAATGCAACTGGGGACATTACAACATACCCAACTAAAATTAAAAAGTATTCTAACAAGGTATTATGAGAAAAACTATACTCAAGCAAAAATGAAAACCTAGAGGAAATGGATATATTTCTACAAACACACTACCGACCCAAACTAACACAAAATGATGCTGAAAATCTGAACAGACCCATAAAAAGAGAAGAAACTGAAAAGGTAACAAAAAAACTCCCAACAACAACAAAAAATAAACCTTGGACCAGATGACCTCACTTGAAAATTCTATCAGACATTCAGAGAAGAGCTTATACCAGTACTACTCAAACTATCTCAGAGTATTGAAAATGAAGTGACATCTCTGAATTCATTTTATGAAGCCAGGGTAACCCAGATACCAAAACCAGCAAAGACGCCACAGAAAAAGAAAATTACAGACCAATATCTCTTATGAATATACAAGCAAAAATTTTCAACAAAATTCTAGTCAGGAAAATTCAGCATCATATCAAAAAAAGTAATACACCACGAACAAGTAGGATTCATACCAAGCATGCAAGGATAGTTCAACATTAGAAAATCAATCAATGTAATCCACCACATAAATAAAGGAAAGGAAAGAATCACATGATCATCTCTGTTGATGTAGAAAAAGAATTAGACAAAGTCTAGCACACATTCCTGATAAAACTGTCAATAAAATATAAAAGGGCTATTTCTTGACATGATAAAGGGCACCTATGCAAAACCAAATGTCAACATCATTCTTAACGGAGAGAGGCTGAAAATATTCCCCTTGAGAACAGGAACAAGACAAGTATGCCCTTTATGACCACTCCTATTTAATATTGTTCTGGAAGTCCCAGCTAGAGCAATAAGGCAAGAAAAAGAAATAAAGACTATCCAAATTGGTAAGGAAGAAGTTATACTGTCACTATTTTTAAATGATATAATATAAATGATATGAAATCCCAGAAGACTTCATGAGAAAACTAGTGAAACTAATAGAAAGATTCAGCAGATTAGCAAGGTATAAGATAAACTTTCTTAATCAGTTGGATTCCTACACACTAATAAAGAAAATGATGAAAAGGAAATCTTGAAAGCAATATCATTTAAAATAGTCCCCAAAAATAAAATACTTAATGATAAATCTAACCAAGGATGGAAAAGACCTATACAAAGAAAACTACAAATCACTAGTAGAAGAAACCAAAACAGATCTAAATAAATGAGAAAACATACCATGCTTATGGACAGATACACTCAAAGTTGTGAAAATAATAATTCTACCAAAGCTATGTACAAATACAACACACTCCTGATCCAAATACCAACAACATTCTTTAAAGAGACGGAAAAACTAATCATTATAAACATAAAAAAAGTTGGATTCCTCTACAACAACAAAGATAACTTCCAAGAGGAAATCTCCAAATCAATACAATTTACAATAGACCCTAAGAAGATAATATACTTAGGAATAAATCTAACTAGAGATGTAAAAGACCTATACAATGAAAACTACAAGATACTACTGCAAGAAACCAAAAGAAACATGCATAAGTAGGAAAACATATCTTCCTCAGGGATAGGAAGATTCAACATCCTGAAAATCTCAAGTTTACACAAAGCGATCTACAGATAGGATGCAATCCTGACTCAAATTCCAACTGCATTTTTAATGAGATGCAAAAAAAAATCACCAACTTCATACGGACAAGGAAGAGGTTCTGGATAAGTAAAGCATTACTGGAGAAGAAGAACAAAGTGGGAGGCCTCATACTACCTGATTTTAGAACCTATTGTGTCACTACGGTAGTAAAAACAGCCCAGCAGTAGTACAAAAGCAGATACACAGACCAATAGAACAGAATTGAGGATCCAAACATAACTTCATTCACCTATGAGGAGCTGATATTTCACAAAGGCCCAAAGTTCATCAGTTGGGGAAGAGACAGTCCCTTTAACACATGGTGCTGGTATAACTGGACATCCATCTGGAAAAAACTGAAACGAGACCCATACCTCACACCATGCACAAAAACTAACTCAAAATTGATCAAAGACCTAAATATAAAATCTAAAAAGATAAAGATCACGGAAGAAAATATAGAGACAAGGCTAGAAGAGCTAAAACATGACATAAACAGAATACGAACCTTAAGTAACAAAGCACAAACACCAGAAGAGAAACTAGATAACTGGGAGCTCCTAAACATCAAGCACTTATGCTTGTCAAAAGACTACACCAAAAGAGTTAAAAGACAACCTAGAGACTGGTAAAAAAAATGGCTACGCTGAATCTGATCAACATCTAATCTCTAAAATCTACAGGATACTGGAAAACCTCAACAATTAAAATATAAATAACCCAATTAAAAATGGACAAAGTATACGAACAGGCACTTCACCAAAGAAGATATTCAGGCTGCAAATAGACACATGAAGAAATGATCATTATCATTAGCCATTAGATAAAAGCAAATCAAAACTGCAGTGAGATACCATCTTAACCCAATAAGGCTAGAAATAATCCAAAAAACAGAAAATAATAGATGTTGGAAAGGTTGTGGAGAAACTGGAACGTTTATACACTGTTGGTGGGAATGTAAAATAGTACAGTCACTTTGGAAATGTATTTGGCGTTTTGTTAAAAAGCTAGACATAGAAGTACCATTGAGTCCCACAGTCCTACTCCTTGGAATATATCGTAGAGAAATAAGACCCATCAAATAAATAGATATATGCATACCCATGTCCATTGCAGCACTGTTCACGATAGCCAAAATATGGAAACAACCCAGGTGCCCATCAGCTGATGAATGGATAAACAAATTATGGTATATTTGTACAATGGAATACTACGCAACGATAAAGAACAACGATTAAGCCTTGTAAATTTTATAACATGGAGGAATCTGGAATGCATTACGCTGAGTAAATTTAGCCAGTTACGAAAAGACAAATATTGTATAAGACAAATATTATAAGAACTCCAGAAAAGGTTTAAACATAGAAGAAATCATTCTTTGACAGTTACGAGGGTGGGGAGGGAGTGAGAGGTTTATTCACTAACTAGATGGATTACATTGATTGATTTTCTAATGTTGAACCATCCTTGCATACCTGGTATGAATCCTACTTGGTCGTGGTGTATTATTTTTTTGATATGATG
>NW_004443989.1:17093921-17112077 GCF_000243295.1 Trichechus manatus latirostris
AGTTCTTGGAGAATTCTGAGTATTAGAGATTTAAATTCCCTATCAGGTAGTTCTAGTGCATTTTCTTCCACTGGAGAGTCATCTGGTGTTTTATTTTGGACGCCTACTGAAACCATCCTGTCCTGTTTTTGTAAATGTTTTGATATTGTCTGCTGTCTTCGGAGCATTCAGTAGTTATTTTTATCTTTTATTGATTGTAGATTTGTTTGTGTTGTCCATTTTTTATTTTGCTATGTTTGAGCAGGTGGTCTGTGTGTTTTGTTGTTTGCTCATCTGTTTGCACGATACTTTTTGCCTCCTTCTCCAATTAGCAGGTTCTTTCACCCAGATATGGTACAGCAGGGCAGGTCTAGTTGAAGAGGAGTTCCTGGGATGGGTTGTTTTTGGCACTTACTACAGCCACGAGAGCGGGTCGGTAGTCAGTGCAGGGCAGGTTCAAGTAGGCCGTGCCTGTGCTGCTTGGTGGTGTGATTTCAAGCACATGGTGCAGGTAGGCATGATGCAGTGGGGAGATTGTTAGGTGTGAAGCTAAGATGGATATGGGAGAGAGGAGAGAGGAACAGGAGCCAAAAACATACAGACAAACAAAAAAAGAATGCTAGAGGAGCTTGTTTCAGTGGAGAGGTGAGAGACTATGAGATGGAGAAAAACAGAAAGGGGAAGAGGAAGAAAAGAATGAATAAATTAAAATCGGAAAGGTTAAAGAACCGCAAAGTTCCCAGGGATCCCACGAGTGCAGGTATGAGGTCTGGGGAAGTCACTCTGAGCTGTTGCAGTACATCCTGGGTGGAAGGCATAGAGGTATACAATGCCAGGTATTCAGTGAATATAAACAGAAGGAAGATATAGAAAGATGAGAAACTAAGCAATGAAGAAAGACAAAAAAGAAAAACGAAGGAAAAGAAAACAAATTTTAAAAAAGAACAAGAAACGCCCAGGAAAAAAAAACAGAAAAAAAACCAACGAGAAAAGAAATGCCTTCTGGGATCCCTCTGCATGTCTGTGTAAGCCGAGGGGGAAGTCTCCTTGCCACGCAGCACTGCCTGGCCAAAAAGGGCTTCCAACTCAAGAAAAGGAAAAGAAAACAAACAAACAATTTAAAACAAACAAACGAACAAAAGCTTCGGGATCCCACCATCGTGGCAACCCTGACCAGGAAGCAGCTCCACACTCGAACGGAGCTCCACAGCCCCTTAGGAAGAAGCAAAGATGTCGCACGGAGCCAGGTATTTGATCGAAAGGAGTGGGGATGGTGAGAAGTAAGGAAGAAATCAAAGTAAGCGGGAAAAAAAGCAACACTAGCAGCTAAGGAATGGCACTCAGAGAGCCAACTAGTGCGGGCTGGTGTTTCTCGGACAAGAGACTGTGTCTGTGGGAAGCAGAGGGAGCCGAGTGTGGGTGAAGAAGGGTAGGGAGTGGGAAAGCTTATATCGCAGATTACCAGAAGTCTGCAACCCCTCAGGAAGAAGCAAAGATGGCGCACGGAGCCAGGTATTTGAGCTAACGGAGGGGAAGGTGGTGAGAGGTAAGGAAGAAATCAAAAGAAGCTGAAAAAAGCAACACCAGCAGCCAATAAATGGCACTCAGAGAGCTGGCCCATTAGGGTGTGTGGAATGCAAGCAGCTGGTGTTTCCCCATCAAGAGACTGTGGCCATGGGAAACAGAGGAGGCCGAGTCGGGGTGAAGAAGGGTGGAGGGTGGGAAAGCATATATCACAAATTACCGGTAGTTTCCTCTCCCGCTGGACGCTCCTTGAGGATGCTTTCTTGTACCCCCTGTTTGCTGGTCTATGATAGGAGTTCAAGATGACAGATCCACGCTGCGTTAGTTTGTCGGGGACCTCTGCATGAATCTCTTCTTGCTCTCTGTTCTCTGTCAGTTTTCTGACTCCATTTAGTCCTTGGCTGAGTTCTTTATCTCTTCATTTGATGTTTTAGGATTTCAGGATTGTTGTATTCTCTGTTTGGCTTAGTTTTTGGATCTTTGCTGTGGACGTACCACGTGGTGCTTCTGCCTAAATCACCATTTTGCTGGAACTCCAGTTTTAATATATTTTTGTTGACACAGTTACCATCTGGTGATAGATTTAAAGGGTTTTTGTTGACTAGTTACTGCTTAGTGACCATAAGGGGTTTACAGGAGGGGAGTTTTACAGGACAATTGACAGACATTCAATTCTGGAAATGTAGAGGTTATATCAAAGTTTCTTGGGAATAAACGAACAATATTGTTCTTGGCAGGCAGCTCTGCCCTAACGAATTCATTTTTCTGGTTCTATATGTTTTCTACACAATATGGATTTCAGACCTGAAGCCCATTTTAGCTCCTTCTTACTCTGACCAAGCACCTTGTTAGGTTTTGGGGACCTCATATCAGTATAATACAATTTGAAGTAAGAATAGGATTATTAAAATATATATATAATGTAAACTGAATCATAGCCAATAAAGTTGCTATAAAAAAGAAAATAATATGTCAATATAGGAGTTATAAATGATATCATAACATGTTAAATTAAAACAAGAGGTAGCATAAAAAGATTTAAAAAGGAACAAAGGGATTGCAAAAATATAAAAAAACTAAAAAAGTGGTAAATTTTAATCCAAGCATATAAACAGTAATGTGATAGTTAAGGTTGTGTGTCAACTTACCAGGACAATGACTGTAAGTAGTTTGATAGTTGTGATGCAGTTTGGCAGTTATGTAATGATGTAAATTTCCAGTTAAGTAATGATGTAGTCTTCCCCAATTATGTGATCCATTGTAAGCAGCCAATCAGTTGACAAAGGAGCTTCCTTGGTGGTGTGGCCTTCATCAAATATATATATGGCTATTCTGTCAAAATCGCTTGCTCTGGATCCTGCATCTGGTTCATCATTATAATCTGACTTTTGATTCTTGGAACATGAGCCTGCATCCTGCCATAGTGCCTCCTGATCTTGGTATTTGTTAGACTCCAAAGCCTGTGGGAGAGCAGACTGCTATCTTACTTACCAAACTTGGATTCATCAGCCTCCACAGCCCATAAGCCAACAGCCATTTTTCGGACATAGTGATCTTGGGTTCATCAGCCTCTATGGCTACATGAGTAAGGAGAAGACTCTAACCTGACGCCTCACCCAGGACATGGGACTTTCCAGCTTCTACAGCCATGAGCCATTTGTTTGAGAAAAATCTCTCTCTCTGTCTCTGTATAGACAGATAGATAAGTAGCTTAGATAGATAGATAGTTAGACAGACAGAAAGACAGATATATGATAGAGAGAGGGATAGATGATAGATAGGCAGATACAAAGACAGACAGACAGATAGATAGATAGAAGTTACTGTTGTTAGCTACTTTCGAATTTTTTCCAACTCATAGAGATAATATGTACAACAGAACAAAACACTGCCCTGTCCTGCACCATCCTCACAACCATTGCTATACTTGATCCCATTGTTGAAGCCACTGTGTCAACCCATCTTTTTCACTGACCCTCTACTTTACCAAGCATGTTGTCCGTATCCAGGGACTAATCCCTCCTGATAACATGTCCAAATTATGTGAGAAATAGTTACCTATCTTTGCTTCTAAGGAGCAATCTTGTACTTCTACCAAGATAGATTTGTTCCTCTTCTGACAGTACATGGTACATTCAACATTCTTTGCCAACACCACAATTCAAAGGTGTCAATTCTTTGGCCGTCCTTATTCATTGTACAGCTTTTGCATGCATATGACACAACTGAAAACACCACGGCTTAGGTTAGGCACATCTTAGTCCTCAAGGTGACATCTTTGCTTTTTAACACTTTAAAGAGATCGCTTGGAGCTGATTTGCTCAGTGCAATATGTGTTTTGATTTCTTGACTGCTGCTTCCATGGGTGTTGATTGTAAATCCAAGTAAAATGAAATCATTGGCAACCTCAATCTTTTCTCCACTTATCATGATGTTGCTAACTGGTTCAGTTGTGGGTATTTTTGTTTTCCTTATGGTGAGGTAAATCCATACTGAATATATCATGGACTGCCAAAAGAGCGAACAAATCTGTCTTGGGAAAAGTACAAGCAGAATGTTCCTTGGAAGCAAAGATGGTGTGTTAGTCATCCAGTGCTGCTATAACAGAAATACCACAAGTGGATGGCTTTAACAAACAAAAGTTTATTCTCTCACAGTCTAGTAGGCTACAAGTCCAAATTCAGGGAGTTAACTCCAAGGGAACACTTTCGTTGTAGGCTCTGGAGGAAGGTCCGTGTCGTCAATATTCCCTTGGTATGGGAGCTTCTCTGCACAGGAATCTTAGGCCCAAAGGACAAGCTCTGCACCTAACACTACTTTTTGGCTGCATTAGTTTCCCATGTGTCTCTGCTTGCTTCTCTTTTTTATATCTCAAAAGTGATTGGCTTAAGACGTTATCCAATCTTGTATACCTCATCAGTATAACTGTCGCTAAGCAATTTTATTAGATCATAGTGATTGAATTCACAATACATAAGGAAATCACATCAGATTACAAAATAGTGCACAATTATACCATCCTGGGAATCATAATCCAGCCAAGTTGACAGATATTTTTGTGGACACAATTCAATACATGACAGATGATGAGACTGTCTCACATACTTTGGACATGTTGTCATGAGGAGTCAGTTCCTGGAGAAGGATATCATGCTTGGTAAAATATAGGGTCAGTGGAAAACGGAGAAGACCTTCAGCGAGATGGACTGACACCGTGGCTGCAACTATGGGATCAAGTATAGCAACAATTGTGAAGATGGCACAGGACCGGGCAGTATTTTGTTCTGTTGTGCCTGGGGTCGCTGTGCATGGGGTCGCTGAGTCAGAACTGACTAGACGACACCTAACAACAACAATAACAATCCATCATGTTCGGTGACAATACTAATATGCAAAATATACCACCAATAGATCAAGCATTTGTGAGAAGTGGCTCTGAGTGATCACATATTTGATACATTTCTACAATTTTGTCACAATAAAAAGTATAGCGAAGCTGGTTGTTTGGTCCTACTTTCAGTAGACAAAGTGGTGAAAAACAGAGATGAGCTTAGGTCTTCAGAGTCAAGGGCTCAAGCACCACTTCAAAGACCTCAGTGTTGCCTTTTATGCCCTGAATGAAAGCCTCTTTTCTTGTAGTGATACAGCAGATATTGCCAAAAAGCAAACTGAGTTTTATCATAAGAGTGGCTGAATTACATTGCCAGTTGCATTTCAAACCTCAAATATCATCTGAAGTTAAAGGGAGAGAATTGATTGGGAAGGAATGGGATCCTAAAACTCGGGATGTGGACATATGGGAGGACAATCGTGAAGCTGGGGACACACAGCCGCTAAATACCATGGTACACTTCTACCAAAATAATCAGTCTTCTTAGTCTTATCTGAAGAGATTACCCCATCTTTGTCTGCTAAGCTACCCTGCCCAGTAAGACCATTAACCCATTCACCCCAATCTAATGAGCTGGAATTAACCCAGCTGTGTCTAACGAACCTTTATCTTAGCCATTGCCTGTGATGGCATCTGAGTCATTATTTGGGGAGACATCAGAGTCATTGCTTGAGGAATCACCTTAGGCAGATGCCTTACAAAACATTGCTGAATGTTCTCAGAACACATCCTTAGCACCTATTTTTGCTCCTAGACCTATAAGTAGACGTAAGTCCCAATGAGCTCCAAAAGGTGAAGTACAAAGTGTGACCCAAGGGGAAGTACACTACACTCAAAAATAACTGCTTGACTTCTCTAATATGTACAAACAGAAACCTGTAGAAGATGTGTGGGAATGGTTATAAAGGGTTTCAAATAATTGTGCAAAGAACATAAGTTTGGATCAATCTGAGTTTATTGATATGGGCCCACTAAGAACACGTCATTTCTTCAACGTTAGGAAAGGATATAATAGTTTACTTGGTTGGTTCTTTGAAGCATGGATTACATGGTGGCCTACACTAAATCAAGTTGAAGTTTCAGACTCTTCTTGGTATTGCGTAGAAGAAGGTATCCAATGTTTTAGTGAACCGGCGTGTTAAAGTGGATTTATCAAGTTAGACCCATAGACCTGCACATACAGTGCCCAGAGGACACACTTTTTACTACAACAGTGGGAAACAAATTTGTGAGGGGAACCCCATCAACCTGGAAGACTCTTGTGATTGCTACTATATGTAAGTAAGATTTGACAGTGGGAACTGCCCTCAACTAAGGCACCTAACTACAGGGGGGCTGAATGGACCCCGTGGTGGTAAGGGCCAATGGAGTAACTCAATCAACAAAGACAAGATGGATGTGATTACTCTAAAAGACAGCAGAGTCAAAACAGTAATCAAAATAGTCAGACATCTACGTACTTTTGACATTGGCTGCTCAGGCATGGTGTTCTTAGGAGTGAAATAGGTAGAAAATTAACTATTTACTCTACCTGTATTAGCAGAATAATTCTAGGTCAAGTGAACGGCAATGTAACTCAAATAGCCAGAATAGATTCACATCCCCTCAGTCATTTCCCAGACTTGATCCAGTTTACAGACCCACAACCCTTTGAATGAATCGGAGGTCAGGTCCCCTTAAGGAAGGGACCCAATGCACTGCCAAAAATTCATATGGTTGAGATTTCTCCCAGCCTTCCTCAAAAGTATTTACAACCCTTCATGAGAGTGTCTTTTCATTGAGGAAGAGGAAATAATTAGACTTTTTGTGGATTACTGTACACTGGCTCTGAACTGACTCTAATTCAAGGAGACCTAAAATATCACTGTGGCTCACCAGTCAGAGTGGGGGTGTATGGAGGTCAGGTTGTTAATGGAGTCTTAGCTCAGGTCCAGTGGGTCCCCAAACTTATCCTGCAGTGATTTTCCCAGTTCCAGAATGAATCATTGGAATAGATATACTCAGAAACTGACAGAACCCACACATTGGATCCTGAAAAATGGAGTAAGGGCTATTATCATAGAAAAAGTCAATTGGAAGCCATTAGAACTGCCTCTACCTTGGAAAATAGTAAACCAAAAGTATTATCACATTCCTGGAAGGGTTGCAGAGATTACTGCCAAGATGAAGAACTTGAAGGATGCAGGGGTGGTGATTCCCATCACATCCCTATTCAACTCACCTATTTGATCTGTGCAAAAAACAGATGGATCTGGGAGAATGACAGTGGATTATCATAAACAACAGCACGGTGAGTCCAATTGCAGCTGCTGTTCCAGATGTGATTTCATTGCTTGAGCAAATACATCTCCTAGTACCTGGTATGTAGCTATTGAACTGGTTAATGGTTTTTTCTCATTTCTGATTTTGAAGGATCACAATAAGCAGTTTGCCTTCAGCTGGCAAAGACAGCTATACACCTTTACTGTCTTACCTCAGTGGAATGTAAACACTTCAGTCCTATGTCATAATTTGGTCAGCTGGGACCTTGATTACCTTTCCATTCCAAAAGACATCACACTGGTCCATTACATTTATGACATTATGCTGGTAGAAATATGAAAGAAGGAAGTATCTATGACTCTAGACATACTGGTAACACAGTGGCATGTCAGAAGGTGGGAAGTTAACCTGACAAAAATTTAGGCACTTTCCCTCTCAGTGAAATTTCTAGAGGTCCAGTACGTGGATCATGTCAAGATATTCCTTCTAAAGTGAAGGATAAGTTACTGGATCTGTCCCTCCAACTAAAAAGGAGGCACATTCCCTCTTGGGTGTCTTTGGATTTTGGAAGAAACATATTCCTCATTCTGGTGAGCTACTCTGGCATACTTATCACGTAAGTAGAAAATTTCCAAGTGTTGAGTGGGGCCCAAAAGAAGAGAAGGCTTTGCAACAGATTCAGGCTGCTGTGCAAGATGCTCTGCCTGTTGGGCCATATGATCCTGCTGATCCAATGTTGCTTGAAGCGTAAGTGGCAGTCAAAGATGCTATTTGGCAACATCTTTATCATTATCCATTTAGCTGCATATTTATCTTTATCTTCATCAATTTTTTGGCTGGCCCCCATTGGTGAATAACAACAGACCAATAGGATTTTGGAGCAATTCCCTTCCATCCTTTGCGGATATCTGTTTTCCTTTTGATAAACAGCTTTTGGCTTCTAATTCAGTCTTATTAGACACCGAATGTTTAACCATGGGCCACCAAGTCATCATGTGGCCTGAGCTATCCATCATGATTTGGATGTTGTCTAACCCACAGAGTCATAAAAATGGACCTGCAGAGCATCACTCTATCATTAAATGAAAGTGGTATATATATTAGATCACTCCCAAACAGGACATGAAAGCACAAGTAAGTTGCATGAAGAAGTGACCAAAATGTCCATGGTCTTCACTCCTGTCACCTTACTCTTCTCCTACCAGTCTGCTCCTATGATCTCATGGAGGGTTCCTTATGATCAGTTGACAGAGGATGAGAAAACTTAAGCCCAATTTATAGATGTTTGTATGTCACATGCAGGCACCACACAAAAGTTGACAGCAGCTGCACTATAGATCCCTTATGGAATCTCACTGAAAGACAGAGAAGGGAAATCCTCCCAATGGGCAGAATTTTGAGAAGTGCACCTGGTTGTTCACTTTGCTTCAAAAGGAAATGTGCAGATGTGTAATTATATACTTATTCATTGGCTGTGGCCATTGATTTGGTTGGATGGTAGGAGATTTCGAAGGAATACGATTGGAAAATTGATGACAAGGAGGTATGGGGAAAAGGATAGGCTTATCTGAATCAGCCAAAGAAGTGAAGATATCTGTGTCTGATGTGAATGTTTACCAAAGGATGATCTTGGCAGAGGAGGACTTTAACAATCAAGTGGATAGGATGACGTGTTCTGTGGAAACCAGTCATCCTCTTTTCCCATCCATTCCTGTCATTTCCCAATGAGATCATAAACTGAGAGGCCATGGTGGCAGCTATGGAAGTTATGCATGAGCTAAGCAACATGGGTTTCCACTCACGAAAGCAAACTTGGCTACAGTCACTGCTGTATTCCCTGTCTGCCAGCAGTAGAGACCAACACTGAGTCCCCAATACAAAACCATTCCTCGAGGTGATCAGCAAGCGGCCTGGTGACTGGTTGATTGCATTGGACTACTTCCGTCAAGGAAAGGATACGGTTTCAGTCTTACTGGGATCTTGTCTGGATATGGATTTGCCTTCCTGAATACAATGCTTCTTCCAAAACTGCCATCTGTAGTCTCACAGAATGTCTTATTCAGAGTCATGGTATCCCACATCTCATTGCCTCAGATCAAACGACTCACTTCACAGCAAATTAAATGTGGCAATGGGCCCATGGTCATGAAATTATCTGGTCTTACCATGTTCCTCATTATCCTGAAGTAACTGGCTTGATAGCACGATGAAATGGCATTATAAAGACACAACTATGGTGTGAACTAGGTGACAATACTTTGCACAGTTGGGGTAATGTTCTTCAGGAAGCTGCATATGCTCTAAGCTAGCATCCAGAACATGGTCCTATTTCTCCAATAACCGGGTGTCATGGTTTGAATTACGTCTCCCCAAAAAGGTGTATCAATCTGGCTAGGCCATTATTCCTAGTACTGTGTGATTTTCTTGTATGTTGCGAACCCGTCTCTATGATGTTAATGAGGGAGGATGGGTGGCAGTTGTGTTACTGAGGCAGGACCGGATCTATCTTTGGACCGGGGTCCCCGAGCAGAGAAGCTCGTAGTCCAGGGGAACACAGAAGAGAAGAAGGCCAACAGAGAGAAAAAGCCTTCCCCTGGAGCTGAAGCCCTGTATTTGGACTTTTTGCCTACTTTGACTATGAGGAAATAAACTTCTCTTCATTAAAACCATCCACTTGTGGTATTTCTGTTATAGCAGCACTAAATAACTTAGACACCAGGATTCACGTGTCCAGGAACAAAGGGGTGGAAATGGGAGTGACACCACTCACTATTACCCCTAGTGACCCACTCTCAAAATTTTTGCTTCCTGTCCCCTGACCCTATGCTCTGTGAGTCTGCAGGTCTTAGTTCCAAAGGGAGTCATATTCTCATCTGGGACAGAGTACTATTTCCATGCAACAGGAAGTTAAGTATGCCACCCTGTCACTTTGTGCTCTTCATAGCTCTGAATCAACAGGCAAAGAAGGTGTGATTGATCCTAATTACCAAGAGGAAATCAGATTGATATTACATAATGGAGGTAAAGAAGAGTGTGTCTGGAATACAGGTGATCCCTTAGGTTGTTTCTTACTACTAGCATGACCTGTGATTAAAGTCAGTGGAAAACTACAGCAACAAAATCCTAATATGACTATTAATGGCACAGAAGCTTCAGGAATGTGCCTACCAGGCACAGAACCATGATCAGCTGAGATACTTGCTGAAGGTAAAGGGAATACGAAATGGGTGGTGGAAGAAGATAGTTCTAAATATGAGCTATGACAATGATACCAGTTGCAGAATTGAGGAGTGCAATTGTTATGAGTATTGCTTCCTTGTATGTGTGCATCAAATAGTTTTATTTTCTTCAGTTATAAAATATATGATGTAAATGGGGCTAGTGTGTTTTGGTTATATCCATGTTAGCTTCATCATGTTAGGTACAAGTATGACTTTTGTGATCTAATGTGAGCAGCCAATCAGTTGAAATAGGAGTTTACCTGGAGCTTTGGCCTGAATCTTATATATATATGTTCTGACAAAGCTCCTCACTGCCTTTTGATCCTGCATCCAGATCTTCACCATCTGACTTCCACTTCTTGGAACTTGAGTCAGCGACCTGCTATAATTGCCTATCCGTCTAGGGATGCATCAGCCTCCACAGTCTGTGAGCAAGAGACTGCCATATTAGCAACCGATATGGGGTTCACTGTCCTCCTCAGCCTGTCATTTCGGTCAGCAAGGCCATATTTTCCAACTACTTATCCCTCTTCTTTGTTTCCAACTTTCACATTCCAATCACCAGTAATTATCAGTGCATCCTGGTTACAAGTTTGATCAACTGTAGACTGAAAAGTTGGTAAACATCTTCAATATCTTCATGTTTAACCTTAGTGATTGGTGCATAAATTGGAATAACTCGTCTTCAGTACAGGTTGATCTTACTTTGAGGAGGCAGCTTCCATTTTCTTCTGAGGCTTCCTGCGTTGTTTACGATTTTCCGTGTAGAATTCTTCACTATTGCAACTCGAGACTTGAATTTTTTCTTCGGTTCTTTCAGCTTGAGAAATGCTGAGTGTATTCTTCCCTTTTGGTTTTCTAACTCCAGCTCTTTGCCATCTTACAAGTCAAACTTGGATTCGTCAGCCTTTGCAACCCATAAGCCAACAGCCTGTAGCTAACCTGCTTATCATGGGGTTGTCAACCCCTGCAGCTACGTGGATCAAGAGAAGACTTTAGCCTGTTGCCTGACACACTTCGACTTTGGATTAGCCAGCTCCTACCGTTGTGTGAGTTATTACCTTGAGAAATATCTCCTCTCTCTCTCCCTCCCTCTCTCTCTCTCTCTCTCTCTCTCTCTATATATATATATATATATATACCTCACCGGTTTTACTACTCTAGAGAATACAGCCTAAGATTTTTCTTCAATCTTCCTTATTCATCATCCAGACTCCACATATATATGAGACGATTGAAAAGACTTGGGTCAATCGCACGTTAGTCTTCAATGTGACATCTTTGCTTTTCAACACATTAAAGAGGTCTTTTGCAGCAGATTTGCCCAACACAATGCTTCTTTTGATTTCTTGACTCCTGCTTCCATGGGTGTTGATTGTGGATAGGAGTAAAATTAAATCCTTGATAACTTCAATGTTGTCTCCATTTATCAGGATTTGCTATTGGTCCAGTTGTGAGGATGTTTATTTTCTTTACTTTCATGTGTAATCCATACTGAACTCTGTGGTCTTTGATTTATATCATTAAGTGCTTCAAGTCCTCTTCACTCTCAGTAAGCAAGGTTGTATAATTAGCATAAAGCAGGTTGTTAACGAGTCTTCCTCCAATCCTGATGCTACGATTTTCTTAGAGTCCAGCTTCTCAGATTATTTGCTCAACATTCAGACTGAATATGCATGGTGAAATGATACAACCCTGAGACACACGTTTCCTGACTTTAAACCACAAAGTATCCCCTAGTCCTTTTTGAAAGACTGCATCTTCTTTATGTACAGGCTCCTAATGAGCACAATTAAGTGTTCTGAAATTCCCACTGTTTTGCAATGTTTTCCATTCTTTGTTATGATTCACAGAGTCGAATGCCTTTGCATAGTCAATAAAACACAGGTAAACATCTTTCTGGTATTCTCTGCTTTCAGCCAGGATCTATCTGACATCAGCAGTGATATCCCTGGTTCTCCATATTCTTCGAATCCAGCTTGAATTTCTGGCAGTTCCCTGTCAATATACTGTTGCAGTTGTTTTTGAAAAGTTTTCAGCAAAATTTTACTTGAATGTGTGATATTAATGATATTGTTCAATAATTTTCATATTCCATTGGCTCACCTTTCTTGGGAATAAGCATAAATATGGACCTCTTCTAGTCAGTTGGCCAGGTAGCTATTTTCTAAATTTCATGGCATAAATGAGTGAGCACTTCCAGCTCTGCATCAATTGATTAAAACATCTCAATTGATATTCTGTCAGTTCCTGGATCCCTTTTTTTGTCAATGTCTTCAGTGCAGCTTGGATTTCTTCCTTCAGTACCATCGATTCCTGACCACCTGTTACCTCCTAAAGTGGTTGAATATCAATCAGTTCTTTTTGGTTTAGTGACTCTGTGTATTCCTTCCATCTTCCTCTGATGTTTCCTGTGTTAAGATTTTCACTGTAGAATTCTTCACTATTTCAACTCGAGGCTTGAATTTTTTCTTCCGTTCTTTCGGCTTCAGAAATGCTGAAGGTATTCTTCCCTTATTGGTTTTCTAACTCCAGCTCTTTGCATATGTCATTATAGTGCTTTGTCTTCTCAAGCCACCCGTTGAAATCTTCCGTTCATACTTTAAGTTTTCTTCCTTTTGCTTTAGCTACTTGACATTCAAGAGCAAGTTTCAGTCTCTTCTGAAACCATTTTGTCTTTTCTTTTTTTCCCGTTTTTTAAATCACCTCTTGCTTTCTTCATATATGATGTCCTTGATGTCATTTCACAACTCGCCTGGTCTTCATTGTTCAATGTGTAAAACCTATTCTTCAGATAGCCTCTAAATTCATGTGCGATATGCTCAAGGTCATACTGTAGTCCTTTGACTTGTTCTAATTTTCTTTAGTTTAACTCGAACTTCCATATGAGCAATTGATGGCGTGTTCCAGTTGACCCCTGGCCTTGTTCTGTCTGATGATATTGAGCTTCTCCATTGTCTCTTATCACAGATGTAGTCTATTTGATTCCTGTGTGTTCCATCTGGTGAGGTCCACGTGTATAGTAGCCTTCTATGCTGGTCTTGCAAACTTCTACCAGCGATCTCCAGCATAGTTTATATCACTAAGGCCATATTTTGCAACTACTGATCCTTCTTCTTTGTTTCCAACTTTCGAGTTCCAATCACCAGTAATTATCAATGCATCCTGATTGTATGTTCCATCAATTTCAGACTGCAGAAGTTGGTAAATATCTTCAGTTTCTTCATCTTTTGCTTTAGTGGTTAGTGCATATGTTTGAACAATAGTTGTATTAACTGGTCTTCCTTGTAGGCATATGGATATTATCCTATCACTGACAATGTACTTCAGGATAGATATCGAAATGTTCTTTTTGACAATGAATGCAACATTCCTTTTCAAGTTGTCATTCCTGGCGTAGTAGACCATATGATTATTCCATTCAAAATGGCCAATATCATTCCATTTCAGCTCACTAATGCCTAGCATGTCAATGTTTATAGCAATACATTTCATTTTTGTCAATTTCCAATTATCCTAGATTCATACTTTGTACATTCAACCTTCAGATCATTGATGGATATTTCCAGCTGCTTCTTCTTATTTTGAGTTGTACCACATCAACAAATGAAGGTCTCGAAAGCTTGACTTCATCCATGTCATTAAAGTCAATTCTACTTTGAGGAGGAAGCTCTTTCCCGGTTGCATTTTGAGTGTCTTCCAAACTCGGGGTTTCACCTTCCGACACTATATCGGACAATATTCCACTGCTATTCATAAGGTTTTCATTGGGCAATTTTTTCAGAAGTAGACCATCAAGTCCTTTTTTCTAGTCTGTGTTGGTCTGCAAGCTCCACTGAAATCCATCTACCACTGGCGACCCTGCCGGTATTTGAAATACCAGTGGCATAGCTTCAAGCATCACAGCAACATGAAACCCACCACAGCACACACACAAAAAAAAGACAGATAGGTGGGCTAGCATATGTACAAAGGTTAAAATAAAATACAGAGAAGTTTATAACATGAAACACTTATCCACATTTTAATTTTAAATGCATACCACGAAACCCCCACGCGTCTGTGAGTTTTTTGTACTGTGGGAGTTTTCATGTTTCTGTGATGCTGGAATCTATGCCACTGGTTTTCAAATAACAGCAATCTCACCCATGACAGGTAGGTTTCAGCTTAGCTTCCAGACTAAGACAGATGAGGAAGAAGGACATAGTGACCTATTTCAGGGGGAAAAAAAAGGCCAGTGAAGGCCTTATGAATAGCAGTGGAACACGGTATGCTATAATGCCTGAATATGACCTCTTCAGGTTGAAATTCAACTGGGGAAGAGCTGCCTGCTCAAAGTAAGATCAGCCTTAATGACGTGCATGGAGTTAAACTTTCAAGATCTTCATTTTCTGAAGTGGCACAACTCAACATGAGAAGAAACAGTTGCAAACATCTATTAATAATTTGAACTTTGAATGTACAGATTATGAATCTAGAAAAATTGGAAATTGTCAACAATGAAACGGAACTAATAACACTGATATCCTAGGTATTAATGAGCTGAAATGGACTGGTATTGGCCATTTTGAATAAGACAGTGATGTGGTCTACTATGCCAGGAATGACAACCTGAAAAGGAATGGTGTTGCATTCATCATCAAAATGAATATTTCAAGTCGGAATCAACTCAGTGGCAATGGGTTTGGTTTTTCGTTTTTATCCTGAAATACAGTGATGTCAGTGACAGGGTAATATCCATATACCTACAAGGAAGACCAGCTAATATACTATTATTCAAATTTACATGCCAATCACTGAGGCTAAACATGAAGAAAATGAAGATGTTTACCAACTTTTCAGTCTACAATTGATCAAACTTGCGATCAGGATGCATTGATAATTACTGGTGATTGGAATGTGAAAGTTGGAAACAAAGAAGAGGGATAAGTGGTTGGAAAATATGGCCTTGGTGACTGAAATGACATCTGAGATCACATGATAAAATTTTCAAGATCAAGGATTCATTGCAAATACATTTAAAAAAACAACATAAATGGTAACTATACACTTGGATCTCGCCAGATGGAAAACACAGGAATCTGATTGACTACTTTTGGGGAAAGAGATGGTAGAGAAGCTCAATATCATCATCTGGAACAAGGCCAGGAGCCAACTGTGGAATAGACCATCAACTGCTCATATGCAAGTTCAGGTTGAAGCTGAAGAAAATTAAAACAAGTCCACAAAAGCCAAAATACGACATTAGGTATATCCCACCTGAATTTAGAGATAACTCAAGAATAGATTTTACTTTTGAACACTAAAATCAGAAGACCAGGAGATTTGTGGAATGATATCAAGGAGATTATACAGGAAGAAAGCAAGAAGTCATTAAAAAGATAGGAAAGAGAGAGTCCGGCAAGATGGCGCTCTAGGCAGAATCACCATGCCATCCCTCCACAGCAAAGATCCGAAAAACTAAGCCAAACAGAGAATACAACAATCCTGAAACCCTAGAACATCAAATGAAGAGATAAAGAACTCAGCCAAGCACCAAATGGAGTGAGAATACTGAAAGAGAATGGAGAGCGAGGAGAGATTCACGCAGAGGGCCCCTACCAGCTAACGCAGAGTGGATCCACCATCTTGGACTCCTATCAGAGACCAGCAAACGGGGGTACGAGAGAGCAGCCTCAAGGAGCGTCCAGTGGGAGACAAAACAGCTGGTAATTTGCGGTGTGCACTTTTCCACCCCCCACCCCTCTTCGCCCCGGCTCAGGCTCCTCTGCTTCCCGTGGCCGCGGTCTCTTGGCTGGGGGACGCCGGCTGTTTGGATTCCGCTCACCCAGGCAGGCGGCTCTCTGGGTGCCATTTGTTGGCTGCTGGTGTTGCTTTTTTTTTCTTTTTCTGCTTCTTTTGGTTTCTCGCTTGCCTCTCGCTGCCTGCCCCTCCTTTTGCTCGGGTGCCTGGTTTCTTGCTTGCCTCTCGCTGCCTCCCCCTCCTTTTGCTTGGGTGCCTGGCTTCGAGCGTTGTCTTTGCCCTTTCCTGTGGGGCTGTGGGGCTCCGTTCGGGTGTGCGGCTGCTTCCAGTTCTGGGCTGCCGTGCTGGTGGGATCCCGGGGCTTTTGATCGTTTCTTCCTCTACTTCCTGCGGCCACGGTCTCTTGGCCAGGAGGCGCCGGCTGCTTGGATTCTGTGAGCCCGGATGGGCGGCTCTCTGGGTGTCGTTTGTTGGCTGCTGGTGGTGCTTTTTTTTTTTTCCTGCTTCTTATGGTTTCTCGCTTGCCTCTCACCCACTCCCCCTCCTTTCACTCAGGTGCCTGGCTCCATGTGCCATCTTTCCTCCTTCCTGAGGGGTCCCATAGTTCCAGCAATTATACGCTTTCCCACACTCCCCCCTTCTTCACGCACACTCTGTTTCCCATGGACACAGTCTCTTGTCCAGAAACACCAGCTCGCACTGGCTGGCTCTCTGAGTGCCATTTGTTGGCTTCTGGTGTTGCTTTTTTTTTTCTGCTTCTTTGGATTTCTTGCTTGCCTCTTTCTCCCTCCCCCTCCTTTCGCTCGAGTGCCTGGCTCTGTGCATCATCTTTGCTTTTTCCTGAGGGGCTGTGGAGCTTCATTCAAGTGTGGAGCTGCTTCCCGGCATGGGCTACCGCGCTGGTGGAATCCTGGGACTTTTGTTCATTTGTTCATTTTGAATTGTTTGTCTGTTTTCTATTCCTTTTCCTGAGTTCAGAGCCCTTTCTGGCCAGGAGGAGCTGTGTGCCAGGGAGACTCCCCTTCAGCTTCCATAGACGTGCAGAGGGATCCCTGAACGCATTTCTTTTTTTTTGTTGTTTTTTTTTTCCCCCTAGTTTTCCGGGGGCCTTTCTTGCTCCCTTTTTTTTTATTTCTTTTGTTTTCTTTTCCCTCTTTTTCCCTTTTGTCTTTCTTCATTGCTCAATTTCTCGTGTCTCTATCTCTTTCTTCTCTTTCTGATCCCTGAATACCCGGTGTTGTATGCCTCTGCGCCTTCTGGCCAGGCTGTGCTGTGAAACCTGAGAGCAACTTCCCCAGACCTCATAGCTGCATCGGTGGGATCCCTAGGAACTTTGCGGTTCTTTAACCTTTCTGATTTCTATTTGTTCATTCTTTTCTTTCCTTTCTCTTCCCCCTTCTGTTTTTCTCCATTCCATAGTCTCTCATCTCTCCATTCCAACGGCAAGCTCCCCTAGCACTCTTTTTTGTTTGTATTTTTTGGCTCCTGTTCCTCTCTCCTCTCTCCCATATCCAGCTTAGCTTCGCACATAACCATCTTCCCGCTGCATCCTGCCTACCTGCACCGTGCACTTGACATCACACCACCAAGCTGTGCAGGCACGGCCTATTGGAACCTGCCCAGCACTGATTACCAACAGCCCTGGTGGTTAAGGTAAGTGCCACAAACAACCCGTCCCAGTGGCTCCTCTTCAGCTAGACCTGCCCTGCTGTACCACATAGGAGTGACTGAACCTGCCAGTTGGAGAAGGAGGCGAAAAGTATTGAGTGCACAGATGAGCAAACAACAAAGAGCACGCAGGCCGCCAGGTCAGACATACTCAAATTTTTTTTTAAAAGGGACGAAACAAAAAAATCTACAATCAATAAATGAGAGAAATATCTACTGAATGCCCCGAAAACAGCATACAATATCAAAACATTTACAAAAACAGGAAAGGATGGCTCGTGTAGGCGTCCAAATTAAAACACCAGACAACTCTCCTGTGGAAGTAAATGCACTAGAAGTACCTGATAGGGAACTCAAATCACTAATACT
>NW_004443989.1:17117886-17146041 GCF_000243295.1 Trichechus manatus latirostris
AGGGCAACATTTGTAGTAACTGTTTAATGAGAAACTATTTTGTTCTGTAAGCCTTCATCTTAAGTGAGAATAACAGCACAATTCAAAGAGCGTAGTCATTGTCACTGAACTGTGTATGTAGAAATTTTTGAAACGGTGTATCTTTGGCTATGTGTATTTCCACCAAAAAAAAAAAAGTTGAAAATTTAGAGGGTTAAAATGTTGTGGGGTTGTTAACCAATGTCATAAAACAACATGTGTACTACTGTTTCATAGGAAACTATTTGTTCTGTAAGCCTTCACCTGAAGTACAATAAAATATTGAAAAAAAAAAAGATAGGAAAGAGACATGACCAAAATGGTTATCAGAAAACACTTTGTTGGTTTTGAAAGTAGAATAGCTAAAGTGAAAAGAAGAAACTATGAAGAAAAAGAGTTGAACAGAAGATTTCAAAGGACAGCTGGATAACATGAAGTTAAGTACTATAAAAACACGGGCCAAGACCTGGAGTTAGAAAACAAAAAGAGAATAACACACTTGACGTTTCTCAAGCTGAAAGAACTGAAGAAAATATTCAAGCCTCTAGTTGCAATATTGATGGTTTTTACAAGGAAAGTCTTTATTGTCGTTAGATAAAGGTTTACATAACCCATAGTTTCTCATCAAAGAGTTAGTACACATATTGTTTTATGACATTGGTTAACAACCCCACGACATGTCAACACTGTCCCTTCTCGACCTTGGGTTCCTTATTACCAGCTTTCTTATCCCTTCCTGCGTTCTAGTCCTTGTGCCCGGACTCTTGTGCCCCATTAGTCTCATTTCTTTTATGGACCTGTCTAACCTTTGGCTGAAGTGTGCAACTAGGGAGTGACTTCATTACTGAGCTAAAAGGGTGTTAGGGAGCCATACTGTCGGGGTTTCTCAAGTATCTGTCAGGGCAGTAAGTCTGGTCTTTTTTGTTAGAATTTTGTTCTACATTTTTCTCCAGCTCCGTCTGGGACCCTCTGTTGTGATCACTGTCAGACTAGTCAGTGGTGGTAACACTGCACCATCCAGTTATACTGGACTCAGTCTGGTGGGTGCCATGGTAGTTGTGGTCCATTACTCTTCTGAAATAATCTCTCCCTTGTATCATGTTTTCTTCATTTTCCCTTGCTCCCAAAGTTGTGAGACCAGTGGAGTAACTTAGATGGCTGCTCACAAGCTTTTAAGACCCCAGACGCGACTCACCAATGTAGAATGTAGAACATTTTTTTTATAAACTATGTTATGACAATTGAGCTACCTGTTCCCTGAGATAATGGTCCCCACAGCCCTCAGCCTAGCAATCTGGTCCCTCAGGGAGTTTGGATGAGCTTCCATGACCTTGCATTGTACAAGTTGTGCTGGCTTCCCCAGGATTCTGCACTGTCTTACCCTTCATCAAACTTACCACTTATCTATTGTCTCTTTAGTGTTTCCCTCATCACCTCTCCCTTCCCTGGTAACCATCAAAGATTGTTTTCTTTTGTGTGTAAACATTTTCATGAGTTTTTACAGTAGTGGTCTCATACAATGTTTTTCATTTTGTCATAGACTTATTTCACTCATAATTATATCCACCAGATTCATCCATGTTATGATATGCTTCACAGACTTATCATTGTTCTTTATCGTTGTGTAATACCCCATTGTGTGTATGTACCATAGTTTGTTTATCCATTCATCTGTTGATGGCCATCTAGGTTGTTTCTATCTTTTTGCTGTTGTGAACAATGCTGTAATGAATATGGGTGTGCATATGTTTATTCGTGTGGCGGCTCTTATTTCTCTAGGATACATTCTTAGGATTTGGATTGTTGGATCCTACGATATTTCATTTGTTAGCTTTCTAAGGAAGTGCCATATAGTTTTCCAAAATGGCTGTATCATTTTGCATTCCCACCAGCAGTGGGTAAGAGTTGTCATCTCCCCGCAGCCTTTGCAACATTTATTATTTCCTCTGCAACATTTATTTATTTATTTTTTTGATTCATGCCAATAATGCCAGAGTGCGATGGTTTCTCATTGTGGTTTTGACCTGCATTTATCTAATGGCTAGTGATGGCAAGCATTTCCTCACGTATCATTGGCTGCTAAAATGTCTTCTTTGGTGAAGTGCCTGTTCATTTCCTTTGCCTATATTTTAATTGGATCATTTGTCTTTCTTGTAGAGATGTTGGATTTTCCTGTTGATTTTAGAGACTAGAACTTTGTCTGATTTATAATTGCCAATTTTTTTTTCCCAATTGACAGGTTCTCTTTTTACTCTTTTGGTGAAGTCTTTTGATGAGCATAAATGTTTCATTTTTAGAAGATCCAAGTTATCTACCTTATCTTCTGGAGTTTGTGTGTTGTTGGTTATGGTTTGCAACCTGTTAATGTCATGTATTAGGGCATCTAGCTTTGATCCTATTTTTTCTTCTATGAACTTTATACTTTTTGGCTTTATATTTAGGTCTTTGATGAATTTTAACTTATTTTTCATATATGGTGTGAGATATGGATCCTGTTTCATTTTTTTGCTGATGAACATCCAGTTTGGCCAGCACCATTTTTAAAAAAGACGGTCTTTTCTCCATTTGACAGAGTTTGGGCCCTTGTCAAAGATCAGGCGACCGTAGGTGAATGAATTTACATCTGCGTTCTCAGCTCTGTTTCATTGGTCAGTGTATCTGTCGTTGTACCAGTAACAGGCTTTTTGACTACTAAATTTATATCATAGGTTCTGAGGTTAGATAGTGCGTGTCCTCCTACTTTATTCTTCTTCCTCAATAGTGCTTTACTTATCTGGGGCCACTTCACTTTCCATATAAAGTTAATGATTATTTTTTCATCTCTTAAAGAATGTTGTTTGTATTTGGATGGGGATTGCATTATATTTGTAGATTGCTTTGGTTAGAATTGATATTTTTACAATGTTGACTCTAGCTATCCATGAGCCTGGTATGTTTTTTCCATTTATGTAGGTCTGTTTTGGTTTCTTGCTGTAGTGTTTGTAATTTTCTTTGTGTAGTTCTTTTACTTCCCTGATTAGATTTATTCCTAAGTATGTCATGGGGAGTGGAGCTTTTATAAGTGGTGTTATTTTCCTGATTTCCTTTTCTTCATTCTCTTTATTGGTGTATAGAAATCCAACTTATTTTTTTTATGTTTATCCTGTATCCTGTTATCTAATGAATCCTTCTATTAGCTCCAATAGTTTTCTTTTAGAGTCTTTCGGGTTTTCTATGTATGGTAAAATATTATCCACAAATAGGTACAGTTTAACTTCTTTGTTACCATTTCGGATGCCTGTATCTCTTTTTATTGCCTTTTTGCTCTAGCTAGGACTTCCAGCACAATGTTAAATAGGAATGGTGATAAAGGGCGTTCTTGTCTTGTTTCTGTTCTCAAGGCGGAATGTTTTCAGCGTCTTTCCATTAAGAATGATGTTGACCATTGGCTTTGCA
Organism: Trichechus manatus latirostris; assembly: GCF_000243295.1. Taxonomy (NCBI): domain Eukaryota; kingdom Metazoa; phylum Chordata; class Mammalia; order Sirenia; family Trichechidae; genus Trichechus; species Trichechus manatus. The sequence goes on from NW_004443989.1 coordinate 17,121,340, forward strand.
TAGATGCACTTTATTATGTTGACAGGTTTCCCTTCTTTATCTATTTTATTCAGAATTTTTATCAGTAATGGGCGTTGCACTTTGTTGAATATATTTTTTGCATTGATTGAGATGATCAGGTGATTATTTTATTTATGTGGTGGATTGATTTTCTAGTGTTGAACCATCCTTGAATACTTGGTATAAATCCTACCTGGTCCTGGTGTATTATTTATTTGATGTGATGCTAAAGTCTATTGGCTAGAGTTTTGTTGAGAATTTTTGCATCTATATTCATGAGAGATATTGGCCTGTGTTTTTTTTTGTTTTGTTTTGTTTTGTTTTGTGGTGTCTTTGCCTGGTTTTGTCATCAGTGTTATGCTGGTTTATAGAATGAATTGAGAAATGTTGCTTCCTTTTCTATGTTCTGAAATAGTTTAAGTAGTACTGGATAAGCTTTTCCCTGAACGTTTGGTAGAATTTCCCAGTGAAGACTTCTGGGCCAGGGCTTTTTGAAAAAACTTTTTATTGTACTTTAGATGAAGTTTTAAAGAACATGTAGTATCTCATTAAACAGTCAGTACATACATTGTTTTATGACATTGGTTAACAACCCCAGGAAATGTCAACACTCTCTCTTCTAAACCTTGGAGGACCTTTTTTTTTTTTTGGTGAAAATATACATAGCCAAAGTTACACCATTGCAAAAATGTATACATGTGAATTCAGGAACATGGATTACATTCTTCCAGTTGTGTTGTTATTCTCTCTATCCTTTTCCACATTATTCCATCACCATTATCTTCAACTCACTGCCGCCTTGGCTTCCCATCAAACCTTTTTAGTTGTTGTTGTCAGTTTGATCTCACACAGATAATTCTTTTTTTTTTTGTACCTTAGATGAATGTTTACAGAACATATAGTTCTCATTAAACAGTTAGAACACATATTGCCCTATGAAAATGGTTAAAAACTCCATGACATGACAACACTGTCCGTTCTCAACCTTGGGTTCCCTATTGCCAGCTTTCCTGTCCTCTCTTGCCCTCTAGTCCTTGTCCCTGGACTGTGGTGCTTCATGAGTCCCCTTTTGTTTTATAGGGTTATCCAATCCCAGCCTGAGCAGTGAACCTCGGGTATGACTTCACCACTGAGCTAAAAGGGTGTCCGGGGGCCATTCTCTTGGGGTTTCTCAGGTCTGTCAGGCCAGTAAATCTGGTCTTTTCTGTGACTTAGAATTTTGTTCTACACCCTTCTCTAGCTCTGTCCAGGAATCTCTGTTGTGTTCCTGGTCACAGCAGTCAGTAGTGGAAGACGGGCACCATCTAGCTATACTGGACACAGTCTGGTGGAGGCTGTGTTTAGCTGTGGCCCATTATTCATTTGGACTAGTCTTTTCCTTGTATCCTGTTCTCTTCATTCTCCCTTGCTCCCTAAGGGTTGAGACCAGTGAAGTATCTTAGATGGCTACTCACAGGCTTTTCAGACCACAGCTGCTACTCACCAAGGTAGAATGTAGAGCCTTGTCTTTATAAACTGTGTTATGGCAATGGAGCTAGATGATCCCCGAGACGATTGTCTCCACAGTCCTCTGCCCAGCAATTCAGCCCTCAGGGAGTTTGAATGTGTCTATAGAGGTTCCATGAACCAAGGCTTTTTATTGTCGGGAGTTTTTTTTTAATTATCTTTTCAATCTCTTCTCTTATTATGGGTCTGTTCAGATTTTCAACATCATTTTGTGCTACTTTGGGTAAGTAGTGTGTCTAGAAATTGATCCATTTCCTCCAGGTTTTCAAATTCATTGGAGTATAGTTTTTCATAATACTCTGTTATAATCTTTTTATTTCAGTTGAGTCTGTTGTAATACCCCCCATTTCATTTCTTATTTGGGTTATTTGCATCCGCTCCTGTTTTTTTTTTGTCAGTCTGGCCAGTGGTTTGTCGATTTTGTTGATTGTTTCAAGGAATCAACTTTTGGTTTTGGTGATTCTTTCTATTGTTTTTTCTATTCTCTATTTCATTTATTTCTGGTCTGACTTTTATTATTTCCTTTCTTCTGGTGGCTGAGGGCTTTTTTAAATTTTTTTTCGCTGTCCTCTATTTGTTCAAGTTGTGTAGGTAATGTTTTGATTTTCTCCCATTCTTTTTTGGTGTGTGCATCTATTGCTATACATTTTCCTCTGAGGACTGCCTTTGTCGTGTCCCAAAGGTTTTGGTATGATGTGTTTTCATTCTCATTTGATTTAGAATTTCTTTTTTTTTTATTTCATCTCTGATTTCTTATATTATCCAGTGGTTTGTAAGCAGTGTGTTCTTCAGTTTCCATGTAATTGAATGTTTTCCTTGCTCTTCCTGTTGTTAATTTTCACCTTGATGTTGTGCTCAGAGAAGATACTTTGTATTAGATCATTGTTTTGAATTTTCTTGATGGTTGCTCTGTGCGTTAAAATGTGATCTATTATGGAGGATTTTCCATGTGCATTAGAAAAAAAAAGTGTAGTTTGCAGCTTTTGTGTGGAGGGTTCTATATATGTCTATGTGGTCAAATTGCTTAATTGTGCCCTTTAGGTCTTCTTCATCTTTGTTGAGTTTTTTTCTAGAAGTTCTGTCCTTTACGGAAAGTGGTGTGTGGATGTCTCCTACTATTATTACGGAACTGTCAATTTATCTTTTCAGTGCCGTTAGAGTTTCTTTTATGTATTTTGGAGCCCTGTCAGTGGTTGCATGGATATTTATTATGGTTATGTCTTCATACTGGATTGTCTTTTTAATCATAATATAGTGCCCTTCTTTATCTTTTATGGTGGATTTTATTTTAAATTAGATTTTATTGGAGATTAGTACTGCCACTCCTGCTCTTTTTGAGGAGCAGTTTTCTTTATATATATATTTTTTTCCATCCTTTACTTATTAACAATTTTTTCCTAATTTTCTTATTTATTTTTTTATCATTGTAGTTAAAGTTTACGTATCTAGTTAGTCTCCCATACAAAATTTTTATGCATACATTGTTATGTAACTCTAATTACTCACCCCATTCTCTGACAGCATGCTCCTCCTTTCTGTCCCTGATTGCCCAAGACCATTCAACGAGCTCCTAACCCTCTCTGCCTTCCCATCTCACCTCTGGACAGAAACTGCCCCTTTGGTCTTTTGTATCAACTTGACAAAGAGGCACACTCTTCACGAGTATCACTTTATGTCCCATAGTCCAATCCAGTATCTGTCTGAAGAGTTGACCTCGGAAATTGTTTTAGTTCTGGGCTAATAGAGAGTCCAGGGGCCATGTTTTCTGGGGTACCTCCAGTCTCAGTCAGACCATTAAGTCTGGTCTTCTTACTATAATTTGAGATCTGCACCCCATCCTTCTTCTGCTCCGTCAGTAACTCTCTGTTGTGTTCCCTGTCAGGACATTCATTGGTGGTAGCCAGGCACCATCAAGTTCTTCTGATCTCAGGCTGATGATGTCTCCGGCTTATGTGGCCCATTCTGTCTCTTGGGCTAATACCTTCCTTGTGTCTTTAGTATTCTTCATTCTCCTTTACTCCAGGTGATTGGGACCAATTGATGCATCATAGGTGGTCGCTTGTAAGCTTTTAAGACCTTAGACTCCACTCACCAAGGTGGGATGCAGAACACTTTCTTAATAAGCTTTGTTATGCAAATTGACCTAGATGTCCTCTGAAAGCATGTTCTCCCGACCCCTCCCCTGCTACCCTGTCTCTCAAAGCATTTGCTTGTATTCAGGAAACTTCTTAGCTTTGGTTTAGTCCAGTTGTGCTGACTTCCCCTGTAGTGTGTTTTGTCCTTCCCTTTGCTTAAGGCGATTCTTATCTACTATCTAGTTAGTGAATAACCCTCACCCTCACTCCCCACCCTAGTAACAATCAAAGAATGTTTTCTTCTGTGTTTAAGTCATTTCTTGCGTTCTTATAATAGTGGTCTTATACAGTATTTTTCTTCTGTGACTGACTAAATTCACTCAGCATAATAAGTTTCAGCTTCCACCATGTTATATGATGTTTCACAGCGTCATCATTGTTCTTTGTCATTGCATAATATTCCATTGTGTGTATATATCATAATTTGTTTATCCGTTTGTCAGTTGATGGGCACCTAGGTTTTTTCCATATTTTTGCTATTGTGAACAGTGTTGCAGCGAACTTGGGTGCGCATATATTTATTCGTGTGACGGCTCTTGTTTCCCTAGGATATATTTCAAGGAGCAGGATAGCTGGATCGTATGGTATTTCTATTTCTAGCTTTTCAAGGAAGCGCCAAGTCAATTTCCAAAGAGGTTGTACCATTTTACATTCCACCAACAGTGTATAAGTGTTCCAATTTCTCCAGAACCTCTCCAGCATTTATTATTTTGTGTTTTTTGATTAAGGCTAGCCTTGTCGGGGTGAGAAGATATCTCATTGGAGTTTTGATCTGCATTTCTCTAATGGCTAATGATCGTGACCATTTCTTCATGTCTCTGTTAGCCGCCTGTATATCTTCTTTGGTGAGGTGTCTGTTCATATCCTTTGCCAATTTTTAATTGGGTTATTTGTATTTTTGTTACTGACATTTTGCAATATCTTGTAGATTTTAGAGATTAAACGCTGATCGGATTTGTCATAGCCAAAAATTTTTTCCCAGTCTGTAGGTTGTCTTTTAACTCTTTTGGTGAAGTCTTTTGATGAGCGTAAGTGTTGGATTTTTAAGAGCTCCCAATTGTCTAGTCTCTCTTCTAGTGCTTGTGCATTGTTGCTTTTGGTTTGTATTGTGTTTATGTCATGTAATAGTGCTCCTAGCAATGTCCCTATTTTTTCTTCCATGATCTTTATCATTTTCGATTTTATATTTAAGTCTTTGTTCCATTTTGAGTTAGTTTTTGTACATGGTGTGAGGTATGGGTCTTGTTTCAGTTTTTTACAGATAGATATCCAGTTATGCAAGCAGCATTTGTTGAAGAGACTGACTTTTCCCCCAATTAATGGACTTTGGGCCTTTGTCAAATATTAGCTGTTCATAGGTGGATGAGCTTATATCTGGATTCTCAACTCTGTTCCATTTGTTTACGTGTTTGTTGTTATACCAGTACTAGGCTGTTTTGACTACCATGACAGTATAATGGGTCGTAAATTCAGGTAGTGTAAGTTTTCCCACTTTTTTCTTCTTCTTGAGTAAAGCTTTTTTGATTCGGAGCCTCTTGCCTTTCCATATGAAGTTGGTGATTTGTTTCTCTATCTCATTAAAAATGCTTTGGGAATTTGGATCTGGATTTCATTGTATCTGCAGAGCCCTTTGGGTAGAATTGACATTTTCACTAAGTTGAGTCTACCTATCCATGAGCAAGGTATACTTTTCCACTTATGCAGGTCTCTTTTAGTTTCTTGCAGTAGTGTCTTGGAGTTATCTCTGTAAGATCTTTTAAGTCTCCTGTTAGATTTATCTCTAAGTATTTTATCATCTTGCGGGCTATTGTAAATAGTATTGATTTAGTAAGTTCCTTTTCAAGGTTCTCTTTGTTGGTGTAAAGGAATCCAATTGATTTTTGTATGTTTATCTTTTATCCTGAGACTTTGCTGAAATCTTCTATTAGTTCCAGTAGTTTTCTTGTGGATTATTTGGGGGTTTCTGTGTATAAGATCATATCATCTGCAAATAGAGATTCTTTGACTTCTTCCCTACTGATTTGGATGCTCTTTATTTCTTTTTCCAGCCTAATTGCTCTGGCTAGGACCTCCAGCTCAATGTTGAATAAAAGTGGTGATAAAGGGCATCTTTGTCTTCTTCCTGTTCTCAAAGGGAATGCTTTCAAAGTCTCTCCACTTAGGATGATATTGGTTGTTGGTTTTGTATAAATGCCCTTAACTATATTGAGAAATTTCCCTTCTATTCTTATTTTGTTGAGTTTTTTTAATCATGAATGGGTGTTGGACTTCGTCGAATGCCTTTTCTGTATTTATTGATAAGATTATGTGGTTCTTCTCTTGTGTTTTGTTAATGTGATGGATTACATTGATTATTTTTCTAATGTTGAATAATCCCTGCGTACCTGGTATAAATCCCACTTGGTCATGGTGAATTATTTTCTTGATATGTTGCTGAATTCTGTTGGCTAGAATTTTGTTGAGGATTTTTTGCATCAATTTTGATGAGAGATATTGGTCTGTAATTTTCCTTTTTGTTTTTTTCTTTACCTGGTTTTTGTATCAGGGTTATGCTGGCTTCATAGGATGAGTTTGGGAGCATTCCATGCTTTTCTATGCTCTGAAATACCTTTAATAGAAGTGCTGTTATCTCTTCTCTGTAAGTTTGGTAGAATTCTCCAGTGAAGCCATCAGGGCCAGAGCTTTTTTTCTTTGGTGGGGGGGGGGGAGTTTTATAATAACATTTTCAATCGCTTCTTTTTTTATGGGTTTATTTAGTTGTTCTACCTCTGTTGTGTTAACTTAGGTAGGTAGTGAGTTTCTAGAAATTTGTCCATTTCCTCTAGGTTTTCAAATTTTTTAGAGTACAATTTTTCATAGTAATCTGTTATGATTCTTTTAATTTCTGTTGGGTCTGTTATGATATCATCCATCTCATTTCTTATATGGGTTATCTGTCTCCTCTCCTGTTTTTCTTTTGTCAGTTTGGACAATAGTTTATCAATTTTGTTGATCTTTTCAAAGAACCAGCTTTTGGACTTGTTAATGCCGTTAATTATTTTTCTATTCTCTATTTCACTTAATTCTGCTCTATTTCTTATTATTTCCTTCCTTCTGGCTCCTGTGGGCTTGTTTTGCTGCTCTCTTTCTACTAGTTCCAGTTGTAAGGTTAATGTTTTGATTATGGCCCCTTCTTCTTTTTGGATGTGTACACTGATTGCTTTAAACTGACCTCTGAGTACTGCTTTTCCTGTGTCCCAAAGGTTCTGGTAGGATGTGTTTTCATTCTTGCTTGATTCTATGAATTTCTTTATTCCGTCCTTAATTTCTTCTATGATCCAGTCGTTTTAGAGCAAGGTGTTGTTCAGTTTCCATGTGTTTGATTTTTCTCCTTGCTTTTTATGTTGTTGATTTCCACTTTTATGGCTTTATGATTAGAAAAGATGCTTTGTAATATTTTGATGTTTTGGATTTTTTAAGGCTTGCTTTATGGCCTAATATGTGGTCTATTCTGGAGAATGTTCCATGAGCATTGGAAAAGAAAGTATTTTTGGCTCCTGTTGGGTGCGGTGTTTGGTATATGTCTACGAGATCAAGTTGGTGGATTGTAGCATTAGGTCTTCTTTCGTGTCTTTCTTGAGCTTCTTTCTGGATGTTCTGTCCTTCACCGAAAGTGGCGTGTTGAAGTCTTATACTATTATTGTGGAGCTGTCTATCTCTGTTTGCAGTGCTGCTAGTTTGTTTTATGTATTTTGGAGCCCTGTTGTGGGGTGTATAAATATTTATTATATTTATGTCCTCCTGGTGTACTGACCCTTTAATCATTTTATAGTGTCCTTCCTTATCCTTTGTGATGGATTTTACTTTAAAGCCTATTTTGTCAGAGATTAATTTTGCCACCCCTGCTCTTTTTTTGAGTGTTGTGTGCTTGATATATTTTTTCCATCCTTAGAGTTTTAGACTGTTTGTGTCTTTAAGTCTAAGGTGTGCCTCTTGTAGGTAGCATATAGACGGATTATGCTTTTTTTATCCAATCTGCCACTCTCTGTCTCATTTGTGCATTAAGTCCATTTACACTCAGTGTAATTATTGATAGGCATGAGTTTAGTACTGTCATCCTGATGTCTCTTTTTGTGTGTAGTTCAGTTTCTTCAGTCCCTTTAATTTTCTGTGCTTAATCGTTTTTCTGTATTTTTTCCATCTTTTTCATTGTTGTAGATTTTTCATTTGCTTGGTCTTTATGTTTTTCTACTTTTTATTTTGATTTCTATGATTGTTAGATTCCTCTGTGGTTACCTTAAGTTTTACCCCTATTTTTCTAAGTTTATACCAGTCTTTTTTTACTTTATATCACCTTGACTTCTTCTACATATGAAAAATCAATGTCTCCATTTTTTAAATCCCCCTTTTTTTTTGTTATAATGTTGTCCTTTTTTAAATATTGATATCTCTGTTTCCCTATTTTCAATGTTTTAGCTATGATGTATTTTCGACTTCCCTATCTGAGTCAATATCTGGCTGCTCTTTCCTGCGGTCTAGTCTTGCATTGTTATCTGACATTATTGATTACCTAACTGTAGGAATCTCTTTAGTATTTCTTGTAATTTTGGTTTTTTTCCCCCAAATTCCCTGAACTTGTTTTTCTGGAATTGCCCGATTTTCGCTATCATATTTGAGAGATATAATTCTTGGCTGGCAATGTTTTCCTTCAACCCATTGTCTTCTTGCCTGCATTTTTTCTGCTGAGTTGTCTGAGCTTATTCTAATTGACTGTCCTTTGTAGATGACTTTTCTTTTATCCCTAGATGCTCTTAAAATTCTCTCTGTATCATTGCTTTTCATAAGTTTGATTGGAATATGTCTTGGTGACTTTCTTTTAGGATCTACCTTATGTGGGATTCAATGAGCCTTTTGGGTAGATATCTTCTCATCTTTCATGATATCAGGGAAGTTTTCTGTCAACAAACCTTCAACAATTTTCTGTGTATTTTCTGTTATCCCCCCCCCATTATGGTACTCCAATCTCTCTTAGATTATTTCTCTTGATAGAGTCCCACATGACTCTTAGAGTTTCTTCATTCTTTTTAATTCCTTTATCTGATTTTTCCTCAAATAGGTTGACATCATGTGCTTTATCTTCAGTATCACTAATTCTAACTTCTATTGCCTCAATTCTGCTCCTGACTTTCTATTGAGTTGTCTAATTCTGAAATTTTATGGTTAATCTTCTGGATTTCTGATTGCTGTCTCTCTATGGATTCTTGCAATCTTATTAAATTTGTCAATATGTTCTTGAGTAACTTATTTAAGTTCTGCTACTACTTTGTTTGTGTTTTCCTTGGCAATTTCTGCATTTTGTCAAATTTCCTTTCTAGTTTCTAGAAGAGTTCTGCATATTAATCTTCTGTATTCTGCCTCTGGTAATTGCAAGAAATTCTCTTCCTCCAGAGAATTTATAGATTCTTTATTTTGGGAGCTTGCTGAAGCCATCATGGGCTGCCTCTTTATGTGATTTGATATTGACTGTTTTCTCCAAGCCATCAATAAGTTATTATAATTTTATTTTATATTTGTTTAGTGTGTCCTAGCTTCTAGTTTTGTTTTGATTTGATATGCCCGAATAGGCTGTTTGTGTGTGCTAGTTTATTATTGGCGCCTTTGAAACTCTAATGTCCTGTCACCAGGTAGTTAGTTCTGTAACTAAGTATGTGCACACAGGATTCCTTTAAATTTTCCTATATGGGTTCAACTCAGGTGTCCAGACAGTCGGTGCCCAAGTGTGCGGTTCAGGCTCTCATCTACAGTCTTAGAGACGCATAGGTTATTGGAGTAGGGACTGCTATCTGGCTGTCATAGTGGGTCATGCACTGAGCCAGGCAGGGGGCTGACAGCTGTCCCTGAAAGTCTGAAAGGAAAGCATGTCCCTATTCCCTAGGGCGAGTAGGTAGGTTGTTTTGCAGCCGGGCTATGAGCACTCCACTCTGTTGTAAAAACTCGAGGGCACCACTTTTTCTTGGACTCCTGTAGCAGGTGACTAGGTGGTGTAAGTGACGCCTCCAGTCCTCAAGCCCCATTGCAGATCTGTAAAAGTGCCTGCTTAAGGGGCAGGGCTGTGTTGAGGGTCACAAATCTGCCACTTCACAGCTGAAACTGTTGAAGTTAAACTTCAGATGTTTACCGTGTTGTACTGTGGTAGTGAGGGCTTATGCTGTTGAGATGGATCCCCACAAGTCTAGACAGGGGGTAAGGCACTCTAAGTCTGCGGACTCCTTATGCCTGTGCCTAGCAAAGGAGCTGTGCTGACCCTGAGTTCCCGGCTTAGGGGATCCAGGATCTTATTTGTTCCCTCTCCAAGACCAGGAGAATGGGTCAGGGTGCCTTTTGGGATCTACTTCTTGCCCAGCGGACTCCTGGTGCAGAGCGGGGAGGGAGGAGGTAAAAGGGAAAGAGATTTTTCCCAAATGGGATTTAAAAAAAAAATTCCCCTACAAAGGCTGCGTGCGTGTACTTATATTTAGCCACTTGGGAGCTGCTTTTCACTGATTCAGAGTGTCTAAGCAGAATCTCTGCTGCCAGATCTCTCTCGATGTGGAAACTGCCTCCTGAGAGCACGTGTAACTGTTTCCCTGCTTCACTGTGTACCTTGGAGACAGTCAGGGCTGAAGACCAGTGGCTCCAGCTGCGGTCCAGCACTTCTCGCTTCTTCAGAACCATCTCCCTCTCCCCCTGCCACTCAGTCAGATTCCCCATCTTTGCCTTGTTCAGGGCTCCTAGATATTCATATACAATCAAATCACTCAATTTTCCATTTCTTTGTCATAAGAGGGCTATAGGAAGCCGTCTGACAACTCCACCATCTTCGCCCTGTCTCCATTTTGAACAAATTTATGTGTTGTTTCTAAGATATGTCTCTTGTAGACACAATATTGATGAGTCCTTTTTTTTTTAATCCATCCTGTCACTCTCTGTCTTTAATGGGTGCATTTAAGCCGTTTACATTCAGCGTAATTATTGATAGTTGTGAATTTATTGCTTTCATTTTGTAGTGCTTTTTAGTAATGCTGATGTTTTCTTTCTTCCTTTTACTTTCCTGTGCTAAATTCCTTTTGTTCGTGAATTTTTTTGTTTGTTTTGTTTGTCTAAATTTTACTGAGACTTTATGTTTTTCTTGTTTATTTTTATGAGTAGCTTTGTTAACTTTTCTTTTTGTTATTTTGAAATTTACCCTTACATTCGTAGGTTTCAACTGGTATTATTCCTTGCTATGGCCTTGCTTTCCTCTCCATTACAAGGTTCTATATCTACACTTTTTATTCTCCTTTTTATTGTTCTGATGTTGTTTTCATTCCCAGATTAATCTCTCTGGTTCCCTGTTGTAATTCTTATGGTTTTGGGTAATCCTTGAGAGTTCATTTCCTAGATTGGTATCTGGCTGCTACAGTCCTGAGTCCTAGATTCAACTTGTGGTCTGATGTTATTTGTTGTCAGACCTAAGACTCCCTTTATTAATTCCTGTAAGTTTGGTTTGGTTTATACGTATTTCTTTAATTTCTGTTTATCTGGAAATGTCTTAATTTCACCATCATATTTGAATAAGAGTTTTACAGGATATATTATTCTTGGCTGACAATTTTTTTTTCTTTCAAGTTTTTGTATATGTCATCCCATTGTCTTTTTGCATGCATAGTTTCTGCAAAATAATCCAAGCTTAGTCTTATTGTTTCTCCTCTGTGACTTTTTGTTTTTCTCAAGATGTTGTCAGGATTCTTTGTCTTTTTTTTAGTGACTGTATTATGATATGCCTTGGTGATTTTCTTTTGGATCTATCCTATATGGGGTTCATTGAGCTTCCTGGATGGTCAGCTTTTCATCTTTCATGTTATTGGGGAAGTTTTCTGTCAGCAGTTCTTCAATGATCCTGTGTTTTCTGTTTTCTTCTCCTGTTGTGGAACTCCAATCACTTGAAATATTTTGCTTTTGATGGTATCCCACATAATTCTCAGGGTTTCTTGATTTTTCTTCTTTTTTTCCAGATTTTTTGTCAAACAAAGTTGTATCCAAGTGTTCGTCTTCAATTTCACTGATCCTGTAGTCCATTGTTTCAAACCTGCTCCTCAGCCCTTCTATGACACTGTCTATTTCTGAAATCTTGTTGTTTAACTTTTGGGTTTCTAATTGTTGTTTTTGTATGATTTCTAGTTGTCAATGTATTTTGCCATTTTGTTCCTGTATTATTTTCCTTAATTCTTCCAATTTTTTTGTATTTTCCATTAATTCATCTGACTTTTCCATGCATCTATTTTTTCCTCATTTTTGTCTGTTTTTTGCTTCAACTCTTTGACAGTGCTGAATATTAGAAATTTGGATTTCCTGTCAGAAAATTCTAGTGCCTTTTCTTCTACTGGAAGTCATCTGGTGTTTTATTTTGAATACCTACAGGAACCACCCTGTTCTTTTTATTTATGTTTTGATATTGTATGCTGTCTTTGGGGCATTCGGTAGTTATTTTGTTTGTTTATTGATTGTAGATTTCTTTGTTTCATCCTGATTTTTTTGTTTATTTGGTAATATCGTAGCAGTCAGCGTCACTAATTGTCTTGTGAACCCCCAAAATATCTGTCAACTTGGCTGGGCCATGCTTCCCAGTGTTCTATGATTGTGTACCATTTCATAATCTGATGTGATTTCTTTATGTGTTGTAAAATCTATCACTGTGATGTAGTAAGATAGATTAGTGGCAGTCATACTGACGAGGTATAGCAGATTAGATAGTGTCTTAAGCCAATATTTTTTGAGATATAAAAGAGAGGTGAGCAGAGAGCCTTGAGTACTCCATACAACCAAGAAAACTATGCTGGTATCAGAGTGCATCCTTTGGATCTGAGATTTCTGTGCACAGAAGCTCTCAGACCAAGGGAAGATTGATGACATAGATCTTCCTCCAGAGCCAATGGATAAAGCATTCCCCTGCACTCAATGCCCTGAATTTGCACTTGTAGTCTAGTGGGCTGTGAGAGAATAAGCTTCTCTTTGTTAAATACATGTGGTATTTCTGTGTTAGCTGCACTAGATGACTAAGACAGGTGGGCAGTGCACTCTTTGTTGTTTGTTCGTCTGTGGGCATGATACTTTTCACATCCTTGTCCAATGAGCAGGATCAGTTACTCTGCTATGGTGCAGCAGGGAAGGTCCAGTTGAACGGGAGTTGCTGGGATGAGTTGTTTGTGGCACATACTAAGGCTGACAGGGTGAGGTGGGAGTCAGTGCAGCGCAGGTTTTGGTAGGCCGTGCCTGTGTTTCTTGGGGGTGTGATGTTCAGTGCATGGTGCATGTAGGCAGGAAGGAAGGGGGAGATTGTAATGTGTGGAGCTATGATGGATATGGGAAAGAGGAGAGAGAAACAGGGACCAAGAGGAATTGAACAAACAATATGAGTTCCAAGGGAACTTGTCTTTGGAGTATAGATATAAGAAACTGACTTATAAATGGACAAAAACAAAAATAAAAAGGTTAAAAGAAAAAAATAGAAGAGAAAAGAAAAACAAAGCCCCCAGGGATCCCATAGGTGTGGCTATGAAGACTGAGGAACTGGCTCCCAGGCAGCAGAGTACAGCCTGGCCAGAAGGGGTAGTGGTGACACACAGAACCAGGTATTCAGGAGACAGGAAGAGAAGGTAAGTATATAGAGATGAGAAACTGAGAAATAAAGAAGCATAAAAAATAAAAAAGAGAGAAAAGAAAACTAAAACAAAATAAAGAAGAAATGCCTCCAGGAATCTCACTGCTCAGCTGTGCGGGCTGGGGAAGTAGCTCCAAAGCTACATAGTACAGTGTGACTAGAAGGGGATCCCAAGCCTAGAAAAGAAAAAGAAAACAAACAAACAAAACAGAATAGCTCAAAACAAAATAAACAAAAGCCCCGGGAACGCACTAGTGTGGCGACACGAGCCAGGGTGCAGTTCCACAGTGGAGCGGCGTTTCACAGCCCTTCTTGAAGAAGCAAAGATGGCACAGGGAGCCACGTATTAAAGAGAAAGGAGGGGGAAGTGGCGAGAGATATGGAAGACATGAAACTAAGTGGAAAAATGCAACACCAGCAACAAATGACACCCAGGGAGTAAGCCAGTGTGGGCAGGTGGAATCCAAGCTTCACAGGGCAGAAGTCAATACCTCCTATCACGAGACTTGTCACAGGAAGCAGAGGAGGCCAAGTGGGGGCAAAGAAGTGTGGGTGGCGGGAAAGTTTATATTGCTGCATACCTGTTGTTCTGTCTCTTGCTAAGAGCTCCGTGAAGCTGATTTCCCATACTCCCTGTTCTCTGATCTCTAACAGGAGTCCAAGATGGTGAATCGGCACTGGGTAAGTTGATAAGTGACATCTTCTCGTAACTCTCCTTGCTCTCTGTTATCTGTCAGTTTCTTATTCCATTCGGTGCTTTCCTGAGCTCTTTATCTCTTCATTTGATGCTTAAGGTTCCAGGATTGAGGTTTGTGTCTGTTTGACGTAGTTTTTCAGGGCTTTGCAGTGGAGGGAAGGTGTAGTGTTTCTATCTATAGTGCCATGTTGCTCGGAAGTCTATGGAGAAAATATTAAACAATGCAGGAAGCAACAAAAAGATGGAAGGAATATAGAGTCACTATAGTAAAAAATAATTGGTTGACATTCAACCATTTCAGGAGGTAGCATATGATCAGGAATCTGTGGTAAGGAAGGAAGAGCTTCACGATGGACTGAAGACACTGACAAAAAACAAGGCTCCAGGAGTTGACAGAGTGCCAACTGAGATGCTTCAACAAAGGGATGCAGTATTGGAAGTGCTCAGTCATCTATGCCAAGAAATTTAGTAGACAGCTACCTGGCCAACCGACTGGAAGAGATCCATATGTATGCCTATTCCAAAGAAAGGTAATCCAATCGAAATTGGAAATTATCAAACAATACCATTAATATCACACACAAGTAAAACATTGCTGAAGATCATTCAAAAATGGCTGCAGCAATATATCGACAGGGAACTACCACAAATTCAAGCCTGATTCAGAAGATGACATGGAACCAAGGATATCACTGCTGTTGTCAAATAGATCCTGGCTGAAAACAGAGAATACGAGAAAGATGTTTACTTATGTTATATTGACTATGCAAAGTCATTCGACTGTGTGCATCGTAACAAATTACGGATAACACTGTGAAGAATGGGACTCTAAGAACAGTTAATTGTACTCATGAGGAGCCTGTATATAGATCAACAGGTAGTCGTTCAAACAGAACAAGGGAGTACTGAGTGGTTTAAAGTCAGGAAAGGTGTGTGTCAGGGTTGTATCCTTTCACCATACTTATTCGTTCTGTATGGGATAAATTGTGGAAGACACCTTCTGTAGAGATAAAAAGCTTGGAAATTCTATGTGGAAGTTCTATTCTGTCCTATAGGGTCAGTATAAGTCAAATTTGACTCGATGGCAATGTATTTTTTTAACCTATGTATTCGACGTAAATACAATTTATAAAACATTAACTGCGTTGCAATATAACCAACGGTGATGGTTAAGATTGTGTGTCAGCTTGGCTGGGCCATGATTGTCACTGTTTATATGTGATCACTCCCATGATGGGATCTGCTATTAGTAGTCAATCAGTTGAAAGACAGTTTCCTTGGGATTGTGGCTTGTATCTTAATATAAGTGGACATTCTGGTTTTTGCCTGTTCCGGATCCTGCAGCTGTCTCCTGTTCATCTGAACTCTGGTTCATGGGGCTTGACCTGTCAGTCTTGGGTTTTCAAGCCCCTGTGGCTAGGTGAGTCAGGAGAAACCTCTGTCCTAATCCATGGATTTGGGACTTCCAAGCCTCTACAATCATGTTAGCAGGTTCCTTGATATAAATCTCTCTATATATTTATTTGTACCGTTCACTGGTTTTGCTTCTCTAGAGAACCCAACCTAAGACATCAGTCAAAATATCACTATTTTTTTCTATTTGATTCCATTGTATTTTACCATGTCAAAAATTTAGTACATTGTTCTCCTATGTGCATATGTGTCTATTCCAATAATAATTAACAAATATGTTTAAATACAACTAATGTGTACAACATATTGCTGAGTGTTTTCCTCTTTGTTGGTTTTTGGTTGAAAGCAGAGAATACCAGAAAGATGTTTACCTGTGTTTTATTAACTATCAAAGTCATTTGATAGTGTGGTTCATAAGAAATTATTAATAACATTGAAAAGAACAGAAATTCTAGAATAATTATACTCATGCAGAACCTGTACATAAACCAAGAGGGAGTTGTTTAAACAGAGCAAAGGGATACTGAGAGTTTTAAAATAAGGAATAGTGTGCGTCAGGGTTTTATCCTTTCACTATACTTATTCAATTTGTATGTTGAGCAAATAATGTAAGAAGCTGGACTATATGGAGAAGAAAGGGACGTAAAAATGGGAGAAAGACTTATTAATAACATTCAGTATGCAAATGGAACCACTTTGCTTTCTGAAAGTGAAGATGACTTGAAACTCTTATTCATAAAGTTCAAAGACTACAGCTTTCACTATGGATTGCACATCAACATAAGGAAAAAAACCCTCACACTGGACCAATAAGCAACGCCGTGATAAACAGAGAAAATGTTGAAGTTGTGAAGAATTTCATTTTACTTGGATCCACAATCAACACCCATGGAAGTAGTAGTCAAGAAATCAAATACACATTGCATTGGAAAAATCTGCTACAAAAGTCCTCTTTAAAACTTCAAAAGCAAAGGTATCACCTTGAGAAATAAAGTGCTCGTGAAGGAAGCCATAGTATTTTCGATCTACTCTTATGCATGACAAGCTGGACAATGAATAAGGCAGATCAAAGAATTGATGCATTTAAATTATGATGTTGGAGAAGAATATTGATTATGCCATTGACTTTAAGAAGATTGAGCAAGAAGTATAGCCAGAATGTCCTTAGATGGAAGGATGGCGAGACTTCATCTCACATACTTTGGACATGTTATCAGAAGGGACCAATTCCTGGAGAAGGACATTACGCTTGGTTTAGGGTCATTGAATAAAAAGGAAGACTCCCCAAAAGATGGATTGACACTGTGGCTCCATCAATGATCTCATACATAGCAACGATTGTGAGGATGGTGCAACTTTAGGCAGTGTTTTTCTTTCTTTTGCACATAGGGTCTCTATGAGTTGGGATTGCCCGAATAACACCTAAGGGCAACAATAATGCAATGGAAGATAAATTCCCTTGTTCCCAAATATAAGATTTCTATGTAAAATTATATTTACTTCTAGGCTCTGTGATGGCATATTTCCTATTCGTACAGTAAAATTATTAATAAGTTTAAAGGAGCCCAGGTAGCACATATGTTAAGTGCTTGGCTGCTAACCAAAAGTTTGAACCCACCTAAGTTGAAGCCCACCTAACTGCTATGCAAAATAAATACCTGGCAATATCTTCCCATAAAGTTTACACCCTAGAAAATCCTATGGAACAGTTCTACTTGGTCACATGGGGTTGTCATGAGTCAAAAATCAAATTAATGGTAACTACCAACAACCATAATATCAGTAGATTCTTAATACATTTTATACATAATCAGACAAATTATCTTCAATTTTATATGGTAAGTACCAACAACCATAACATCAGTAGATTCTTAATATGTTTTATACATGATCAGACAAATTATCTCCAATTTTATATTTTTTGTTACCATCCTGGTTTTATTAACTCATTCCTTGTTTCATAAAAGTGATAAGACACTCCTACATGTTTAAAAAATCATATTTTCAGAAGTAAAAATAAAAATCAAACAAACAGAAGCCTTTCACTGGCTAGATTTCTGGCTACAACATATACAAATATGTGAACTGGGGAAACTATAAATATATTAACCAAGTCTTTACATATCTGTAGAACTTTATACTTCCTATTGTGGTTTGGTCCAAGCTTCTTGTTAGGTGTTTTTGGGTTAGTTCCAACTCATAGTGATCCCATGTGACAGAGTAGAACTGCCCATAGGGTTTTCTAGGTTGTCATCTTTATGGGAGTAAATCAACAGGTCTTTTCTCCAATGGACCCACTGGATAATTTCAAAATGCCTTTAGCAGTTGAACACTTAACCATTGTGTTACCAGGACTCTTTGCTTCAGGTTTACCTAAGTATAATTTACTTTCTGCAGATGTTCATTTCTATTGATGTTGGCCAGGTTTAAGTTTTTATACCAGAGTTTCTAAATATTAACACTATTGCCATTTT
Source organism: Trichechus manatus latirostris (assembly GCF_000243295.1). NCBI lineage: Eukaryota > Metazoa > Chordata > Mammalia > Sirenia > Trichechidae > Trichechus > Trichechus manatus. The sequence continues at coordinate 17,139,223 of NW_004443989.1, forward strand.
AGGCCATATAATTATTTCTTGTCGGGAGCAGTCCTGGGCATCGTATGTTTTTTAGCAGAATGCCAGGAATCTAACACTAGTGCCAGAAATACCTGCCTCCGGTTGTGAAAACTAAAAGTGACTCCAAGAATTACCAAATCTTCCTGGGAGCAAAATTGTCCTGTAACATATGGACCCTAATATAGACATATACAATATTACCCAATGATTATTCAAGTCATTCTAAGTGAAAGGCATTTTGTCAACCTGGATTGAGGATTAATCATGTAAATGAAAAGACTGGAAGTCAATATGAGGGTGAGAGGCAGATTTGAGTTTCAGTGTGAGAATAATGTCCTGTACTGTTTCTTAACCTGGCAACAAAGGGCAGTAATTATCATTCTGAATTGAAAACAGAGGTCTCATCAATAAGTATTACTGTGGAGTCTGTATGTGACAGATGGGGAAAGACAGACAAAACTCGTTCCCTTGAAAAGAAGTCATGTTCAGAGTCATAAAGTTTCCCCAGAATCGCCTTGCATAGGAATCCCTAGAGAGGCGCTGACCAGCTGGGGAAACCACAGCTTCTAAGAGGAAACACTTCCCTGACTTCCTCTTCCTGAATCTGCTGACAAGATGGGCCACTAAGCTTAGTGCACCCTGAACGCCCCCTAGAGACTACTCCTCTACTGACATCCTATGGGGAGGTTTTTGTCTGGGCTCACATTGACTTCCTCTCACTGTGTCTCCTGCACAGTAATACACGGCCGTGTCTTCAGAATTCACAGAGTTCAGTTTTAAATAAACTTGGCTCTTGGAGGTGTCCCTGGTGATGCTGACTCGGGACTTCAGAGTTGGGTTATAGTATGTGTCCCCATCATAATCTATTGCACCAACCCATTCTAGCCCCTTCCCTGGAGGCTGGCGGACCCAGCCCACACCATAGCTGCTTGAAGATAATCCAGAGACAGCACAGGTGAGGGATAGGGTTTGTGAGGGCTTCACCAGTCCTGGCCCTGACTCCTGAAGCTGCACCTGGGACAAGGCACCTGGAAACAAGGAGAAACTCAGTGAGACATGAGCTCAAATGCAGCATACCCAGACCTTCATGTCTTAATCCCTTAGACACTCACCTCTGGGAGCCGCTACCAGAAAGAGGAAAACCCACATGTGTTTCATCTTATTGTGGATGAGGTCCATGACTCCCAGAAAATATTCTCCGAGATGAAGAGGAACCTGAATTTAAGTAAATATGTTCTGTGATTTCCTCTGGCTGCTTAAGTGGGATTTGCATGTGGGAGGTGCATTTGCATGTAAAGGTGAAGAGAGGGGAAGGGAGGCCCCATTCTCTAACATTCTCACTGGATAAAAGATGCTGGATATTCCTTTGGGAGAACACAATCCTCTTCCTGGGGTTTTCACTTCACCAAGCCCTGGATTATCTTAATTCACACCAGGATATATTCTGGTCAGGGAGTCAGATGCAACCAAGAATCAAGGACACTTTTGGGAATAGAGTCAACACACCTCTACTCCCAACGCTAGATAGATAGATAGATAGATAGATAGATAGATAGATAGATAGATAGATAGATAGATAGATAGATAGATAGATGGATAGATGGATAGAAGATAGATCAATCGACACAGATAGAGAGATAGATAGATGATAGACAGACAGATAGATAGATAAATGATACATACATACATATAATACACAGATACATAGATAGACACATAGGTGAATAAATAGGTAAATTAATATCAAATAGTTACTACAACTCCAGGGCTCCCTGAATGGTCACATACTCATTCTGATTCATTTCACACCTGCGTTATCTCATGTTTATACTTTAGATGTTCCAAAGTGTTGAGACAGCAACTAAATGGACCAAAAACATCAAATTCAGACAAAACTGAGTCTAAAGTAATGTTTGTCATATACTGAAATGACTTTAAAAGACTCATTAACTTGGATGAATGTTTCTTCAACTGAAACACCTTTTCAAATATGTATATTCAAGGGTTACTGTAGGGAGGAATATCTTCATGCCAACCTAAAGTCCTTTTTGTTTTTTGGTAGGTTTTTTTTTTTTAAACAAAGATTAGATTTCTTCGTAGATAGTAATCATTCTTAGGGTTGTTACAAAGATCAGCAACCCCCTAGTTCTCATTTTTCCTAGAAGCTGAGTTTCTGCAACAAACTTCTGAGTCTGTAGACTACTTGAAGGAGAACTCTGAGCAACAGAAACCCTCAAGAACACAAACAGAGATTTGGCGCAAAGCCCTAGTTTACCAATATTTTGGGTCAGTAACCTGGTATTTGTATATAATTCATGCATCCTAGAAGTGTCATTCCTTGCTTTCTGAGTCACTAACAGAGGATATTGAATAGAGTGAAAATGATTTCCATTAATTTGGGTAGAATAATATTCATGATTCTTGGAAATACTGTTGTCCTCCAAATGGATTGCAGAAGGCATGAGTTTACCATTGCCAGAGGGAAAGTCCCTACACAGGAAGCAGGTCCCCCTGAAAAATCCTGCTGAGTTCTGTCCCGTGATATCGTATGGCACTGAATCTGATATTATGTCCTATCTCTGTTTCTCAGTGTGAAAAAATGCTTCCCATTCAAAGGGATGGTGAGAATCCTCATTATGTCTTTGTCAAGAGGAAGAAAAGATCATGGAGGAAACTGGAGAAGTTCCTTCTGACCAGGTCCACCTCATGCAACAGAGAATGCTTACTTTCTCTTCCTTGACTGCAGTGAGAATGTGAGAAATTAGTGGAAACAAAAACAAAAACAAAAAATAACTTGGTGGCAGATGAGTGTTGAAAAGTAAAGAAAATCACTGAGAGCTGTGAAAGGAGAGGAAACCCCTGATCCCAAAAAGATTGCCATCACCAGCCCGTTTCTGCACCTACTCCTAGTACTGGGTCCATCTTGTTCTGTGGATTGCAAGCACCTCCTGAAGCACAGCCCTCTCCCTCCCTCCCTGCAGCCTAGGCTTGTGTCTAGGCTCCCATTGCCTTCCCCTCACTGTGACTCACACATGATCATGTTCTTTGCCATTGCGGAGCTCAGGTGCAGGAATACTTGGTTTTTGGATACTTCCTAGGAGATGGAGAGTCAAATTTGGAGGGATGTTTATACACTTTTATGTCACTAAACCTTCCCCCAAAAAATACTGTCAAGTCGATTGCAACTCATAGAAACCTTATATGTCACTAGTACACATATATATCCATCCACTTTAGTCCCTTCCCAGTTGGGTGGTGGATTCAGTGCCAGCAGTGACCACTGGATGTGATGAAGAATCCAGAGAGACCTCCAGAGAAGGAGTGAGGGGTGAGGACCTCAGTAGTTCTGAGCCCGACTCCTACAGCTGCACCTGGCAAATGCCATCTGGGGACAGGAAAAAAAATAACATTATTGTCAAATATCAGATTGTTTTGTTGAGGAAATTTCTGAGATACTCACGAGGTGAAGTGACTACAAGGTGGAAGTACATCAACAGGAATCTCATGATTTTCTGGACAAGGCTTATAATTCTGAAGAACTCAGCATACAGTATGAAGTTTCTGGTTAGATTCTGACATTTAACATGGAAGGTGAAGACTTCATTTTCATGTGGGAGGCCCCAGGTAGAAATCATGGAAAGACCAAGTAAGCTCTCAGGTCTCTGATTTAGAAGCTAGAAGAAGCAAGTCAGACTCATTCCTCAAGAATGGCCTCAGCCTTACTGACAGCTCAGGGGCCCAGAGATGGAGATCATATATGTTTATATTCTTGAGAGAGCTTTGAAAATGGAAACATAAACTCTCTTCCCATGAGAAATGTCCTTTTCCTTTGATAGGGACACATCTAAGTTCTTCTTCTGACCCTTCTTTCAGGAACATTTTATTTGATATCGTCATCTTTTTTTATTCTATCATACAGTTGGGTGGCACTTGGGAGGACATTGGAGCAGGGAATATTATATGGGGCACGCTGCTCCAGGGACAGCAAGTATGGGGCCATTTCCAAGCTCAGCCTGTTGAGAGTTGAACTACCCTTGCAGGATCTCTCGACTCTTTCCCGGTGGCTCCTTACCTGTAGAATGGGCCTGGTGAATAGCTACTAACCTTGGATTTAGAGGAACATGGAGCTCTTGTGGCACAGTAGTTAAGAGTTACGGCTGCTAACCAAAAGGTCGGCAGTTCGAATCCATACCAAAAGGTCAGCAGTTCGAATCCACCATCCTCTCTTTGGAAACCCTATGGGGCAGATCTACTCTGTCCTATACATCACTATGTGTTGGAATTGACTCAAGGGCAATGGATTAAGTTGATGATAATTCTTCTGGTAGGATATACATAGAGTTTATATTCAGTGACAGTAAATCATTATTCATAACCATGAAGCACCTGGATTCTGACCTGCTGCTACTTCTAGCACAGATCTGGGAAGATTCTCCTTGCATCTGAATCTTCCTGGGCTCTGATCTGAAGGAGGAACATGAAGTGTGTCAATTCTCCCAATATCTCCAGTACTTTTGTGATTCCTTGTTCTCAGCTCGAATCTGTCTGCACAGTTCTGTGTGTGGGCTTTGCATAAGTGATCACTCGTGTAAGTAAAGATTTTCTATAATGTATTATTAGTATGAGTGCATCTTAGTGTCTGTGTCAAACGTTTCTGTTTGTGTGTACATTTGCTGAGCATTAAAGAGAAGTTTCCATGCAATTTGATCAAAAATTATAAATGCTTAGAGCAGGAAAGATTTATCATGTGTGTAGAAATGTAAGAAGACTATGGTGAGATGCTGTGAGCAGGTGAAAATGACAAAAAATAAGAAAAAAATCAAACTCTTCAAGCCCTTAGAGCTCTCCCTTTTCCACACCATGACCCAGATGGCCAGTTTCTCTGGGAGGCCTGAAACTGGGTTACGCATCCCATCTAATACCCCAAATATACAAATAAGAAGTCACTTAGTTAAGCCGAACACCACAGCCAGCTGTTCTAGGATTGTGGCACAGGAGACTAGATGATCTCAAGACCTGGGCGAGTCCTGTCACATGCTTCCTCCTAAATATGTACTTTTCAGAAGGAAGATTGTGTGAAGTGAGGCACTGGTGCATGAGGCTGTAGGGAATTCCATGGATGGAGGTACTTTGTAAGAAAGCACAGTCAGAAAAGACAAATTCATGGACTGAATAAATGTCATCACTCTGAGGACACTCTGCTCAAGACCAAACAGCATTTTCCTGTGTAAAGCACATCTACCATCTCTCTGTTCTTGTGTATTTAATGTGAGGCTGGTGTTTGTTCAGGTTAATACAGTAGGCTACATTCCTATGTATATTGTACATGTAAGGCAAATTTATTATTATCAGAGTTACCCATATGGAGATGATCTAACGAAATTCCACCAAATCCTCTATTCTCACCATGTAACAGAATCAATACAGGACTACATGAATCTTCCCATAAAGCCTAATACAGGAACAGTGAGATACTTCCCCTAAAACTCCCATTTTCTGTTACATTCAATACTATGTAGAGAAAGGATTAAAAAAAAATCCCTATACTTCAAAGTTAACTTCTATTTCTAGAATCAGAATAAAAAGGATTTCTCTGGATGTTGTTATTTGTGGGATTAGAAGAAATCTCAGACAGTGATAGGAATCTCCTTTATCCTTCCGTGAATCTACCCCTAGGGTGGAACCTGAGATCAATGGGTCCTGAGGACTCCCTGCTTACAGCCTCCTATCACTTTCAGGTGAAGTGTTTGCTGGACTCCCACTATTTTACCCCCACTGTGGGTCTGACAGAGCAGTATCTTCTCTGGTCCTAAGCATCCAGGCGGCTGATCAGGGTTAGTACCAGCAGCTGTCTTTCCAGGTATCCTGGCCATGGACAGTTGAGCTACATTTGTGATCAGCACAGCTGTTATAGCTAAGCATCCACTGCAGGCCCATGCCAGGCTCCTTTCTGATCCATCTTAGTCAGCAGACATCAAAGCTGCACACGGTGCTCTCTAGCTACTGGTCTTTCATGGTGTCTCAGGACACAATTCACTGGGTGAGAACAAATTATTTTTGGAGAGAAGAGTAAACTCAGACCCTGAAAGGAAACCCCAGATGACACAAGAAACATCCCTACCTAGCCTCTTTCTTCACCTAATCCAGGAGCCTATGGGCACTGAGCGCCCCTTGCTGATAAGTTCCATCCTTGCAGGAAGTTTGTGTCTGTGTTCACAATGACTTCCTCTCACTGTAGGTCCCTCAGGGTTCTCACGATATGCATTTGCAGTGTATTCTTCGAGTTGTCCCTGGAGATGTTGAACCAATCATTCACTGAGCCTATGCAGTGTGTGTAACTTCCATCATACCATATGAGTGTGTGTGTGTGAGTGAGTGACAAGAATTTCATGTCATGCAATAGAATCATAATTTATTTCTTTAGAGTGTCTTAAATTAAGTACTCAGCCTTGGGATACTGACCGCAAAGAACGTAGAGAGCAATGTGTGTGTGTATATGTGTCAGCAAGAATTAGATGTTAAGGTTTGACACAGTAACCACAACAATGGACCCAAACATACAAATGATCATAAAGATGGAATCCTCATGATCTATTTGTGTGTGTGTGTGCAGGCACTAAGGGTTGAAGAGAAGTTTAATAACAATTACTTAATATATACACACACACATATATAAATGTATATATGTATATCTATGTTTATATATATATATATAAACCTAACCCGTTATTGTTGAGTCGATTCTGACTCCTAACCACCCTATAGGGCACAGTAGAACTGCCCCATAGGATTTCCAAGGAGTGCCGGGAGAATTTGAAC
>NW_004443989.1:17146141-17167306 GCF_000243295.1 Trichechus manatus latirostris
CATATATAAAATAATGAAGGAGTTAACTGAAATTGTGTAGGATTTCCAGGATTCATTCACTCCTGCAACATGCCAACGGGTGCAAGAACAGTGGAGGAATTCATTATCAGAGCGCTAGTGACTTCCACAGCGTGTATTTAGGAGGCAGCATAAGCAGAAGCTGTCCTCCCTGCTGTATTTAGGAAAAGGGAGTGGAAGAGGTGTGGGAGTCACAGCTGCAACACCCTAGAAAAGAAATTGGAGTATGGGGATTTTGCAGGTGGAAGAGAGTATTCTAGGAAGAACATTAGATGCTGAACTTGGTTTGTGGCAGTGGTCAGAATGAAGAGAAGTAAATTCAGTCGTCACATATGGAGGATATAAAATTAAAGGTGTTTCTTGTTTCATTCGATGAAGTAAGTGGAAAGTTTGTCAGAGACTAAGACATAAAACACCAGGAGTACAACAGACTTTGAGGAATGTTATTGTTAGTTGCCATTAAGTTGTCTACAACTAATGGAGACTGTATGTACAATAGAAAGAAATGTTGCCCAGTCCTGTACCATCTTCATGCTCATTTGTATGTTTGGGTCCATTGTTGTGGTTACTGTGCCAATCCTTCACACCTTATTTTTGCTGAACTTCTACTTAACCTTTGTTTTTGCTGACTCTTAACCAAAAATAATGTTCTTTTCTAGTCACTGCTACGTCTGTCCTGATGAAAATGGAAGGTACAAACCATTAAAATGGTGTTTCCGCTTCATGTAAGATGGGGAAAAGGGCAAGAATGAAACACAACACTGTAAATTGAATATTCTGTTAACAGAAGTTTATATCATAGTATGACTGCAACAGTATAGAAAGAACACAAATTTTTGCATGGCGCTAAATTTAGAATGAGGATTAAAATTTAATGAAAGAGTGTTGATAACAGAACGCTGAAAAATTTAATAATTAAAAATTGAATTGAATCTCTCTTCTAAGTTAATCCTTGTAAGATGAGAGAAACTAAGAAGGTACCAAAAAAAAAAAAAAAAAAAGGTCCTTGGATAAGATATTTGTTAAGGGTAGGGAAATTCTGGGTTAAAAGGAAACCTTGGCCTTCCACTGCACCTGCTCCTGACATGGCCTCTGTGCCGTGTGCATCGAGAGCGCCCCCTGCAGCCCATTCTCCTTCCTGCAGGGAAGTGTATGTCTGGGCTCAAACTGACATTTCCTCACCTTGCCTGTTGTACAGTAATACAGGATCTTATACTCAGATTTCAGGTTGAACATTTTAAGAGAAACGGCACTGAAAGTGTTGTCCCTAGCTATTTTGAATATTACTTGAGCTGATGGAGAGTAATGCTGAATTTTTTTCCACCTGAATTACTCATTCTTTCCACCCACCCAAGCCCCACCCTGGATCCTGGCTGATCCACTACATGTAATAGTCAGTGGAGTTGAATCCAGGGGCTTTGGAGGAGAGGCTGAAAGTACCCCCAGGCTGACTCACATCTTCTCCTGACTCCACCACATGAACATCACACGGGGTACATGCACACAGAGAACACAGACTAATAACAGTCTCAAGTGCAGCAGTCACAGCTGACCTGATGCAGGAGGGACATTACCTTTGACAGTGTTGAGAAGGGAATCCAACATCAGTGCATCATTTATAGTGTGGACACTGAGGAAGGACACAGACTGGGACACATCCTCAAGTGTGGGGATATATGCCATTTAAACATGGCTGTACTATTGACAACTGCAGCCCCCACAGGCCTCTATGCTGCACAACATGTCGAGACTTGTCTTCAACATGTCCAGACTTGTCCAATGTGTTCTCCCAAACCCTATTGTCCCTTTACTGATTGACTTGTTTACCTGAATTCCTTCTCCCTTGCCCACACCCAAAGCCCATTGTTTTGTTAATTGCGTTATTGATTGCTGTATTGACTATAAAATAAACTCCTGGGATTGAAGTGGGGGTCGACTCCTCAGAGTGACCCTCCTGGCCCCACTTCTCTGTAAGAGTTGTGCAGTTGGTTACTGTCTTCGCCGTACCGTCGCTGCTGCGACACTCAAGGACCTGGAGACACAAGGGAACAGCTGCTTTTCATGAGCAGGGAAGGTGCAACATTTGCATATCTGTCTCCCTGTGGACATATATGAGCCACTTATCAGGGCTTATCTGTCCCTGTCTCTGGATTTCAGGGAAGGCATGTGGGAAGGGATTCCTGGCACTTGATGCTCAGGGTTACTCTTTCTGTTGCCCCTACTTCTTGTGAAATTTGAACACTGTCTGGGTACCTTTATGATATGAACCCTTATCACCAATTAAGTCCAGGAAGGACACCAAAAGGAAAATTGCACACAGGAAACAAACATCTGACTTCAGTATGTGCATCCTTCAGAGCTGTGAACTACTGCTCTCTTCAAGAACACAAAGTGGTCAGAGTGAAAAGAAACACAGATCTGTGCGTTTTCAGGCCAGGACTACATGGTTTTGAATGTCCTGAGCTCAGGTTGTCACCTTGTCCCATAACAGCCCAGGGTTAGGTCACTCCACGTGCTTCTCTGTGCACCACTCCCTATGCATTGTAGGAAGAGGATGAATATGTTCTCTGTGTCTGGGGAAATAATCTGAGTGACTTCTCATGCCAAAGTTGGATCTGCCCTTAATGTTGCTACTCTTGTCTATCTCCCTACCGGAAAGAGTGGCCCCATGGTTACAGAGACCACCTCATATCTGGGAATAGGTTACTTGGAATGACATCCACGTTTGGTGCGATGACTGCTGAGATCTTCCCTCAGATCGTGGCAAAAGGTACACTTCTGGCCCCATCATAACTTTGATTCCACACACTACAAGTTATTAATAATAATAATAAAATTACAGACTTAGATCTCTGATGCACCTAGATGCAGAAATCCGAAGGAAATATTAGTAAACCAAATACAATTACATACAAGATAATATATTACCACAAAGTGCTGTTTATTAAAAGGATGTTAACTTGCTTTTAGCTTAAAAATTCAACATACCCAAATCACCAGTCTTAGTTTTTTAGTGCTGTTATAAGAGAAATACCACAAGTGGATAGCTTTAACAAACAGAAGTTTAGTCTTTCACAGTCTAGGTTACTAGAAGTCCGAATTCAGTGCACCTGCTCCATGAGAAGGCTATCTCTCTCGGCTCTGGAGGAATGTCCTTGTCCCCAGTCTTCTCCTGGTCTAGGAGCTTCTCAACACAAAGATACTGGGTAAAAAGAACATGCTCCACTTCTGGCTCTTCTTGATTGGTGGTAATGAGTTTCCTAAAACAACTTACGAGGCCAACTTTTCAGACGGGGATTGGACTTGACTGTGGGATATAAAGTTATACTCATGAGGAGTGTGCCTCTTAGCTCAAGTAGATAGACCATAGGGGCAGCTTCTGTTCGGAGGTGAGATGGGAAGGCACAGAGGGTTAGGAGTTGATTGAATGGTTATCGGGAATCAGGGGTGGAAAGGAGGAGTGTGCTGTCATAGAATGGGGTGAGCAATTAGGGTCATATAACAATGTATGTGTAAGAATTTTGAATGGGAGACTAACTTGAAATGTAAAAGTCATTTAAAGTACAATTTAAAAAAAGATAATTCAAAATGGATCAAAGACATAAACATAAAGCCAAAAACTATTAAGTTCATAGAAGGCACAAAAAGGATCAACGCTACAGGCCCTAATACACTGCATTATCGGGATACAAACCATAAATAACAACACCGAAAGTCCAGAAGATGAGATAGATAGCTGAAATCTTCAAAAAATCAAACACCTATGCTCTTCAAAAGACTTCACCAAAGGAGTAAAAAAAGAAACTACAGACTGGGAAAAAATTTTTGTACATTACAAGACAGACAAAGGTCTAATCTCCATAATCCACAAGAACATTCAACACCTCTACAACAAAAAGACAATCCATTTAAAAAAATGGGCAAAGGAAATGAAAAAAAAAAACACCAAGTAGACATTCAACCGGCCAACAGACACATGAGGAAATGTTTGCAACCACTAGTCATTAGAGAAATGCAAATTAAAACCACAGTGAGATATCATCTCATTCCAGCATTAGTGCTGGAAGTAACAAATGGTGGAGAGGCTGCATATGCATATGGGAATGCATAATGTTACAACAATTTTGGAAAATGATATGGAAATTCCTTAGAAAGCTAGAAATAGAAATGTCATAAATTCCAGGATCCCACTCCTAGGAATATATCCTAGAGAAATAAGAGCCTTCACACGAATAGATATATGCATAGCCATCTTCACTGCAGCATAGTTTACAACAGCAAAAAGATGGAAACAACCTAGATGCCCATCAAACAGATGAATGGATAAACAAACTATGGTACCTGCACACAATGGAGTATTATGAAAGGAAAAAGAACAATGATGAATCTGTGAAGCATTTTATAAAAAGGATGAAACTGGAGGACATTATGCTGAGTGAAATAAGTCAATCACAAAAGGACTAATATTGTATGAGATCTCTACTGTAAAAACTTATGAAAAAGTTTACAAACAAAAAGTAACAATTTTTGTTGGTTACGAGGGATGGGAGGGGTGGGCAGAAATACTAAATAGACAATAGATAAGCAGTATCTTTGGTGAAGGGTAAGACAGTACACAATACTGGGGAAACCAGCACAATTTGTACAAGAAAAAGTCATGGAAGCTCCATAGGCACATCCAACCTCCCTAAGGGACTAAACTGCTGGGCGGAGGGATGTGGGGACCCGGATCTCAGGGAACATCTAGCTCAATTGGCATAACACAGTTTATAAAGACATTGTTCTACATTCTATCTTGCTGAGTAGTGTCTGGGGTCTTAAAATCATGTGAGCAGCCATCTGAGATACTCCACTGGGCTCACCCATTCAAGTTCAAGGGAGAATGAAGACAACAGGATACAAGGAAAAGATTAGTCCAAAGGACTAACGGACCACAGCTACCGAGGCCTCCACCAGACTGAGTACAGCTAGATGGTGCCCAGCTACCACCACTGACTGCTCTGACCGGGATCACAAAAGAGTGTTCTGGACAGAGCTGGAGAAGGATGTAGGACAAAAATTCTAACACAAAAAGAGACCAGATTTACTGACCTGAGAGAGACTGGAGAAACCCCGAGGGTATGGCCCCCGGACACCCTTTTAGTTCAGTGGTGAAGTCACTTCCGAGATTCACTGTTCAGCCAGGGATTGGACAGCTCCATAAAACAAAATAGGACTAACGAGGCACAGCAGTCCAGGCACAAGGACTAGAAGGCAAGAGGGGACAAGAAACCTGGTGACAGGGAACCCATGTTTGAGAAGGGACAGTATTGACATATCCTGGGGTTTTTAACCATTGTCAAAGACAATATGTGCACTAAGTGTTGAATGAGAAACTATTCTGTAAACCTTCATCTAAAGTACAAAAAATATCTACGTGAGATCAAATTGACAACAGCAACCCAAAAGTTTTGATGGGAAGCCCAGGGAACAGTTAGTTTAAGATAATGGTGATGGAATAATTTGGAAAAGGATAGTGAGAATAGCAGCACAGCTGGAAGAATGTAATCCATTTCACTGAACTGACATGTAGAAATTTTTGAAATGTGTATTTGGCTATGTATATTTTCACTAAAAAAGAAGAAAAAGTCCTCCAAGGTCGAGAAGGGAGAGTGTTTACATGTCGTGGAGTTGTTAACTAATGTCATAAAACAATATGTGTACCAATTGTTTAATTAGAAACTATTTCTTCTGTAAACCTTCACCTAAAGTAGAATTAAAAAAAAAAAAGAATGATGCTGGCTGTTGGTTTTGTGTAGACACCTTTTATTATGTTGAGTATGTTGAGTAACTTCCCGTGCGTACCTATTTTAATGAACGTTTTTATCAAGAATGGGTGTTGGACTTTATGGAATGCCTTATATGGGTCTATTGAGATGATCATGTGATTCTTTTATTTTATGGTGGATAATGTTGATTGGTCTTCTAATACAGAACCATCCTTGCATAACTTTTATGAGACACAATTGGTCACGGTGTATTATTTTTTTGATTTGATGCCAAATTCTATTGTCTAGAATTTTCTTGAGAATTTTTGTATCTGTATTCATGAGATATATTGATCTCTATTTTTCTTTTTTGTGGTGTTTTTGCCAGGTTTTGGTATCTGGGTTATGCTGGCTTTACAGAATTCATTTGGAAGTATCCCTTCCTTTTCTACATTCTGAAATAATTTGAGTAGCACTCATGTAATCTGTTTTATGAATGCTTGGTAGAATTCTCCAGTGAAGCCAACTGGGACAGGACTTTTTGTTTTATTTTGTTTTTAGGGGAGAGGAAGGAGTTTTTTATTTTTACCTTTTCAATCTCGTCTCCTGTTATGAGTGTGTTCAGACTACCAACATCAGTTTGTTAGTTTTGATAGGTAGTGTATTTCTAGAAAATTATCCATTTCCTCTCCTCTAAGTTTTCAAAATTTTCTTAGTTTTCGTGGTACTCTGTTATGATCCTTTTAATTTTAAATGGGTCTGTTATAATTTACCCATTTCATTTCTCATTTGGATTACTTGCATCCTGACCTGTTTTTCTTTTGTCAGTTTGACCAGTGGTTTGTCGATTTTGTTGATTCTTTCAAAGAGCCAACCTTTGGTTTTGTTGATTCTTTCTATTGTTTTTCTATTCTCTATTACATTTATTTCTGCCCTTATCTTTATTATTTCCTTTCTTCTTGTGACTGTGGCTTCTTTGCTCTTCTGTTTCTATTTGAGTTGTGTAGCTAATCTTTTGATTTTTGTCCCTTTCGTCTTTTTTGATGTGTGCATCTACTGCTATAAATTGACCTCTGAGCACTGTCTTTGCTGTGTCTCAAAGGTTTTGCATGATGTGTTTTCATTCTCATTTGATTTTAGCAATTTTTTTATTCTGTCTTTGATTTCTTCTCTTACACAGTGGTTTTTAAGCAGGTGTTATTCAGTTTCCATTTATTTAACTTTTTTCCTTGCTCTTCCTGTTGTTAATTTCTACTTTGATGGCATTGTGATCAGAGAAGATACTTTGAATTTTCTCAGTGTTTTGGATTTTATTAAGGGTAGTTTTCTGGCCTAAGATGTGGTCTATTCTGGAGAAAGTTCCATATGCATTGAAAAAGAATGTGTACTTTGAAGCTGTTGAGTGGATTGTTCTATATATGTATTGGATGTCAAGTTGGCTGATTGTGGCCTTTATATCTTTTGTATATTTGTTGAGTTTCTTTCTAGATATTCTGTCTTTTACCAAAAGTGATGTGTTGAAGTCTCCTACTATTATTGAGGAAATTGCAATTTCTGTTTTCAGTGATGTTAGAGTTTGTTTTATGTATTTTGGAGCCCTGTCATTTGGTGAATAAATATTTATTATGGTTATGTCTTCATGATGGATTTGTCTATTTAATCATTATATAATGTCTTTCTTTGTTTTTGTTTTTTAATGGTGGATATTGCTTTAAAGTGTTTTGTCTGATACTAGTATTGGCACACCTGTTCTTTTTTGTTAGCTGTTTGCATGATATGTATTTCTTTTCCATCCTTTGATTTTTAATTAATTTATGTTTTTGTTTCTAAAGTATGTCTCTTGTAGACAGCATATTGATAAATCCTTTGTTTTTATCCATTCTGTCACTCTCTATCTGCATTTAGGCCATTTACATTCAATGTAATTATTGATAGGTATGAGTTTATTGCTTTCAATTTCTAGCTCTTTTTTTTTCGTGGTGCTGATATTTTCTTTGTTCTTCTTACTCTCCTGTGCTGAATTCCTTTTTTTGTGGATTTTTTTCATTTATGTTGTTTTTGTGGATTTTGTGTTTACTGAGACTTTATGTTTTTCTACTTTATTTGATGAGTATGTTTGCTAAATTTCTTTGTGGTTACCTTGAAATTTACCCTTATCTTCCTAAGTTTTAAGCAGTCATTTATTACTTGTTATCACGTTGCGTTCCTCTCCATAGAAAGTTCTATACCTACACCATTTATTCCCCCTTTTATTGTTCTGACTTTGCTGTTAATCTTTTAGTTCTGATTAATTGTTGAGAGTTCATTACCTATGTAGGCATATGGCTGATGTGGTCTTATTACCTAGATTCAGGCTGTCATCTGATGTTGTTTATTCTCTAACCAAAGGACACCCTTTAATAATTCCTGTAAGTTTGGTTTGTTTTTTACATATTCGCTTAATTTCTGTTATCTAGAAATGCCCTAATTTTACCTTTATATTTGCTTGACAGCTTTGCAGGATATATTATTCTTGGTTGACAATTTTTTTTCAATATTTTATATAAGTCATCCCATTGCCTTTCTTGCCTGTATGTTTCTGCCATGTAATCACAGATTTGTTTTATTGTTTCCCCTCTGTGTGTGACTTTTCATTTTTCTCAAGGTGTTCTCAGGATTCTTTGTCTTTGGTTTTAGTTAGTGTGATTATGATATGCCTTCATGATTTTCTTTTGGGGTCTAACCTATATAGTGTTCATAGAGCTTTTTTGATGGTCAGCATTTCATCTTTCATGATATTAAGGAATTTTTCTGACAGCAAGTCTTTAGTGATCCTCTCCGTGTTTTCCTTTTTCTCCCTTCATTCTGGAACTCAGATCAGTAGCAAATTTTTGCTTCTTATTGTATCCCATATCTTTCTCAGGGTTTCATTTTTCTTCATTCTTTTGTCTGATTTTTCCTCAAAAAAATTGGTATCCAAGTATTTGTCTTCAATTCCCCTGATCTTGTCTTCCATTTTTTGAAACCTGCTCCTCAGCCCTTCTATGACAGTGTCCATTTCTGAAATCTTGTTGTTTATCTTTTGGATTTCTTATTGCTGTTTTTGTGAATTTACTTTGACCTTTTGTTCCTGGATTGTTTTCCCGAATTCTTCCATTGTTTGATCTGTCTTTTCCATGACTTTGTCTATTTTTTCTTCATTTCTGTCTGATTTTTCCCTCAACTCTTGGATAGCTCTGAATATTAGAAATTTGAAATCCTTATCATCTACTTCCAGTGCCTTCTCTTCTACTGGAAGTCATCTGACGTTTTATTTTGAACGCCTAATGGAACCTTCCTTTTTTATGTTTTTAGATTGTTTACTGTCTTCAGTACATTTAATAGTTATTTTCTTCATTTATTGAGTACAGGTTTGTTTGTTTCATCCTCCTTTTTTGTTTCATTTGGTTATGTCTGAGTAGGCAGGATGGGATTTCTTTGTTATTTGCTCATCTGTTGGAGTGATACTTCTCACCACCTTGTCCAATAGGCAGGGTCATTCGCTCAGCTATGGTGCTTCAGGGTAGATTCAGTGAAAGAAGAGGAGATCTTATGGGTCATTTGTGTCACGTACTGGGGTTGACAGGGTGGAGCCGGGGGTCATTGCAGGGCAGGCTCAGGTAGAAAGTGCCTGTGTTGATCTGGGATGTCATGCTCAGCGCATGGTGCAGATAGGCAGGAGGGAGTGTAGAGGTTGTGGAGCTAAGTAGCTGTGGGAAAGAAGACAAAAAGGAGAGAGAAACAGGGGCCAAAAAAGTACTGAAGGAGCCAGCCGTTAGAGTGATGAAGACCTGGGGAAGCCATATGCTGATGGCTTTCTAGCCAGGTGTTGATGCTCAGATCTTCAAGAAGGAACTTATACCTCACATGAAGCCTCATGGGCAGGAGAAAGAAAAGAATGGTAGGAAGAGAAAGATAAGAAACAAAATTTAATAAAGGAGAAAGGAAGGCACACACAGGCGGTTGGGAGAAATGAATGGAAAGAATGTAGAGAGACAACAAACTGAGAGAAAAAATATGCCAGATGTTTGGGTGGAAGGAAAAGGAAGGAGGTAGACACAAGAAATGGGAAAAAAAGAAGAAAGAAAAAATATGACCCAAGTGACCCCACCAGAAGAGGTCCCTAGCTGAGCAGCACTGTATGGCCTGTTCAGAAGGAGTATAGATGTCACATGGCACCAGGTCTTCAGGAGAAGGATAAGGAAGGATGTGAGAGAGAGACAACAAACTAAGAAAAGAAAAAAAAAGAAAGAAAGAAAAGAAAAATGCACCAAGGAAGCCCACTGAAAGTGAGTCCTCAGCTGAGCTGGGCTGTACAGCCCATTCAGAAGGAGCAGAGATGGCTCACGGTACCAGGTTTTCAGGAGAAGGGTAAAGAAGGAAGATAGAGAGAGATAAAGAACAAAAAAAAGAAGAAAGAATGTAAAGAAAAAAATACCCCAAAGGTGCCCACCAGAAACGAATCCACAGCCTAGTGGTACTGCACAGCCAATTATGAAGTAGCAGTGATGGCGCGTGCTGCCATGTGTTCAAAAGAAGTGTAAGGGAGGAAGTTAGAGAGAGACAAGTAATTGAGAAAAAGAAATAAATGTCCTAAGGGAGCCCACTGGTGTGGGGACAAGGACAGGGAAATTGACTCCCCAGACACTTGGCTCTGCAAAGCCTATCTAGAAGGAGAAGAGATGGCAGATGGTGTCAAGATTTAAGGAGAAAAGAAGGGAAGAATGGTAGAGAGAGATGAGGAATCGAGAAAAGAAAAAAAAAGAAAGAAAAAATCCTCAAGGGAGCCCACTGGCTTGGTGGCGAAGACTGAAGAAGTAGCTCCCAAGCCTCATGGCATTGCACAGCTCGTCTAGAAGGGGGGGAGATGGCACACAGTGTCAGGTGTTCAAGAGACAGGAAAAGAAGGAAAGTAGAGACAGAGGAGAAACGGAGACATGAAGGTAACCAAAAAGAAAAAGAAAAAAAAAGTCCTCAGGGATCCCACCAGCTTGGCAGCTCAGACCAGGGAAGTGGTTCCCTGCTGAGCAGCACTTCACATACTGTCAAGTAGGAGCAGAGATGGCACAGGGAGCCAGGTGTTCTAGAGACAGTAAGAGAAGGAGGTGAGAGAGAAAGAGAAGGAACCAAAAGAATCCAAAGAAAAAGCAACAACAGGAATAAAAATAATGGCACTAAAGGAGCTGGCTGGTGTGGGAAGGGAGAATCCAAGCAGCAAGGAGCTGGCGCCTTTTAGGCCAAGGAACATAAGACTGTTTGGAAGTGGTGAGGAAGAGCAGAAGGATGAAAGGTGGGGGTGTACGCTGGTTACTGGGTGCTCTCTCTCCTGCTGGGAGCTCCTTGAAGCTGTATTCTCTTACTGCCTGTCCACCATTCTTGGTGGCTGAGGAGTCCAAGTTGGCGAAACCCTGATGTGTTAACTGTTACGGGACCTCCACTCTGTAGCTCTCCATGCTGTCTATTCTCTGTCAGTTTCTCTTTCCATTTGGTGTTTGGTGGAGTTATTTATCTCTTTATTTGAAGCTTAGGGTTCCGGGATTGACATTTTTCTCTGTTTTACTTATTTTTCTGGGTCTTTGCTGTGGAGTGACAGCTTGGCGCTTGTCTATAGCATCATGCTGGCTCTGCCTCCAAAGCTCTATTTAATGCATCTTAATAACCATTAGAATAAGTATACTACAAGCATCAAGAGCATGCTCACTACAGTCAGTGGAAGCAATGTCATTTAAGATCTGGCCTTGCAACCTAAATATTACCTAATCTTTCTCTGTCTCCTCTTTGTCACCCAATAAATGCACACAGTTAAGGCACTGAACACCAAGTACCCTAAAGAAGTTCTTTGAAGTAATACCCACAAAGTCCTTCTAAAAGATAATCAAACTCCAAGAAGTGAATAAATCATAGTTGTTATAATTATTAATCTTAATATTATTTTAATAATATAATTTTTATTATAACTCTTACAAATATTGTTATAATATGGTGATTTTATATTCTTACATTTATTAGTGAAAAATAATAATATATTGAGATCATTTGGCTAATATTTGTTAAGAAATTTCATATAGTTGCTACAGCTATTTGTAACTTAATGGGATTGTTGATGCCATGTTGTCACTGAAGTTCCTCCAACACACTAATTGATTTCTCACTCTGGTGATTAAACCATGTTGGAAAGTTCTGGGGATTTTTGTTCATCATTTTCAGGGACAGAGAGATTCCCTTTGGTTTTTCATTAATAGTTCAGATTCACATCTTGTTAGATTTTGAGGTCACACCGCTTCCCAGGCTGACATACTAGAAAGGGGACTCAGGGGGCCACTGGAGATGTGGTGGATTTCCTTATATGCATTCACACTTCCTCCTCTCCCATCCTGTGATTTGGGCTTGTTCATGTGATTTGCCTTGGCTGATGGATATGAACAGAAGTGGCCTTGAATCCATCCCAAGTCAGAATCCACTTGTTCATCTTATACCTCATTTTAATTCTCCCTGAAAATTTAATTAAGAGACTTCTCATGCTAATGATAGACAAAGCATAGATTTTGCCTAGGATATGTGTGGTGTCTCTTCCTCCTCTCCCACCCTCTGATTTAGGATTGTCTATGTAAACGGCTTTTACCAATGTATGTGGACAAATTGGCCATGAATATGTCCAGACCCAGATTCCACATATCCATCTTGAACATCTGAAATCTGAGAAAAGCATCCTTGGAAGCCAGAGTGAGAAGCCTACGGCAGAGACATAACACTGTCTTGCAACCTGGACCTCATCCTGCCTCATCTCAGCCATGAGCAGCAGATCCAGTCCCTGTTGGATGGTAGGAAAAAGCATGCTGGTGAAGAAGTGAGGGCTGAGGTCACTTTCCTTATGCAGCACCATTGAGGAAAGTACTGACCTACACAGCACGAAGTGATGCTTGCATCAAGTAATAATGATCATTTTCTTCCTAATCTTTCTTATTAGTCTTTCTGAGTCTGGAGGTCCCACTGAAATGGGTTCAACATCACAGCAACATCCAACCCTCCAGTGACAGATGCGTGGTGGTTGCTTATGAGGTGCATTGGCCAGAAATTGAACAGAGATCTCTTGCATGGAAGGCTAGAATTCAAACACTAAAAAACCACTGGAACCTTTGATAATGAAAATTGCTGCTATCCAAAAGTTTTTAATTTCTATTCCACTCATAGACACCTCAAAAGTAAGGCCTAATGATATACTTTGGAAAATTAGTGTTTGAAAAGACACATGGGGTCTTCATGATTTGAAATATAGAATTTAGTTGATAATAACTGATAGATATACAGACAGAAAGACAGAACGACCCATTAATATTATCTACTCTGGATGAGAATATTAAATTACCATTTTACAATGGGAAAAATCACATGTGGAAATGCAAACTTCTGCCAATTTGGGTAGATATAATATACTATTTATAATATATATACAATATTTGTGCTCTCTGGCATTGAACTTTTGAACAGTTTGAACATCACAATTTCAGAGTATTTGTGCAATGTTCCTGTAAATCATACAGCAAGAGATTCCTCCTTCCATGTACACAACAAATAACAAGATTGGTTGATACATGATGTAAAATGCCTTATCCTTTTCAGAACATACAGCAAGTTTCAGAATTTCAGACGCATATTGAAAAATATGCTGAGACTTAGTCTTGTGTACTATTCCTTACATAAGAAAAAAACAAAATATATTTCCTGAATAAATATATGTGTATATATACGTAAAATAAAAGTATGAAAAAATCAACATTGATAGAGGATGAAGTGGCAGGGGATCTCTAGAGGGATTCCTGTACAGGAAGAGGGAAAATCACATTCTAACAACAAAACTCATCCCTTCTCCCTCCCTCTGAACCTGCCCTGGGTTTGCTGGGTTAGTTCTCCTGAGTAATGTGCTCATGAGCTCCCCTGCCGCCCAGTTCTCTCTTGGCCTCCCTGGAGGGAGCTTTGTATCTGGGTTCCCACTGACTAATCCTCACTGTGTCTCTTGCACGTAATACATGGCTGTGTCCTTGGAAGTCAATGAGTTCAGCTTTAAATAAATTTGGCTCTTGGAGACATCCCTGGTGATACTGACCCTGGATGCCAGAGTTGTTTCATAATTTGTGCTTCCACAAGTGTATATTGCAGCAACTCACTCCAGTCAATTTTCTAGAGCCTGGAGGACCTAATGCACAGCAAAACTTGTTATAGAGGACCCAGAGAGGGTGCAGGTAGGATACAGAGTCTGTGAGGGCTTCACCAGTCCTGTGCCAGACTCCTGCAGCTATACCTGGGACGGGACACCTGGGAATAAGTAAGACCAAGGTGAGTCATGTGGTTAGAAACAGCATCCCCAGACCCTCATATATATATCCCTGAGATACTCACCTCTGGGAGCCGCCACTATAAAGAAGAAAACCCATATGTGTTTCATGTTCTCGTAGATGAAGTCCATGACTCCCAGAGAATATTCTCTAGGCTGAAGAGGAGCCTGAATGTTAGTAAATGCTTGCTGTATTTCCACCTGTTTGTCCAAGTGGGAATTTGCATGATGGAGGTGCCTTTGTATGTAAAGGTGAAATGAGGATAAGGGAGGCTCCTGCCTTGTGATTTCTCTGGGAGAAGGATATGCGTTGTGCCTTCAGCAGAACATAGTCTTCTCCCTGGGGTCCTCTTTTACCTCTCCATGGGGTTCTCTTCCACACTAGGACAGAGTCTGAGAGGTAAGCCAGTTACAGCCAAGGATCAAGGACGGCCTTTGGAATTAGCTCAATGGAATGAATAAGATAGATAGACAGATGATAGATGATAGACAGACAGAAAGATAGATATGAAATATTTATCACACATCAAGGATATTCTAAACAGTCACATCTTGGTCCATTTCACACCTCCATTAGCTCACGTTTAAATTACTGGACCTTTCAAAGTGTTGCGACAGCAACTAAATGGACAAAAAACATTGAAGTCACATCAGACTCAGTCAAACCCAATGTTTTGCATTAAGTGGAACTACTTGGAAAGACTCACTAACTTGGGTGAATTTTTCTTGGCCTGAAACAGGTTTACTAAAAGTATATTCAAGAGGAGACTATGTTCATGCCAACCTAAAGAATGTTTTTTTGTTGTTGTTTTGCTTTGTTTTATTTTGTTTTTTTCTCACAGAGGAAACAATTTAGCCTGAAAAGTAATCATTTGTAGTGTTGTTGAAATGGACAGTAACACCCCAATTTTCTTCCCTCCCTGAAGCTGAGGGTGTATAAGAACTCCTTGAGTTTGTAGACTCTCTCCTTGAACTAGAACTTTGAGGAACCTAAACCTTCAGAACCACAGAGAGTGTAAATGGAAGCTCCTCAGCTCACGAATATGTTGGGTTAGTAAACTGATCCTTGTGGAAAACTCAGGTACTCTACAGGTGTCTATTCCTTGTTCTCTGGGTTGCTAATAACGGATATTGGAGTGAGTGAGAGTAGTTTCCATTACTTCTAGGGAGATGATATGAAAGGTTTTTAGCAATATATCTGCCTTATGAATAGATTCCAGAATGAACAAGCTCACCTTTGGCAAGGAAACCCCCTACCCGTGAAACAAGTACTCTGTAAAATACTTCTGAGAGCTGCTTTACTGAGGCCCTGTGTCACTAGACCTTGGAGTTGTGTCTGAGATCCTAGGACAGTTTCACTGTGTAAGGAATGGTTCCGAATCACAGGGATGGTGAGAATCTTCAGTATGTCTATTTGTCTACAGAAACAAAAATGGTCATGAAGGAAAATGGAGGAGAGACTTCTACTGACTAATTACATCTCTTGCAACAGAGGATAACAATTCCTCCTTTATTGCCTGAAGTGAGAATGTGAGGCATTAGATTAAAAAAAAATCAAGCAAAATATCTGGGGATGACTGAGAGCTAGGAGAGTAGAAGAAACCCCTGATCCCAACAAGAAGCCCCTCACCAACCCGTCTCTTATTCTACAACCAACACTGGGTACCCCTTGTACTGTGGGACCTGAGAATCCCCTGCAGACCTCTCCCCTCCCAGACTTCCTCCATGCCAGTTTTGTGTCTGGACTCCCAGTACCTTACCATCATTGTGTCTCAGACATGACAGTGATGTTTCTTCTAAAATCATAGAGCTCAGACACAGAAAGTAGTGGTTTTTGGACATGTCTGGAGGAGACTTGAATTTGGAGTGGTGGATTATATACAGTGATGCCACTAGCGCTTATGTATCTATCTCTTCATCCCCTTTCTAGGGGGCTAGTGAATCCAGTCCCAGCAGTAACCACTGTTTCTGACAGAAAATACAGAGGCAGCACTTATGTGGAACAGCGTTTTGAGGGCTCACCAGCCCTGGTCCAGACTCCGGTAGCTGCACCTGGGACATGAAACCCAGGGACAGTAAATATATATAAGTAATGTATATAAATGCATATATATATATATATATATATATATATATATATATATATATATATATAAACATTAGTGACAAATATCAGATACTCAGAGTCATGGAGCTCAGCTACTAACCAAACGTCACCTGTTTAAATCCACTGCCTGCTCCTTTTAAACCATATGAGGAAGCTGTACTCCATCCTATATGGTTGGTATGAATCTGAAT
Organism: Trichechus manatus latirostris; assembly: GCF_000243295.1. Classification (NCBI taxonomy): domain Eukaryota; kingdom Metazoa; phylum Chordata; class Mammalia; order Sirenia; family Trichechidae; genus Trichechus; species Trichechus manatus. Next base: position 17,162,555 of record NW_004443989.1, read on the forward strand.
AGACTCAAGAGCATTTTTTTTAAATCAGATACGTCATCCAAGTCATCCCATTTTGAAAATCTCTGAGATACTTACAAGTTGAAGTAACAACCAGATTCACAGGAATCTCAACATTTTCTGGGCAAAGATCATGATTTCTTGTAAAATAATTAGTTTTTAACCTGGAAGATGAAGACCTGATTTCCATGTAGGTAAAAATCAGGGAAAGGCAGATAAGGTCTCAGTCTCTGATTCAGAAGCTGGAAGGAAGAAGCCAGTCTCACTCCTCAACGATGGCCTTCCTTTTACTGAGAGCCCAGGGACCTAGAGCTGTAGTCAGAGGAGATTACAATCTAGAGAGAGAGATTTGAGAACTGGTGTCACTTCCAATCTGACTCGCTTGAGAGCTGCATGACCTTGGCCAGGTCATTGGGCCCTTCTCTGCTGGCTCCTTACTTCTAGAATGAGACTTATGAATAATTACCAACCTTACTTCAGAGGAACACAAGTAGATGATGATTCTTCTGGTAGAATATACACAGAGTTTGTTTTCAGTGAGGGTAAATCATTATCCATAACATTGAAGAAAATATTTTTACGCTTTTTCCCATTATAAATGAAATAAATTTCTGCAAAAAATTACAAGAATATTTATAGAAGCTTTATACATAATAGCCACAAACTGGCACCATCATCCAGGACAATCATTAGAAGAATGAATCAACATGTTCACATCATCCATAAAATGAAATACTTCTAACTTTGATATGTGGAATAATGTAATTGAACATCAAAAATATATTGAGCAAAAAATAAAATAAAAGACACACAAAAGAGTATACACTTTTTTCTTTTTGCCAGAAACACTTTTTGATTGTACTTTAGGTGAAGGTTTACAGAACAAATAGTTTCTCATGAAACAGTAGTACACATATAGTTTTATGACATTGGATAACAACCCCACGCCATGTCAACCCTCTCCCTTCTCAAACTTTTTATTGGTGAAAATATACATAGCCAAAGATAAACCATTTCAAAAATTTCTACATGCACAGTTCTGTGATATTAATTACGTTCTTCCAGTTGTGCTGCTATTCTCACTTTAGATAAAGGTTTACAGAACAAAATGGTTTCTCATTAAACAGTTAGTACACATTTTGCCTTTTGACAATGGTTAACAACCCCAAGACATGTCAACACTGTCCCTTCTCAAACTTGGGTTCCCTATCACCCGTTTTCCTGTCTTCTCCTGACTTCTAGTCCTTGTCCCTGGAATGCTGTGCCTCAGTCCCGTTTTGTTTTATGGGGCTATCCAATCCCCGGCTGAACGGTGAACTTCTGGAGTGACTTCACCACTGAGCTAAAAGGGTGCCCGGGAGCCATACTTTTGGGGTTTCTCCAGTCTCTGTTAGGCCAGTATATCTGTTACTTTTTGTGAGTTAGAATTTTGTTCTATATCCTTTTCCAGCTCTGTCCAGGACCCTCTGTTGTGATCTCAGTCAGAGCATTCAGTGGTGGTAGCCGGGCACCATCTAGCTGTACTGGACTCAGTCTGGTGGAGGTTTTGGTAGCTGTGGCCCATTAGTCCTTTGGACTAATCTTATCCATGTATCCTGTTCTCTTCATTCTCCCTTGATCCCAAAGGGCTGAGATCAGTGAAGCATCTTAGATGGCTGTTCACAAGCTTTTAAGACCTCAGAGGTTACTCATCAAGGTAGAAAGTAGAACACTGTCTTTAAGAAATGTGTTATGCCAATTGAGCTAGATATTCCCCAAGACCATGGTCCCCATAGCCATCCGCCCAGCATTTCACTCTCTCAGGGAGTTTGGATGTGTCTATGGCGCTTTCATGACCTTTCCTTGTACCAGTTGTGCTGGCTTCCCCCGTAACCGTGTACTGTCTTATCATTCACCAAAGTTACCACTTATCTATTTTCCGTTTAGTTTCGCCCCTACTTCTCCCATCTCTCATAACCAACAAATATTGTTTCTTTTTGTCGGTAAATGTTTGCGTTTTTCCATTACAGGTCTCATACAATATTTGTCCTTTTGTGATTAAGATTAACTTATTTCGCTCAGCATAATGTCCTACAGTTTGATCCATGATATAAGATGCTTCACAGATTCTTCATTGTTCTCCATCGTTGCATAATAGTCCATTGTGTGTATGTACCATAGTTTGTTTATCCATTCATCTGTTTATGGGCATCTAGGTTGTTCCCACTATTTTTGCTCTTGTGAACAATGCTGCAGTGAACATAGGTGTGCAAATGTCTATTCGTGTACCTGCTCATATTTCTCTAGGATATATTCCTAGGAGTAGGACTGCTGAATCGTATGGTATTTCTATTTCAAATTTTCTAAGGAAGGGCCATATCATTTCCCAAAATTGTTGTATCATTATACAGTCCCACCACCAGTGCATAAGAGTTCCCATCTCCCTGCAGCCTCTCAAATATTCACTTCCAGTGTTTTTGATTTGTGCCAGTAATGCTGGGGCAAGATGGTATCTCATTGTCGTTTTCATTTGCGTTTCTCTAATGGCATTTCCTCACGTGTCTGTTGGCCACTTGAATGTCTTCTTTGGTGAAGTGTCTGTTCATTTCCTTTGCCAACTTTTTAATTAGATTATTTGTCTTCTTGTTGTAGAGGTGTTGGATTTTGTTGTAGATTTTAGAGACTAGACCTTTGTCTAACATGTAATCTCCAAAAAATTTTTCCGAGTCTGTAGATTCTCTTTTTACTCTTTTGATGAAGTCTTTTGAAGAGGATAAGTGTTTAATTTTTAAGATCTCAGTTATCAAGCTTATTTTCTGGAGTTTTTGTGTTGTTGGTTATGGTTTGTATTCTGTTAAAGACGTGCATTAGGGCCTCTAGCATTGATCTTATTTTTTCTTCTATGAAAACTCTATGTTTTGGATTTATATTTAGGTCTTTGATCCATTTTGAGTTAGTTTTTCTGTATGGTGTGATGAACAGGTCCTGTTTCATTTTTTTTTGCAGGGGGACATCCAGTTTTGTCATCACAAATTGTTAAAAAGACTGTCTTTTCCCCATTTGATGGTCTTTGGGCCCCTGTTGAAGATCAGGTGACTGTAGGTGGATGGATTTATATCTGGATTCTCAATTCTGTTCCATTGGTTAATTTTTATGCTGTTGTACCAGTACAGGCTGTTTTGACTATCATAGCTATACAGTAGGTTCAGAGATTAGGTAGTGTGAGTCCTACATTTTTTCTTCTTCTTCCATACAGCTTTACTTATCTGTCGTTTCTTCCCTTTCCATATAAAGTTAGTGATTAGTTTTTCCATCTCTTTAAAGAATATTGTTGGCATTTGGATTGGGATTGCATTGTGTTTGTAAATTGCTTTGGGTAGATTTGTCATTTTCACAATGTTGAAACTACCTATCCGTGAGCATGGTATGCTTTTCTATTTATGTAGATCCTTTTGGGTTTTTTGCAGCAATAGTGTGTAGTTTTCTTTGTGTAGTTCCTTTATATCCCTGGTTACATTTATTCCTAAGTATTTTATTTTTATAGAGGCTTTTGTAAATGGTATTGTTTTCCTGATTTCCTTTTCATTGTTTTATTTACTGGGGTGTAGGAATCCAACCAGTTTTTGTATGTTTCTCTTATATCCTGCTATTCTGCTGAATCTGTTATTTCTAGGAGTTTTCTCATGGAATCTTTAGGGTTTTCTATGTATAGTATCATATAATCTGAAAACAGGGACAATTTAACTTCTTCTTTCCCAATTTGGATGCCCTTTATTTCTTTTTCTTATCTTCTTGGTCTAGTTAGGACTTCCAGCCAAATGTTAGATAGGAGTGGAGATAGAGGGCATCCTTGTCTTGTTCCTGTTCTGAAGAGGAACTTTTTCAGCCTCTCCTGATTAAGAATGATATTGACAGTTGTTTTTCATGGATGGCCTTTATTATGTTGTGGAATTTCCCTTCTATATCTATTTAATTGACACTTTTTGTCAGGAATGGGTGTTGGACTTTTTTGAATGCTTGTTGGGCGTCAGTGGAGATGATCATGTGATTCTTTACTTTTATTTATGTGGTGGATTACTTTGATTTTGTAATGTTGAACCATCCTTGTATACCTGGTATGCATCCTGTTTGGTTGTGTTATATATATATTTTATATCATGCTGAATTCTATTGGCTAGAATTTTGCTGAGAATTTTTGCATCTAAATTCATGAGAGAAATTGTCCTGTAATTTTTGTTCTCTATGCTGTCTCTGCCTGGTTTTGGTATCAGGGTTATGCTGGCTTCATAAATGAATTCATTAGTGTTGCTTCCTTTCTTATGTTCTGAAATAGTTTGAATAGTACTGGCATAAGATTTTCTCTGAATGTTTAGTAGAAATCTCCAGCGAAGCCATCTGGGCCAGGGCTTTTTTTTTCTTGAGAGGTTTTGTATTTTATTTTATTTATTTATTTGTTTTTTACCATTTCAATCTCTTCTTTTGTGATGTGACTCTTCAGATTTTCAACATCACTTTCTTTTATTTATTTTTTATATTTTATTCTACTTCAGATGAAGACTTACAGAACAAATAGTTTCTCATGAAACAGAAGTACACATGTTGTTTTATGACATTGGTTAACAACCCCACAGCATATTAACGCTCTAAGTTCTCAACTTTTTTTTTTTTTTTTTGGTGAAAATACACATAGCCAAAGATACACCGTTTCAAAAATTTCTACATGCACAGTTCAGTGACAGTGACTACGCTCTTCAAATTGTGCTGTTATTCTCACTT
>NW_004443989.1:17174428-17210104 GCF_000243295.1 Trichechus manatus latirostris
TCGGAAAAAAAGCAACACCAGCAGCCAACAAATGGCACTCAGACAGCCACCCGTTTGGGTGTGTGGAATCCATGCAGCACTGTTTCCCGGTCAAGAGACTGTGGCGATGGGAAGCAGAGGAGGCCGAGTGGGGGTGAAAAAGGGTGGGGGGTAGGAAAGCATATATCACAAATTACCGGTTGTTTTGTTTCTGCTGGAAGCTCCGTTAAGGCTGCTTTCTCATACCCCCTGTTTGCTGGTCTCCGATAGGAGTCCGAGATGGCAGATTCGTGCTGCGTTATCTGGTAGGGGACCTCTACATGAATCTCTGCTCCCTCCTCGTTCTTTGTCAGTTTTTTCACTCCATTTGGTGCTTGGCTGAGTTCTTTATCTCTTCATTTGATGTTTTAAGGTTTCATGATTGTTGTATTCTCTGTTCGGTTTAGTTTTTCAGATCTTTGCTGTGGAGGGACGGCGAGGTGCTTCTGCCTAGAGCGCCATTTTGCCAGAACTCCCCTTGTCCTTTTTTTCTTTTATGATATGTGTATCTATTGCCATAAATTGAACTCCGAGGACTATCTTTGTTATGGCCTGAAGTATTTGGTATGATGTGTTTTCATTCTAGTTTGATTCTAGGATTTTTTTTTATTCCATCTCTGATTGCTTCTATTACCAAGTGGTTTGTATGTAGGTTTATATTCAATTTCCATGTAATTGATTTTTTCCTTGCTCTTTCTCTTGTTAATTTATACCTTGATGGCACTGTGGGCAGAGAAGATACTTTGTATTATCTCAACGATTTGAATCATGTTGAGGATTGTTTTGTGGCCTAAGATGTGGTCTATTCTGGAGAACGTTCCATGTGCTTTGGAAAAGAATGTTTTCTTTGCAGCTATTCGAAGTAGTGTTCTATATATGTCTATGAAGTCAAGTTGGTTGATTGTGCCCTTTAGATCTCTGTATCTTTGCTGAGTTTGTTTTAGATGTTTTGTCCTTTACTGGAAGTGGTGTGTTGAAGTCTCCTGCTATTATTATGGAACTATCAGTTTCTCTTTTCAGTACTGTTAGAGTGTGTTTTTTGTATTTTGGAGCTCTGTCATCGGGTGTGTAGATAATTTATTATGGTTAAGTCTTCATGATGGATACTCCCCTTAATCATTATATAGTGTCCTTGTTTGTCTTTTATGGTGAATTTTGATTTAAAGTCTATTTTATCTGAGATTAGTATTGCCACTCCTGTTTTTTTTTGGTAGTTGTTAGCTTGATATATTTTTTTCCAAACTTCAATTTTTAATAAATTCATGTCTTTGTTTATAATGTGTGTCTCTTGTAGACAGCATATTGAAGGATCCTTTTTTTTTATCCTTTCTATCACTCTCGGTCTCTTTATGGGTGCATTGATTCCATTTACATTCAGTGTAATTATTGATTGATGTGAGTTTATTGCTGTCATTTCGTAGTGCTTTTTCTGTGCTGCTGACGTTTTCTTTGTTCTTCCTACTCTCCTGTGCTGAATTCCTTTTGTTTGTAGATTTTTTTTATATTTCTTTTGTTTTTGTAGGTTTTGTTTTCACTGAGACTTTATGTTTTTCCTCTTTATTTTTATGAGTAGGTTTGTTAACTTTCTTTGTGGTTACCGTGAACATTACCCTCACCTTTCTAAGGTTGAAGCAGTCTATTATTACTTGATATCACCTTGTTTTGCTCTCCATTAGAAGGTTCTGTAGCTATATTATTTATTCCCTCTTTTATTATTCTGATGATCTTGTCATTTACAGATTAACTGCTCTGATTCCCTGTTGTATTTCTTTTGGTTTTAGATAGTCCTTGAGAGTTCAGTTCCTATTCTTGTATCTGGCTGGTATGATCTCGTATCCTAGATTCAGCCTGTGAGCTGGAGTTGTTTATTCTCAGATTGAAGGACTCCCTTTAATAATTCTTGTAAGTTTGGTTTGGTTTTTACATATTTCCTTAATTTCTGTTTATGTGGAAATGTCCTAATTTCATCAAGATATTTGAACGAGTGTTTTGCAGGATATATTTTTCTTGGCTGACAATTTTTTTTTTTCTTTCAAGGTTTTATATATGTCATCACATTGCCTTCTTGCCTTCATGGTTTCTGCCAAATATTCTGAGCTTAGTCTTATTGTTTCTCCTCTGTAGGTGACTTCTTGTTTTTCATGAGCCGCTCTCAGTATTATTTGTTTGTCTTTGTTTTGGACGAGTGTGATTATGATATGCTTTGGTGATTTCCTTTTGGGGTCTATCCTGTATGTGGTTCGGAGAACTTCTTGGATGGCCATCTTTTCATCTTTCATGATATTGGGGAAGTTTTCTGCCAGCATTCCTTCAATGATCTTATCTCCGTTTTTTATTTTCTCCCCCTGTTCTGGAATTCGAATCACTCGAAAATTTTTGCTTTTGATTGTATCCCACATAATTCTCACGGTGTCTTCATTTTTCTTTGTTCCTTTTTCTCAGTTTTCTTCAAACAGAGTTGTATCCAAGTGTTTGTCTTCAATCCCACTGATCCTGTCTTCCACCATTTCAAATCTGCTCCTCAGACCTTCTATGACACTGTCCATTGCTGAAATCTTGTTGTTTATCTTTTAGATTTCTAATTGTTGTTTTTGTATAATTTACAGTTGTGAATTTATTTTGGCATTTTTGTTCCTGCATTATTTTCCTGAGTTCTTCCATTTTTTGATTGTATTTTCCATGAATGTGTCTCCCTTTTCCATGAATTTGTCTATTTTTCCTCATTTTTGTCTGCTCTTGTTTCAACTCTTGGATAATTCTGATTATTAGAGGTTTGAGTTCCCTATCAGGTAATTCTATTGCCTTTTCTTCTCCTGTAATGTCACCTGGTGTTTTATTTTGGAAGCCTACTGGAACCATCCTGTCCAGTTTTTGTAAATGTTTTGAAATTACCTGCTGTCTTTGGGGCATTCAGTAGTTATTTTTCTCGTTTATTGATTGTATATTTGTTTGTTTTGTCCTTTTTTTTAATTTGGCTATGTCTGAGCTGGTGGGATGTGTTCTTTGTTGTTTTGTTGTCTGTGGGCATGATACTTTTTGCCTCCTTCTCCAGTTGGCAGGGTCAGTCGCTCAGATATGGTACAGCAGGGCGGGTCTCGCTGAAGAGGTGTTGCTGGGATAAGTTGTTTGTGGCACTTACTACAGCCACCAGGGCAGGTTGGTAATCAGCGCAGGGGTGGATCCTGAAGGCCAAACAAAAAAGAATGCTAGGGAAGCTTATCATTGGAGTGGAGAGATGAGAGATTATGAAATGGAAAAAAAAAACAAAAAGGAGAAGAAGAAAAAAATAATAGAACAAAATCAATAAATAAAAATTAGAAAGAAAAAAGAACAGCAAAGCTCCCAGGGATCCCACCAGTGCAGCTATGAGGTCTGGGGAAGTTGTTCCCAGGTATTAAAGTACAGCCTGGCTAGCAGGCATAGGAGTATTCAGTGCCAGGTGTTTAGGGGACTGGAAGAGAAGGAAGGCATAAAGAGATGAGAAAGTGAGTAATGACGAAAGACAAAAAGGGAAAAATAGGGAAAAGCAAACAAAACTAATTAAAAAAAGAACAAGGAAAACCCCAAAGAACAGAAAAAAAACAAAAACCACGGACAAAGAAATGTTCTCAGCGATCCCTCTGCACATCTGAGCAAGCTGAGGGGGTAGGTCCCAAGATGCAAAACACTGCCCGGCCAGAAGGGTTTCCCAACTCAAGAAAAGAAAAGGAAAATAAATAAGCAATTCAAAACAAACGAACAAACAAAAACCCCAGGACCCCGCCAGCATGGCAGCATGGACCAGGAAGCAGTTCCACACTTGAACAGAACTCCACAGCCCCACAGGAAGAAGCAAAGATGGTGCATGGAACCAGGTAATTGAGCGAAAGCAGTGGGAGGTGAGAGGTAAGGAAGAAATCAAAAGAAGTGGAAAAAAGCAATACCAGCAGCCAGCAAATGGCTTTCAAGGTGTCGGCCAGTGGGGGTGGGTGGAATCTAAGCAGCTGGTGCCTCCCGGACAAGATAGTGTGGCGAGGGGAAGCAGAGGAGGCCAAGTGGGGGTGAAGAACGGTGGGGGGTAGGAAAGCATATATCCCCAGTTACCAGTTGTTCTGTCCCCTTCAGGAAGCTCTGTGAAGCTGTATTCTTATACCCCTTATTTTCTGGTCTCCGATTGGAGTCCAAGATGGTGGATCCGTGCTGTGTTAGCTGATAAGGGACCTCTCCATGTATGTTTTCTCGCTCTCTGTTCTCTGTCAGTTTCTTATTCCATTTGGTGATTGACTGAGTTCTTTATCTCTTCGTTTGATGTTTTATGGTTTCAGGATTGCTGTTTTCTCTGTTTCGCTTAGTTTCTCGGGTCTTAGCTGTGGAGGGACAGGGCGGTGTTTCTGCCTAGAGTGCCATGTTGCCAGAAGCCAGTCTCCGTCTCTTTATGGGTGCCTTTAAGCCATTTACATTCAGTGTATTTATTGATAGGTGTCAATTTATTGCGACCATTTTGTGTTTTTTTCTTTTTTTCTTTTTTGTAGTGCAGATATTTTCTTTATTCCTCTTACTCTCCTGTGCTGGATTCCTTTTGTTTGTGGATTTTATTTTCATTTCTTTTGTTTTTGTATTTTTCTTTTTTACTGATACTTTATTTTTTTCTTCTTTATTTTGATAAGTAGGTTTGTTAACTTACCTTGAGATTTACCCTTAGCTTTCTAGGTTTGAACAAGTCTATTATTACTTGGTATTGCCTTGCTTTCCTCTACATTAGAAGGTTCTATACCTACACCATTTATTCCCTCTTTTATTGTTCTGAAGTTGTTGTCACTTACAGATCAACCTCTCTGATTCCCTGTTGTAATTCTTTTGGTTTTGGATAGTCCTTGAGAGGTCTTTTCCTATGTTGGTATCTTGCTGGTATGATCCTCCATCCTAAATTCAGCCTGTGGTCTGATGTTGTTTGTTCTAAGATTGAAAGACACCTTTTAATAATTCTTGTAAGTTTGGTTTGGTTTTTACACTGTCCTTACTGTGTGTTTATCCATAAAAGCCCTAATTTCACCTTTATATTTGAATGAGAGTTTTGCACTATATATTATTCTGGTTTGGCATTATTTTTCCTTCAAGGTTTTATATATGTCATCCCATTGCCTTCTTGCCTACATCGTTTCTGCCCAATAATCTGAGCTTAGGCTTATTGTTTCTCCTCTGTATGTGTTTTTGCTTTTCTCGAGCTGCTCTCAGGATTCTTTCTTTGTTTTTGGTTTTAAAGAGTATGATTATAATATGCCTTGGTGATTTTCTTTTGGCATCTATCCTATATGGGGTTCATTGAGCTTCCTGGATGGTCAACTTTTCATCTTTCATGATATTGGAGAACTTTTCTGTCAGCTATTCTTCAATGATCTCTGTGTTTTCTGTTTTCTGCCCCTTTATCAAACTCTGATCACTCGCAGATTTTTGCTTCTGATTGTATCCCACATAATTCTCAGCGTTTCTTCATTTTTCTTCTTTCTATTTTATGATTTTTCCTCAAGCAGAATTGTATCCAAGTATTTGTCTTCAATTTTGCTGATCCTGTCTTCCATCATTTCAAACCTGCTCCTCAACACTTCTATGACATTGTCCATTTCTGAAATCTTGTTTATCTGTATAATTTCTAGCTGTTGTTTTTGTATGATTTCTAGTTTTGAATTTATTTTAGCATTTTGTTCCTATACTATTGTCCTGAATTTTTCAATTTTTTTTTGTATTTCCATGAATTTGTCTGACTTTCCATGAATTTGTCTATGTTTTCCTCGTTTTTGTCTGTTTTCTGCTTCAGCTCTTGGATAGTGCTGAATATTAGAAATTTCTATTCCCTATCACGTAGTTCTAGTGCCTTTTCTTCTACTGAAAAGTCATCTTGTCTTTTATTTGGAATACCTACTGGAACCATCCCATCCTTTTTTATATGTTTTGATATTGTCTGCTGTATTTGAGCACTCAGTAGTTAATTGCCTCATTTACTGATTGTAGATTTGTTGGTTTCATCTTCGTTTTTGTTTTATTTGGTTATGTCCGAGCAGGTGCGTTATGTGTTCTTTGTTGTTTGTTGTTCTGTAGGCTTTATACCTTTTACCTCTTTCTCCAATATGCTTGGTCAGTCTTCAGGTGTGGTATAGCAGGGCAGGTCCAGCTGATGGGGTGCTGCTGGGATAGGTTGTTTGCGGCATATACAAGGGCCAACATGGCAGACTGGAAATCAGTGCACAGCAGGATGCAGTAGGTAGTGCCTATGCTGTTTGAGGGTGTGGTGTTCAGGGCATGGTGCAGTTAGGCAGCAAGCGGGGGGAAATTGTGATGTGTGGAGCTAAGTTGAATATGGGAAAGAAGAGAGAAAAGAGAGAGGAACAGGAGCCAAAAACATACGTACAAACAAAGAGTGCTAAGGGAGCTTGCTCTTGGAGTGGGAGATGAGAGACTGAGGAATGGAGAAAAACAAAAAGGAAAAAAGGGTAAAAGAGAAAATGAATCAATAAAAATTAGAGGAAAATAGAAAAAAAATTGAAAAGCTCCCAGTGATCCCACTGGAGCAGCTGTTAGGATTTTGAAAGTTGCTCCCAGGCCCTGAACTAGAGCCTGGCTAGAAGGGTAGAGGTGTAACACAGCACCAAGTATTCATGGGTCAGAAGTGAAGAGAAGTTTGGAGAGATGAGAAACTGTAACTGGAGAAACACAGAAAGGGAAAGAGAGAGAATAAAATAAAACAATGAAACAAAAAGGAAAACAAAAAAAGGAAAAGGAAATGTCCCAAGGGATGTCACAGTGCATCAGCACAGATTAAGAGAATAGCTCTCAATCCAGGCAGTACTGCCCGGCTTTAAGGGGCTGCCATGCCGAGAAAAGAAAAAGAAAAATAAGCAAACAAACAAATCAAAACAGAACAAATCAGAACCTACAGAGAAACAAACAAAAAAGCCCCAGGGATCCCACCAGCATGGCGGTATGGGCCAGAAACAGTTTCACCGTTGAGCAGTGTTTCACAGCCTTTCAGGAAGAAACAAACGTAGCACACGCAGCCAGGTATTTGGAGAAAGGATAGGGAAGGAGCGAGAGGTATGGAAGAAATCTAAACAAGCAGAAAAAAGCAACAAGAACAGTCAACAAATGGCACTCAGGGAGTCGGCATGTGCGGGCTGGTGAAATCCAAGTGGCACAAGGGTGAAGCTAGTGCTTCCTGTCCAAGAGACTGTGGCTTCAAGAAGCAGAGGAAGTTGAGTAGGGGTGAAGAGTGGTGAGGGGTAGGAAAGTGTATGTCACCAGTTACCGGTTGTTCTGTCTCCTGCTGGAAACTCCGTGAAGCTGCTTTCTCATACCCCCTGTTAGCTGATTTCTGATAGGAGTCCAGGATGATGGATCCTTGCTGTGGTAGCTGATAGGGGACCTCTGCATGTATCTGCATGTATACTTTTTCAGATCTTTGCTGTGGAGGGACGGCATGGTGCTTCTGTCTATAGTGCCATGTTGCCCAGAAGTGCAGTAAGAATTTTTTAAAAGTTAAAAAGAGATGTCTTTTTTATTGTTTAGCTTTCACATGCATATGAGGAGATAAGAAAAGTCCATGCCTTAGGGCATCAAGGTGACATCTTTGATATTTAATAATTTAAAGAGTTATTTTGATTTAGATTTGTCTTACGCAGTATGTAATTTGATTTCTTGAAGGTTGCATTGATTGTTGACTCAAGAAGAGTGAAATTCTTCACAACTTCTATTTCTTCTCCATATGCCATAATATTGTTTATTCGTCCAGTTGTTAGGATTTTAATTTTCTTTATGTTCATATGTAATTAATACTGAAGAGTGTAGTTTTTGAACTTCATCAGTAACTGCTTCAAGTAGTCTTCACATTCAGCAAGCAAGGTTGGATAATCTGCATATCTTAGTGTTGTCAATGAATCTTCCTCCAGTATTGATGCCACTAATGTTGCCATAGTAAAAGAAAAAGAAAGAAAGTAACAAGTGTTAGCACGGAAGTGGAAAAATTGGAACATTCATATATTGCTGATGGTAATGAAAACTGTTTCAGCTACTGTGGAAAACTGTGTGGCAAATCCTCAATCAGTGAACGATAAAAATACCATAACAAACAGCAATTCAACTCCTTGGTATATATCCCCCGAAAAATTAAAACAAGACGTTCAAACTGAAAATGTTACATGAATATTTATAGCGGCACTATTCACAAAGGCTACAATGTGGAAAAATTCAAATGTCCATCAATGTATCACTGGATAAACAAACTTTTCTTTATACATACAATGCAGTATTATTTCACAAAAGGAAAAAGGAATGAATGCATGCTGCAAGATAGAAGAACTTTGAAAATATTATGCTAAGTGAAAAATGCAGACAAAAATGTTCCATGTTGTATAATCCCATTTATACAAAATATCCAAAATAGGCATGTCCACAGAGACAAAAAATAGATCGGTGGTTACCAGGGATTGGGGAGGGGAGAATGTGGTGGAAACTCTTAATGGATCTGGGAATTTCTTTTGAGGTGATGAAATCATTCTTCAACTTGGTAGTGATGATGGCAGAACAACATTGTGAATGCATTTAATGCCACAGAACTGTATGTACGTTTTAACATGACAAAAATGGTAAGTGCTGTGTTTGTTATGTGTCTTTTACTAAAATGAATTCATGGAATAATTGAAAGCAAATTTATCATTTTCGTATTTTTTACTTGCTTTAAAAGACAACTAATTGTTTAAAACAATAATAACCTGTTGTTATCAAGTTGGTTCTGACTCATGGTGACGCCACAGGATAAAGAGTAGAACTGATGGTTATAAGGTTATTTTGACTGAAATCTTTATGAAAGCAGATCATGAGACTCTTCTTCCAGGGTTCACTGGGTGGGTTTGAACCACCAACCTTTTGGTTAGCAGCTGAGTACAAAACATTTGCGCCATCCAGAAGAGCTCAACTACTAACCAAAACTAACCAAAAGGTTGACAGCTTTTACTCACCCAGAGTCACGCTGGAAGACAGGTCCGGTGATCTGTGTCTTGAAAACACTAGGGAGCACAATTGTACTCTGCACAGATGGGGTCACCATGAGTTAGAATTAACTCAATGGCTACTAGTACTTAATAGCATGTGCAAAAGTGATTGGAACATAAGAAAGAGATGAGAGGGAGGAATCAGACATATAGTGTTATAATTGCCTTACACTAAAAAATGAATTGACATAATATTATTTGCAGGTAGAATCAGATTATTTAAAAGGCTTATTGTAAAAACTAGGGATAACACTAATGAAAAAGGGAAATAATATACAAATGTATAGAGGAGATATAAATGTTATCATAAAAAATACTCAAAGAGCAGAAAAAAAGAAAAGAAAAGAAAAAGAACAAGGAAAACTGCAGAAAATAGAAAACAGTTAGCAATATGGTAGATTTTATTTCAACTATCTAAATAATCATTTGAAATGCAAATGGCCTTAAAATAGGTGTTAAAACATGCAAACACACAAATAAAAATTACTAGATTGAGAAACTATTTTGTTCTGTAAACCTTCATCTAAAGTGAGAATAGCAGCACAACTGGAAGAATGTAGTCAATGTCATTGAACTGTGCATGTAGAAAATTTGAAATGATTTATCTTTGGCTATGTATATTTTCACCAAAAAAAAAGGTCGAGAAGAGAGAGGAATGACATGTTGTGGGGTTGTTAACCAATGTCATAAAACAATATGTGTACTACTGTTTAATGAGAAACTGTTCTGTAAACCTTCACCTGAAGTACAATAAAAAAAAAGAAAAAAATACTGGATTGAATAAAAAGGCAAGATTCAACTATATGACTGCATGCTGTCTACAAGAAAATAATTGTACATATAAAAGCTTGTTGTTTTTGTAAGTTACTGTCGAGATGCCTAGGACTCATGGCAGATTCGTGTATGACCCATAGTCTTGCCCTGTGCCATCTTTATGATCATTAGTAAATTTGAGCCCATTGTTGTGTCAGTTCTGTCAGTCCAAATCATTGATAATTTACCTCATTTTTGATGATCCTCTGCTTTACCAATATAGTGTCCTTTCCTAGAGATGGGTCTTTCCTGATGATGTGACCAAAGTAAGCAATCTTTGTTTCTAAAGAGCATTCTTGTTGTATTTCTTCCAAGACTGATTTGTTGGTTCCTCTGGCAGCCCATGATATATTCAATAGTATTCATCAACAATTATTCTTCAGTCTTTATTTTATATTGTACAGCTTTCTCATGCTTAAGAGGCAAATGGAAAGACCATGGCTCAGATCAGGGCACTTTAATCATCAAACTGACATCTTTACTCTTTAAAACCTTAAAGAGGTCTTATAAAGCAGATTTGTCCAATGTAATATGTCAGTGGATTTCTTGACTGCTTTTTCCATGGATATTAATTGTTGATCCAAGTAGAATAAAATCCTTAAAATTTCATTAATTTGTCAATTTAACATGATATTATTTATTGGTCCAGTTGTATTTTGGTTTCTCTCAAGTTCAGGCTGTAGTCTTTGACCTTCTTCAGTAAGTGCTTCAAGTTGTTTTCATTTTCACTTGCAGGTTGTTACATCTGCATATCACAGGTTGTTAATGAGTCTTCCTCTGTTCCTGAATTCTTTTTCATATAGACAGTTTCTCAGATTATTTGTTCCTCATACAGATTGAGTAAGTAAAGTGAAAGGATATAACCCTGTGACACACATTTTCCAATTTTAAACCATGCAGGATCACCTTGTTTAGTTGGAATGACTGTCTCTTCATCTATGCACAGGCTTCTAAACAAAACAAACTAACACTTAAGTGTTCTGTAATTCCTATTCTTTGCAATGTTATGTTCTATAATCCTCAGTAAGTACTAATGTGTGTGGTGTCATTATTCTTATGTAATGAAACTCCTTTCTAATGCCTGAAACTTGAAGAAGAGCTAAGAAAAAGTGAGCAGGGCTTAAATGCCTTGGAGCTCAGGGACTAGGAATGGATTTAGTGAGAAATTAAGCAATATAAACCAAATGGTGATACTGGGGTAGATTTTTGTGAAGCTCTGTATAGACACAATAGCTCCATGGCCTATTCCCAGAGACCTCCCCCTCTCCTCTGTACCCCGAACAAGGCCCAGCTGGGCAGTGAAGAAATTTTTTCTCTTTTCTTGTCCTCCTGCTACTTCACAGAAATCTAGGAGCTGCATCCAGTCTTCTAAGGGCTACTTCTCTGTACCTGTCTGATATAAGGGACCCACGTGGAGACATTGTGTTCCCGTCTGAGTGAAGGAGCCCATCAAAGGATGGTGTGAATCTGTCTGAAGAAAGGAGTCCATGTGGGTACAGTGTGCAACGGTGTGGGGGAAGGGATCTATAATGGGACAGCATGTGCTTGTTTGAGGAAATGGGCACACGTGGATAGAGTGTGAGCCAAGCACACAGAGGACACAGACTGTGTTAGTACTTGTGGAAAATGTTTCCCAATGAAGAGACGGTGTGAATCATCAGGATATTCTATTTGTCAAGAAGGAAAAATACTAGCCTTAAAGTAAGCAGCTGCAAACCAAAAGTTTGGGGGTTTGAACCCACCGGCCGAATCCAGTAGCCCCTACACGGGATAAGGGTGTGACAGTCTGCTTATGTAGAGATAAAAGCCTTGGAAACTCTATGTGACAGTTCTACTCTGTCCTATAAAGTCTTTACAAGTCGCATTTGACTCGATGGCAATGCATTTTTTCAATCAACCTATTTGACCTACCTGCAATGTATAGAACATTCCACTGCATGGCAATATAACTAATCAAAATATAACCTTTTGTTTACTTCGTCTTCAATTATCTTTTACTATGTCAAAATTTTAGTAGATTGTTCTACTATGTACATGCCTAAGTATTCCAGGCATAATAAAAATATATTTGAATATAACTAATGGTGTATCATAACACCGAGCATTTTTCTTCCCTTTTGGTTTGGCTGAAAGCAGAGAATACCAGAAAGATACTTATCTGTATTTTATTAACTATGCAAAAGCATTTGACAATGAGGGTCAAAACAAATCATGGATAACATTGCAAAAAATGAGAACTGCAGAAAACTTAGTTGTGTTCATGCAGAACCTATACGTAGATCAAGAGACAGTCACTGGAACAGAGCAAAATGATACTACATGGATTAAAATTAGGAAAACTGAGTGTCAGTGTTGTATCCTTTCACTATGTTTATTCAATCTGTATGTTTGGCAAATACTGTGAAAAACTGGACTATGTGAAGAAGTATGTGGTGTCAGATTTGGAGAAAGACATTAATAGCCTGCAGTATGCAAATGACACAACTTTGCTTTCTGAAAGTGAAGAGGATTTGAAACATTTACTGATGAAGATCAAAGACAACAGCCTTCAGTATAGATTACACCTCAAGATAAACAGAAAAAAAATCCTCACACTTGACCAATAAGCAACACCATGACAAAATATTGAAAGATGTAATTTTACTTGGATCCTCAATCAATGCCCATGGAAGCAGCAATCAAGAAAATCAAAATCATATTGCATTGGGAAAATCTGCTGCACAATACCTCTTTAAAATGTTAAAAAGCAAAGATGTCACCTTGAGGATTAAGGTGCTTCTAACTCAAACCATGGTATTTTCAACTGACTCATATGTATGCAAAAGCTGTACATTGAATAAGGAAGATTGAAGAAGAATTGATGCCTTTGAAGTATAGTGTTGGTGAACAGTAGTGAATATACCAATAGACTGCCACAAGAATGAACAAATTTGTCTCGGAAGAAGTACAGCCAGAATGTTCCTTAGATGCAAGGATGGCGATAAATTGTCTCACATACTTTGGACATGTTTCCAGGAGGGACTAGTTCCTGACGGACATTGTGATTGGTAAAGAGGAAGGTCAGTGAAAAAGAGGAAGACCCTCAATGAGATGGAGTGACACAGTGGTTCCAACTATGGTCTCAAACATAGCAACAATTGTGAGGATGGTGCAGGAATAGGCAGTTTTTCATTCTGTTTTACATCGGTTTGCTATGAGTAGGTACCAATCTGAGAGCACCTAACAAGAACAGTGGTGCAACTGAAGGTGAATGCCATTATTTCCAAATATTAAATTTGTAAGTAAAATAGTGTTTACTTCTAGGCTCTGTGTTGGTATATTTCCCATTCAGACAGTAGTATATTTTCTTATTTTAATAAGCTTATAGCGGGCCTGGTGGAAGAACGGTTAAGTGCTTGGATGTTAAACAAAAATTTTGCAGTTCAAACCCACCCAGCTTCTGTGTGAAAGAAATAACTAGTGATCTGTTCCCATAAAGAGTACATTCTAAAAAACCCTGTGGAGCAATTCTACTCGATCACATGGGGTCATTATGAATCAAAAATTGAATCAATGGCAACTAATAAGAACCACAATATTAGTGGATTGTTAATAAATTTAATAAGTAATCAGACAAATTATCTTCCATTTTCATTTGTATTACTTTAATGGTTTTAGTAACACGTTCCCTGTTTCATAAAAGTGAGAAGACACTTCTCCACTTAAATAATAATAATAATTTATAGATGGAAAAAGAAAAAAAAAGAACATAATAAAAAAATTGAAGCCTTTCCCTGGCTAGATTTCAGGCTACAACAATTAAGAATGTGTGTATTGGTGAAACGATAAATATATTGACTCAGCGTTTACATATCTGTAGGCCTTTAAGGGCCTAATTTGTGTTGGCTCAGGTTTGTTGTTAGGTACTATCATAGATTGAATTATGACCTCCAAAAATATGTGTATCAATTTGACTGGGCCATGATTCCCTGTATTGTGTCATGTTCCTATAGGTGATGTGCCTTTATGATGTTAATGAGGGAGAATGGACAGCAGTTGTGTTTCTAAGGCAGGACTCAATCTACAAGACTGGATTGTATCCTGAGGCAATCTCATGAGACACAAAAGGGAGAAGCTAGCAGAGAGACAGGGTACCCCCTACCACCAAGAAAGCAGTGACAGGAACAGAGAGTGTCCTTGGACATGGGGTCCCTGAGCAGAGAAGCTTCTAGTTCGGGGGGACACTGATGAGAAGACCAACAGAGAGAGAAAGCCTTCCCCTGGAGCTGATGCCCTGAATTTGGACTTTCCGCCTACTTTACTGTGAAGGAATAAATTTCTCTTTGTTAAAGCCATCTACCTATGGTATTTCTGTTATAGCAACAGTGGTTGACTAAGACAGAAATTGGTACCGAGAGAGTGGGGTGCTGCTCTAATAGATACCTAAAATGTTTAAGTGGCTTTGAAACTGTGAATGGATAGAGGAACAGCAGTGGCAGAGGACTAGCAGCAGCAGAGAACCTGCATTGGTAGAGAAGTGGCAACAGCAGAGAGCCGGCAACAGCAGACCCAGGAGATCAGTGCGAGACGGCACTGGAGTTGATGCAGGGAGCGAAGGAGCTGAGTGCCTGTGCGCACGAGACTTCTGAGGGTGGACCCATGGACTCTGGTGTTTCTAAGTTTGGAGTTGCCACTCAGATGGACTAGGAGAATGGTGCGCCTAAAGCCTAGGGAGCACAGTTGGGGTCCCTGTGGGCCTGGAAGGCGGAGAGGAAGCCCAGGGCCGAGGGGCCTCCACTCAGAATTTGGAGACAGTGGCCAATACTTAGCGTCTGGTGGATTAGGGTCATTGTGTAAATTGTCTCAGAGAACAGAAGATTATTTTCAAAGCCTTGATGGCTAATGTAATGTGCTCTGCTGACTTGCTTGGTGCCTGTTATCCCTTCTTTCCCTTCAGTTTCTCCCATTTGTAATAGAAATGTCTAATTTGTGCCTAGTTCTGCCATTGTACCTTTGGAAACAGATAACTTGTATTCTAGAGGAATTTTTGGATTTTTGACTTATAGTTAAGACTTTTGCTATGATATGATGGGAAAGATATGTTTTGCATGTTGCAAGGATGTGATTTTTGGGGGGACAAAGAGTGGAATGTCATGGATTGAATTATATCCCCCAAAAATATGCGTATCAATTTGGTTGGGCCATGATTCCCTGTATTGTGTGATGTTCCTATATGTAGTAAATCCTGCCTCTGTAATGTTAATGAGGGAGGATGGGCAGCAGTTGTTTTAGTAAGGCAGGACTCAGTCTACAAGTTTGGATAGTATCCTGAGGCAATCTCTTGAGATACAAAAACGGAGAAGCAAGCAGAGAGACAGGGTACTTCCTACCACGAAGAAAGCAGTGCCAGGAGCAGAGCATGTCTTTGGACCCCGGGTCGCTGCACAGAGAAGCTCCTAGTCCAGGGGAACACTGACGAGAAGGCCAACAGAGAGAGAAACACTTCCCCTGGAGATGACACCCTGAATTTGGACTTACAGCCTAATTATTTTTATTTTTTTCTTGTACTTTAAATGAAGGTTTGCAGAACAAATAGTTTCTCATTAAACCGTCAGTACACATATTGTTTTATGACTTTGGTTAACAACCCACTTCATACCAACACTCTCCCTTCTCTACCTGGAGGACCTTTTTTTGTTGAAAATATACATATCCAAAGTTACACCGTTTGGAAAGTTTCTACGTGTACAATTCAGTGACATTGATTACATTCTTCCAGTTGTGCTGCTATTATCACTATCCTTTTCCAAATTATTCCATCACCGTCGACTTCAACTCACTGTTCCCTACGATTCCCATGAAACCTTTTGAGTTGCTGTTGTCAATTTGAACTCACATAGATATTTATTTTTTTTGTACCTTAGATGAAGGTTTGCAGAACAAATAGTTTCTCATTAAACAGTACACATATTGACCTATGACAATGGTTAACAACCCCATGACATGTCAACACTGTCCCTTCTCAACCTTGGGTTCCCTATCACCAGCTTTCCTATCCCCTCCTGACTTCTAGTCCTTGTCCCTGGACTGCTGTGTCTCATTAGTCTTATTTTGTTTTATGAGGTTGTCCAGTCCCCAGCTGAACGGTGGACTTCAGGAGGGGATTCATCACAGAGCTGAAAGGGTGTCCAGGGGCTATACGCTAGAAGTTTCTCCAGTCTGTGAGGCCAGTAAATCTGGTCTTTTTTTTGTGAGTTTGAATTCTGTTCTACATCCTTTTCCAGCTCTGTCCAGAACCCTCTATTGTGATCCTGGTCATAGCAGTCAGGGGTGGTAGCCGGACACCATCAACCTGTACTGGACCCAGTCTGGTGGAGGCCATGGCAGCTGTGATGCATTAGTCCTTTGGACTAATCTTTTCCTTTTATCTTCTTCTATTCATTCTCTTGTGCTCTTGAAGGGGTAAGACAAGGGGAGTATCTTAGATGGCTTCTCAGGCTTTTTAAGACCCCAGACACTACTCACCAAGGTAGAATGTAGAGCATTGTCTTTATAAACTGTGTTATGTTAATTGAGCTAGATGTTTCCCGAGACCGTGGTCCTCACAGCCCTCCGCCCACCAATTCAGTCCCTCAGGGAGTTTGGAAGTGTTTATTTAGCTTCCATGATCTTTTCTTGTGCAAGATGTTCTGGCCTCCCCAGTAATGTGTAGTGTCTTACCCTTCACCAAAGTTACCACTTATCTGTTTAGTGCCCCTCACCTCTCCCATCCCTCGTAACCAACAAAGATTGTTTCTTTTTGTGTTTAAACTTTTATGTGAGTTATACAGTAGAAGTCTCATACTGTATTTGTCATTTTCTGATTGACTTATTTCACTTAGCATAATGTCCTCCATGTTATGAGATTCTTCATAGATTCATCACTGTTCTTTATCTTTTTATAATACTCCATTTTGTGTATGGATCATAGTTTGTTTATCCATTCTTCTGTTGATGGGCATCTAGTTTGTTTCCATCTTTTTGTTATTGTGAACAGTACTTCAATGAATATGGGTATGCATATGTCTATTCGTGTGATGACTCTTATTTCTCTCTGATATATTCTTAGGAGTGTCCTTCAAGACAAACACTTGGATAGAACTCTGAGGAAAAATCAGAAAAAAAGAATGAGGAAAAATGAACAAATCTTAAGAATTGTGTGGGATACAATCAAAAGCAAAAATCTGCATGTGAACAGAGTTCCAGAACAAGGGGAGCAAACAGAAAACACAGAGAGGATCATTGAAGAATTGCTGACAGAAAACTTCCCCAATATCATGAAAGATGAAAAGCTGAACATCCAAGAAGCTCAACGAACCCCATGTAGGATACAACCCAAAATAAAATCACCAAGGCGTATCATAATCACACTTGCCAAAACCAAAGACAAAGAGTCCTGAGAGCAACTCGAGAAAAACAAAAAGTTACATACAGAGGAGAAACAGTAAGACTAAGCTCAGATTATTCGGCAGAAACCATGAAGACAAGAAGGCAACGGGATGACATATATGAAACCTTGAAAGAAAAAAAAGCCAGCCAAGAATAATATATCCTGCAAAACTCTTGTTCAAATATGATGGTGAAATTAGGACATTTCCAGATAAACAGAAATTAAGGGACTACGTAATAACCAAACCAAACTTACGAGATTTATTAAAGGAAGTCCTTCAACCTGAGAACAAACAATATCAGACCACAGGCTGAATATAGGACATGTGATTGTACTAGCAAGATACGAACCTAGGAAATGAACTCTTAAAGACTATGCAGAACCAAAAGAATTACAAAAGGGAACCAGAGATTTTAATCTGTAAGTGGACTTTCAGCCTACTTTACTGTGAAGAAATAAATTTCTCTTTGTTGAAGCCATCCAGTTGTGGTATTTCTGTTATAGCAGCACTAGATGACTAAGACAGATATCATCGAGTCAATTCTGACACATAGCAACCCCATGTGACAGAGTAGAACTGCCATATAGGGTTATCTAAGCTATCGTCTTTATGGGAGCAGATCGCCTTGTCTTTTCTCTTATGAAGCCACTGGGTGGTTTTGAACTACCAACCTTTGTTTAGCAGTCAAACACTTAACCATTGTGCCACCAGGGCTCCTTCCTCCAGGTTTACCTAAGTATAATTTACATACATCATTTAGTTCCTGCAGACATACATTTCTCCTAATGTTGGCTATGTTTAAATATTTCTACTAGAGTTCCTCAATATCAACACTATCCCAATTTGGGCCACTTAATTATTTATTGTGGGGAGAAGTCTGGTGCACTGTATATTTTTTAAGAATATCCCTGAACTCTAACATTAGTGCCAGCACTATCTGCAACAATCGGTGAAAACTAAAAGTGAATCCAATAATTGTCTAGTATCACTGAGAACAAAATTGCCCTGTAATATATGGATGCTCATATGCACAAAAAAACTGGACAATTAATAACGAAGATCAAAAAACTGATGACTTTGAATTATGGTGTTAGCAAAAAATATTGAATTTACCATGGACTGCCAGAAGAATGAACAAGTCTGTCTTGGAAGACATACAGCCAGAGTGCTCCTTGGAAGTAAGAATGATAAGATTTCATTTCACGTACTTTGTACATGTTATGAGGAGGGACTAGTTCCTGGAGAAGGAAATCATCAAGGTAGAGGGTCATTGAAAAAGAAGAAGATGCTCATCAAAATGTATTGACACATTGGCTGTAACAATGGGCTGAAACCAAGCAATGATTGTGAGGATGGTACAGGAGCTGGTATTGTTTCCTTCCATTGTGTATAGGGTTGCTATAAGTCAGAGTTGACTCCATGACACCTAACAACAACATATGAATGGCACTATAGACTGATACAACATTGTTGTTGTTATTGTTGTTAGGTGTCATCAACATTACTCAGGTCATCCTAAGTTAAGAGCATGACCTCAGTATAGATTGGGGAGCACGTATGAGAATGAATATATTATAAATCAATCTGAGGGTGGGAGGCAGGTTTGAGGTTCAATATAAGAACAATTTCCTGTGTTAAATGTTTCTTAACCTGGCAACCAATAACATTAATTAGTATCCTGAATTGTAAACAGAAGTCTCATCAAAAAATACTTTTTACACCCAGACACCCTTTTAGCTCAGTGGTGAAGCTACCTCCGAGGTTCACTGTTCAGCCTGTGAGTGGACAGCCCCGTAAAACCAAATGAGACTAACGAGGTACAGGAGTCCACTGACAAGGGCCAGAAGGCAGAAGGGGACAAGGAAGCTGGGGATAGGGAACCCAAGGTTGAGTAAGGATATTGTTGATGTGTTGTGAGATTGTTAACCATTGTCATAGGGCAACATTTGTAGTAACTGTTAAACGAGAAACTATTTTGTTCTGTAAGCCTTCATTTTAAGTGAGAATAACAGCACGATTGGAAGAGCGTAGTCAATGTCACTGAAGTGTGCATGTAGAAATTTTTGAAATGGTGTATCTTTGGCTATGTGTATTTTCACCAAAAAAAAATGTTGAGAAGTTAGAGGGTTAATATTTTGTGGGGTTGTTAACCAATGTCATAAAACAACATGTGTACTACTGTTTCATGAGAAACTATTTGTTCTGTAAGCCTTCACCTGAAGTACAATAAAATATAAAAAAAATATTTTTAGGAGGCTGTCCATGAGAGAGATCAGGAAAGAGGGACAAAACTCATTCGCATGAAAAGAAGTCACGTTCACTGTCATAAAATTCCCTAGAATCACTGTGTATGAGGGTCCTCAGAGAGGTACTTAAAAGATGGGGAAACCACAGCTTCTGAAAGGAAATCCTTCCCTGACTTACTTCTCCTGAATCTGCTGACAAGATGGGCCACTTAGCTTATTGGATCCTGAATGCCCTACTGACCACAGCCTTGCTGGCTTCCTGCAGGGAGGTTTGTGTCTGGGCTCACACTGACTTCCCTTCACTATTTTCTTGCACAGTAATACACTGCTGTGTCCTCAGATTTCACGGAGCTCAGTTTTAAGTAAACTTGGCTCTAGGAGGTATCCATGGTGATGTTGACTCCAGATGCCTGAGTTAGGTTATAATTTGTGCTTCCACCACTGCTTATTTAACTGACTTACTCCAGTCCCTTTCCTCAAGCCTGGCAGGCCCAGTTCACAGCATAGCCAGTTAAAGAGAATCCAGAGACAGAACAGGTGAGAGACACGGTCTGTGAGGTCTTCACCAGTCCTAGGCCCGACACTTGCACTTGCACTTGGCACAGAGCACCTGAGGACAAGAAGAAACACAGTGAGTCATGAGCTCAGATGAAACATCCTGAGACCTTCATGTCTGAATCTCTAAGATACCTCTGGGAGCTGCCACTATAAATAGGAAATCACACATGTGTTTCATATTCTTGTGGATGAGGTCCAGGATTCCCAGACAATATTCTCCAAGGTGAAGAGGAAGAAATCTAAATTTAAGTAAATGTGTTCTGTGCTTTCATCTGGGCAGCTAAGTGGGATTGCAATATGGGAGGTGCATTAGTATGCAAAGGTGAAAAAGGGTGAAGGGAAGCCCCTTTTTCTAGGGTTCTCACTGGATAAAAGATGTTAACCATTCTCTTGTGGGAACACAAGCTTTTCCCTGGCATCTTCACTTCACCAAGCCCTAGGTATTCTTAATACATGCCAGGACATATTCTGGAGGGGGAACCACATGCAACCAAGGATCAAGGACAATTTTGAGAATAGGGACATTTCACCTCTACTCGTAGGAATGGCTAGAGAGATACATAAGTACATGGGTAGATAAATAATAGATATATAGATAGATAAAGATATACAGACAGATAGACGGATAAATAGATAAATAAGTATCAAATATTTACCACACCAGGGCTCTCTGAATTGTCACATAACAGATCTGATTCATTTCACACCTCCATTATGTAATGTTGAAACTTTTAGTTACTCCAAAATGTTGAAACTTTTAGTTACTCCAAAATGTTGAGAGAGCAACTAAAAGGGCCAAAAACATCAAATTTAGACAAAACTAGACTTCCGCTCAACATGGCACTCTAGGCAGAAGCACCACGCTGTCCCTCCACAGCGAAGATCTGAAAAACTAAGTCAAACAGAGAAAACAGCAATCCTGAAACCTTAAGCATCAAATGAAGAGATAAAGAACTCAGCCAAGCACCCAATGGAGTGTGGAACTGACACAGAATGGAGAACAAGGAGAGATTCATGCAGAGGTCCCCTATCAGTTAACACATTGTGGTCCGCCATGTTGGACTCCTATCAGAGATCAGTGAACAGGGGGTTTGAGAAAGCAGCTTCACGGAGCTTCCAGCAGGAGACAGAACAAGTGGAAAAGAGTGATTTATGCTTTCCCATCCCCAACCCTTCTTCACACCAACTTGGCCTCCTCTGTTTCCTGAGAACAAAGGTTCTTGACCGGCAAGCACTGGCTGCTTGGATACCACCCACCTGCACTGGCCGACTCTCTGAGTGCCATTTGTTGGCTGCTGGAGTTGCTTTTTTCTGCTTCTTTTGATTTCTTCCTTACCTCTCACGACCTCCCCCTCCTTTCTCTCAAGAACCTGGCTCCGTGCACCATTTGCTTCTTCCTGAAAGGCTTTGAAACTCCGCGTGACTGTGAAACTGCTTCCTGACCCTTGTTGCCAGGCTAGTGGGATCCTGGGGCTTTTTATTTGTTTGTTTTAAAATGTTTGTTTTCTTTTTCTTTTCTCTAACTGTGAGCTCGTTCTAGCCAGTCAATACTGCACATCTTGGGACCTACCCTCTCAGTTTTCACAGATGCACAGAGGGATCCCTCAGAGCATTTCTTTTTTCATGATTTTTTTTCTGTTTTTTGAGGTTTTTCTTGTTCTTTTTTTAATTCTTTGTTTTCTTTTCCCTCTTTTTTCCCTTTTTGTCTTTCTTCATTACTGAGTTTCTCATCTCTCTATACCTTCCTTCTCTTCCTGTCCCTGAATAGCTGGCACTGAGTGAAACCTCTATGCCTTCTAGCTACGCTGTACTTCAAAACCTGGGAGCTACTTCCCCAGACATTATAGCTACACTGGTGGGGTCCCTGGGAGATTTTACTTTCTTTTTTCTTTCTGACTTTTCTTTATTCATTTTTTTCTTCTCCATTTTTATACTGTCTCATCTCTCCTCTCCAACAGCTAGCTGCACTAGCTCTCTTTTTTGTTTGTATGTTTTTGGCTCCTGTTCCTCTCTCCTCTCTCCCACACCCATCTTAGCTCCACACATCACAATCTCACACCTCCTTCCTGCTTACCTGAACCATGAGCTTAATATCATACTACTAAACAACACAGGCACTGCCTACCAGAAAGAGCCTTGCACTGATTACTGGTGGGCACTGGTGGCCGTAATAAGTACCACAAAGAACCCATCCTAGCATCTCTTCTTCACATAGACCTGCCTTGCTGTAACATATCTGAGTGACAGACCCTGTCAATTGGAGAAGGAAGTGAAAAGTATCGTGTTCACAGACCAACAAACAAAAAAGAACACACAGCACGCTTGTTCAGACATACCAAATAGAACAAAAAAGGATGAAAGAAACAGATCTGCAATCAATAAATGAGAAAAATAACTATTGAATTCCCGAAAGACTGCAGATAATATCAAAACATTTACAAAAATAGGACTAGATGGTTGCAGTAGGCATACAAAATAAAACACCAGGTGACTTTCCAGTAGAAGAAAAGGCAGTAGAACTACCTGATAAGGAATTCAAATCTCTAATACTCCAAATTATCCAAGAATTGAAGCAAGAAGCAGAAAAAAATGAGGAAAAAATAGAAAAATTCATGGAAAAGACAGACAAATTCATGCAATATACAGACAAAAAATTGGAGAATTCAGGAAAATAATGCAGGAAAAAAAAAACCAAAATAAATTCACAACTAGAAATCACACAAAAACAACAATTAGAAATCCAAAAGATAAACAACAAGATTTCAGAAATGGAAAGTGTCATAGAAAGGTTGAGGAGTAGATTTGAAATGGTGCAAGGCAGGATCAGCGAAATTGAAGACAGATTGATGATAGAACTCCATTTGAGGAAATCTCAGAAAAAAGAATGAAAGAAAATGAAGAGACCTTGAGAATTTCGTGGGATACAATCAAAAGCTAAAATTCACTAGAGATTGGAGTTCCAGAAGAGGGGGAGAAAACAGAAAACACAGAGAAGATCCCTGAAAAACTGCTGACAGAAAAGTTCCTCAATATCATGAAAGATGAAAAGCTTGCCATCCAAGAAGCTTAACCAACCCATATAAGATAGACCCCCAAAGAAAATCACAAAAGCATATCATAATCACACTTGCCAAAACCAAAGACAAACAAAGAATCCTGAGAGCAGCTCGAGAAAAACAAGAAGTCACATACAGAGGAGAAACAATAAGACTAAGCTTGGATTATTCGGCAGAAACCATGGAGACAAGAAGGCAATGGGATGACATATACAAAACCTTGAAAGAAAAAAAAATTGCCAGCCAAGAATAATGTATCCTGCCAAACACTTGTTCAAATTTGATGGTGAAATTAGGACATTTCCAGATAAACAGAAATTAAGGGAATATGTAAAAAACAAATCAAACTTACAAGAATTGTTAAAGGAATTTTTCGATCCGAGAATAACTTCAGATCACAGGCTGAATCTAGGATGCAGGATCATACCAGTCAGATGTGATTCTAGGAAATGAACTCTCAATGACTATACAAAACCAAAAGAAATACTACAGAGAATCAGAGCAGTTAATTTGTAAATTGCAACAATATGAGAACAATAAAAGAGGGAATAAACGGTGTAGGTATAGAACCTTGTAATGGAGAGGAAGGCAAGGCAATACTAAGTAATAATAGACTGTTTCAAACTTGGAAACATAAGGGTAAATTTCACAGTAACCACAAAGAAAGTTTAAAAACCTACTCATACAAATAAACAGGAAAAACATAAAGTCTCAGTAAAAACAAAACCTACATAAACAAAAGAAGTCAAAAAAGAGTCTACAAAAAAAAAGAATTCAGCACAGGAGAGAAAGAGGGCCAAAAAAGCACTACAAAAAAATAACTACAAAATGACTGCAATAAACTCATATCTATCAATAATTACGCTGAATGTAAATGGCCTGAATGCACCCATGAAGAGACAGAGAGTGACAGAAAGGATAAAAAAAACAAGATCCATCAATAAGCTGTCTACAAGAGACACACCTTAAAAACCAAGACACGAATTTATTAAAAATCAAAGGTTGGAAAAAAACATATCAAGCTAACAACTATCAAAAAGAGCAGGAATCGCAATACTAATCTCAAATAAAATAGACTTTAAAGTAAAATCCACCATAAAAGACACAGAAGGACACTATATAATGATTAAGGGGACGGTCCATAATGAAGCCATAACCATAATAAACATCTATGCACCCAATGACAAGGATCCAAAATACATAAAACAAACTGTAACAACGAGAGGAAAAATTGACAGTTCCACATTAATAGTAGGAGACTGCAACACACCACATTCAGTAAAGGATAGAACACCTAAAAAGAAACTGAGCAAAGATGCAGAAGACCTAAAGGGCAAAATCAGCCATCTTGACCTCAGACATATATAAATAGAACACTCCACTCAACAGCAGCAAAGTACACATTCTTTTCCAATGCACATGGAACATTTTCTAGAATAGATCACATCTTAGGAGAAAGGCAACAATTAACAAAATCATAAACATTGATAAAATACAAAGCATCTTCTTGTATCACAATGCCATCAATGTAGAATTTAACAACAGGAAGAGCAAGGAAACAACATCGCATTCAATGAAACTGAATAACACCCTGCTTACATACCACTGAGTAATGAAACAAATCAGAGATGGAATCAACTAGTTCCTAGAACCAAACGAGAATGAAAACATATCATATGAAAACCTTTGGGACACAGCAAAGACAGTCCTCAGAGGACAATTTACAGCCAATAGATGCACACATCAAAAAACAAGAAAGGAACAAAATCAAACTATGAAGTATATAACTCAAACAAATCAAAAGAGAACAGCAAGAAAAGCCCATAGCCTCCAGAAGAAAAGAAACAATAAAGAACAGAGCAGAAATAAATGAAATAGATAATAGACACACAATAGAAAGAATCAACAAAACAAAAAGTTTTTTCTTTGAAAGGATCAATAAAATCGAGAAATCACTGGCCAGACTGACAAAAGAAAAACAAGACAGGATGCAAATAACCAAAGAAGAAGTGAAATGGGAGACATTACAACAGATCCAACTGAAATTTAAAAAAATCATTACAGAGTATTATGATAAACAATACTGCAACAAATTTGAAAACCTAGAGGAAATGGATAAATTTCTAGAAAAACACAACCTAACCAAACTACAACAAAGTGATACTGAAAATCTGAACAGACCCATAGCAAGAGAAGAGATTGAAAAGGTAATAAAATTAACTCCCAACAGCTACAACAACAAAAAAAGCCCTGGCCCAGATGGCTTCACTGGAGAATTCTACAAAACATTCACAGAAGAGATTGTACCAGTACTATTCAAACTATTTCAGAAGATAGAAAAGGAAGTGACACTTGCGAATTCATTCTATGAAGCCAGTATAACACTGATACCAAAACCAGGCAAAGACACCACAAAAAATGAAAACTACAGACCAATATCTCTCATGAATATAGATGCAAAAATTCTCAACAAAATTCTAGCCAATAGAATTCAGCATCATATCAGAAAAAAAATACACCACGACCAAGTAGGATTCATACCAGGTATGCAAGGATGGTTCAAGATTAGAAAATCAATCAGCATAATCTACCATATAAATAAATGGAAAGAAAAGAATCACATGATCATCTCAATTGACTCAGAAGAGGCATTTGACAAAGTCCAAAACCCATTCCTGAAAAAAACTCTCAATAAAATAGGTATAGAAGGGAAATTTCTCAACATAATAAAGAGTATCTATACAAAACCAACAGCCAACATCACTGTTAATGGAGAGAAGCTTAAAACATTCCTCTTGAGAACAGGAACAAGACAAGAATGCCTTTTATCACCACTCATATTTAACACAGTGCTGGAAGTTCTAGCTAAAGCAATAAGGCAAATAAAATAAATAAATGCCATCTGAAGTGTTAATGAAGAAGTTAAACTTGTCCCTGTTTGCGGATGATATGATACTATACATAGAAAACCCTAAAGAATCCATGAGAAATCTACTGGAACTAATAGAAAGATTCAGTAGAGTAACAGGATACAAGATAAACGTACAAAATCAGTTGGATTCCTATACACCAATAAGGAGAACTATGAAAAGGAAATCAGGAAAACAATACCTTTTATAATAGTCCTTAAATAAATAAAATACTTGGGAATAAATGTAATCAGGGATGCAGAAGACCTATACAAAGAAAACCGCAAAACACTACTGCATGAAACCCAAAGAGATCTACATAAATGGGAGAACATACCATGCTCATGGATAGGTAGATTCAACATTGTGAAAAAGACAATTCTACCCAAAACTATTTACAAACACAATGCAATCCCGCTACAACTACCAACAACATTCTTCAAAGAGATGGAAAAACAAATCATTAACTTTATATGGAGAGGCAAGAAGCCCCGACAAAGTAAAGCACTATTGAAGAAGAAGAATAAAGTTGGAGGACTCACACTACCTGACCTCAGAAACTACTATACAGCTATAGTAGTCAAAACAGACTGGTACTGGTAAAACGACAGATACATAGACCAATGGAAAAGAATTGAGAACCCAGACATATACCTATCCACCTACGATCACCTGATCTTTGACAAGGGCCCAAAGTCCATCAAATGGGGAAAAGACAGTCTTTTTAACAAACGGAGCTGGCAAAACTGGATATCCATCTGCCAAAAAATGAAGCAGGACCCATACCTCCCACCATGTACAAAACTAACTCAAAATGGATCAAAGACCTAAATATAAAGCTAAAAAACTATAAAGTTTATAGAAGAAAAAACAGGACCAACGCTACAGGCCCTAATACTCAGCATTAAAAGGATACAAACCATATCCATCAACACACAAACCCCAGAAGATAAGCTAGATAACTGGGATCTTTTAAAAATCAAACACCTATGCTCTTCAAAAGACTTCACCAAAAGCATAAAAATAGAACTTACAGGCTGGGGGAAAAATTTGTACAGTACAAGTAAGACAAAGGTGTACTCTTCATAATGGAAATTCAACACCTCTACAACAAAAAGACAAATAATCCTATTAAAAATTGGCAAAGGAAATGAAGAGATACTTCACCAAAGGAGACTTTCAAATTGTCAACAGACACAAGAGGAAATACTTGCTTTCACTAGCCATTAGAGAAATGCAAATTAAAACGACAATGAGATAACATCTCACCCCGACATTACCGGCACGAATCAAAAACACTGGAAATAACAAACGTAAGAGAGGCTGTAGGGAGATCAGAACTCTTGTGCACTGCTAGTGGGAATGTATAATGATACAACCATTCTGGAAAATGATATGGTGCTTTCTTAGAAAACTAGATATAGAAATACCATACAATCCAGCAATCCCACTCCTAGGAATATATCCTGGATAAATAAGAGCCGTTAAACGAATAGATATATGTAAACCCATGTTCTTGGCAGCATTGTTCACTATAGGAAAAAGATAGAAATAACCTAGATGCCCATCAACAGATGAACGGATAAACAAGCTATGGTACACACACCCAATGGTGGAGTATGTAATGAAAAGAACAATGATGAATCTGTGAAGCATCTCATAACATGGATGAAACCGGATGATATTATGCTGAGTGAAATGAATAAATCACAAAAGGAAAAAGCTTGTATGAGACCTCTATTGTAAAAGCTCATGAAAAAGTTTACACACAAAAAGTAAAAATCTTTGTTCCTTACGAAGGATGGGAGTGGTGGGGGAAAATACTAAACAGACAATAGATAAGTGGTAAATTTGTTGAAGGGTAAGACAGTGCAGAATACAGTGGAAGCCAGCACAACTTGTACAAGAAAATGTCATGGAAGCTTCATAGACACATCCAAATTCCCTGAGGTACTGAATCGCTGGGCGGAGGGCTGTGGGGACCATGGTCTCGGGCAACATCTAGATCAGTTAGCATAACAGTTTATAAAGACATTGTTCTACATTGGTGAGTAGTGTCTGGGGTCTTAAATGCCTGTGAGCGGCCATCTAAGATACTTCACTGGTCTCACCCCTTCGGGAGCAAGGGAGAATAAAGAGAACAAGATACAAGGAAAAGATTAGTCCAAGGGACTAATGGACCACAGCTACCAAGGACTCCACCAAACTTAGTCCAGTACAGCTAGATGGTGCCGGGCTACCACCACTGACTGCTCTGACTGGGATCACAACAGAGGGTTCTGGACAGAGCTGGAGAAGGATGTAGAACAAAATTGTAAGACACACAAAAAAGACCAGATTTACTGCCCTGACAGAGACTGGAGAAACCCAGAGAGTATGGCCCCCTGACACCCTTTTAGATCAGTGGTGAATTCACTCCCGAGGTTCACCGTTCAGCTGGGGATTGGACAGCCCCATAAAACAAAACGGGACCAATGAGGCACAGTAGTCCAGGGACAAGGACTAGAAGGCAGAAGGGGACAGGAAAACTGATGATAGGGAACTCAAGGTTGAGTAAGGACAGTGTTGACATGTAGTGGGGTTCCTAATGATCGTCATAGGGCAATACGTGTACTGTTTAATGAGAAATTATTTTGTTCTCTAAACTTCATCTAAAGTGAGAATAACATCACAACTGGAAGAACGTAATCGACGTAGCTGAATTGTACATGTAGAAATTTTTGAAATGGTCTATCTTTGGCTATGTATATTTTCACAAAAAAAAAAAAGTCTTCCAAGGCCAAGAAGGGATCCTGTTGACATGTCGTGGGGTTGTTAACCAATGTCATAAAACAATATGTGTACTGACTGTATAATGAGAAAATATTTGTTCTGTAAACCTTCACCTAAAGTACAAAAAAAAAACCCCAATAAAATTAGAGAAAACTGATTCCAAGTAAAGTTTGTTGTACATTGAAATGACTTAAAATGACTCATTAAGTTGGGTGAATATTTCTTCACCTGAAATACCTTTACTGCCATGTATTTTCAAGGGTGACTGTGGAAGGGGATATCTTCATGTCCACTTAATGTCCCTTTTTTGTTTATTTCTTTGTCTTTTCCACACAGATTATAGATTTCGATCTAGATAGTAATCATCCCTAGTGTTGTTGAAAAGGCCAGAAACCCCTAGTTTTCATTTTTCCCAGAAGCGGAGTGTCAGCAATAAATTTCTGAGTCTGTAGGCTATATCCTTGAAGGAGAACTTTGAGCAACATAAACCCTCTAGACCACAGAGAGATTTACTGCAAGATCCTCAGCTAACCAGTATGTTGTCAGTAAACCTAGCTTTTGTATAGAATTCATGTATCCTAAATGTGTTCATTCCTTGTTTTATGACTCACTAACAGAGGATATTGAACGGAATGAAAATGACTTTGGTTACTTTTGGGAGAATAATATTCATGATTCTTGGGAATATTTTTCTCAAAATGGATTGCAGAAGTAATGAGTTCACCATTGCCAGAGGAAAACTACCTGCCCAGGAAGCAGGTCTCCTTGGAAACCGCTGCTGAGAGTTGTCCCCTGAGGTCCTATGTCACTGAACCACAGGTTTATGTCTTATGGCTGCTTCACAGTGTGGGGAATGCTTCCTAGTCACAGGGATGGGGAGAATCATCAGCATGTGTCTTTCTCAAGGGGACGAAAAGTTCATGGAGGAAACTGGAGTAGAGTTTCCTACAGACCAGGACCATATCATGCAGCAGAGCAAGCTACTTCCTTTTCCTTGACTGCAGTGAGAATGTGAGAAATTAGGGGAAGAAATAGTTGGTGGCAGCTAGCTGCTGAAAAGAAGGAAATTACTGAGATCTAGGAAAGGAGAGGAAACCTGTGATTCCAACTGGAAGACCCTCATCAGCCCCTCTCTGCACTTACTCCTAGTACTGGGTTCCTCCTGCTCCGTATATAGCAAGCACCTCCTAAAGCACAGCCCCCTCCCAGCCTTCTTGCAGCCCAGTTCTGTGTCTAGGCTCCCACTGCCTTCCCCTCACTGTGACACACACATGGTCATGCTCTTTGTCATCACAGAGCTCATATGCAGGAATACCGGGTTTATGGTCATTTCTTTGGAGATGAAGAGTCAACTGTGGAGGTAAGGTTATTTTTTTATGCCACTAGTGAGTATATATCCATCCACTTTAGTCTCTTCTCAGTTGACTAGTGGATTCAGTGCCCACAAGGACCACTGGTAGTGATGGAGAATCCAGGGACAGCTCAGGACAGGGGGAGAGGTGCAAGGGTCTCACCAATACGAGGCCAGACTCCAATAGCTGCACCTGGGACATGACGTCTGGGGACAGGAAAAAAAATCTTTATTTACAAATATCAGATACCTCATCCAGGTCTTCTCAATTTGGAAATCTCTGAGATACTGTTGGGGTGAAGTGACCACTAGGTGGAAGTACAACAACAGGAAATTTATGATTTTCTGAACCAGATTCATAATTGCTGGAGAATCCAGCCCACAGTATGAAGATCCTTGTCAGATTCTGGAATTTAACCTGGAAGGTAAAAACTTGATTTGCATGTGGGAGACCCCAAGTAGAAATCAGGGAAAGGCCAGTTAGGATCTCAGTGTCTGATTTACAAGCTGGAAGAAGCAAGCCAAACTCACTCCGCAAGGATGGCCTTACCATTACTGAGAGCTTAGTGGCTTAGAGATGAAGATTGTATATGTTTCCTTTCGAGAAAGAGAGAGAGCTTTGAAAATGAAAAAAAAAAAATTTATCCCGTGAGAATTTCCTTTATACTTTGATAGGGACACACCTAACTTCTTCTTCTGTCCTTCTTTCAGGAACATATTATTTGACATGCTCATTCTCTTTACTCATCCTAACATAACTTCTGTGTGGCATCTGAGAGGACATTGGAGCAGAACATATTATATGGATCACGCCGCCCCCGAGACAATGATTATGGGGTCACTTCAAAGATCAGCCCATTGAGATTTGCAAGACCTTTGTCAGGTCACTAGACTCTTCCCTGGTGGTACCTAACCTCTAAAAGGGGCCTTGTGAATAGCTACCAACCTGTATTTAGGAGACATAAGTGGGTAAGTGGATAATTATTCTGGTAAGATATAGACATAATTTTGTGTTAAGTAACAGTTATTATCCATAACCGTGAGAACCCGGCTTTTATCTGCTGCCACTCCTAGCACAGAACTGAGAAGATACTCATGCGTCCCAATCTTCCTGGGTTCATGCATGAATGAGGGACACAAAGTGCCTCAATTCTCCCAGTATCTTCTCAACTCTCATGATTTCTTGTTCTCAGCTGGAACTTTCCTGCACAGGTCTGTGAATTGACTTTGCATAAGTGACCCCTTGTGTAAATATAAATTTTCTAAAATTTATGCACTTGACCCAAGCCATGATATTTTCAGCTTCACCTCACACTACACATATGCAAACAAATAGACGTTGGACTCAGGAGAACCATTCTTTTCACATACTTGTGTACACAACATAACATGCATCAGTTCCCTATACCTCTAACAATAACCTTGCAGAAGGATGAGAAATAATCCCCAGATCAGTTTAAACTCCATATTGACACCACCGGGTTCATGGATGCTTAGGAACAACAGAACATCTGGGCCTGGGGCCCCCCTCCCAGGGCTACAGGGACATGTTCTGTAATGGTATTTATTAAAAGACAGTGGGGCCCTATTTACATGTCTGCTTCCTGTAGAGGGTTATTTGTTCTGAATGCCATGTACAGAGAGGTTCCCTTGGACAGACAAGTGCCCAGGGACAGAGGATGAGTGTGTGTGGAAATAATCCTGAGAGTAGACATCTATTAATCTTTTCTCTATGTATGAAACTGTGGTAAACAGGTTCCATCATCACCTAATTTACTTTTCTCTACAGTTTAGTAAAATTTGCATTATATTATTCCTCTGTAAACATACAGGTAAGCTAAAGCTATGCTCAGAGCAATTAAAACACTCACCACTCTCTGCAGCATTAAGAGTTGGTACAGCTATTATTGGAGTTCAGTCAATCCATATCCCCAATCATTTGCATGGACCAACATAGCCAGTAGGTGTTCACCACTTATATAATGTTACACAAAGCTCATTCCTACTGTAATTACACTTCATACATTTCCTTACAATAGTTTATTATTTTAAGGTGAAAATATACACAGCAAAACATACACCATTTGAGCAATCTCTATATGTACAATTTAGTGAGTTTTATTACATTCTTCAAGTTGTGAAGCCATTCTCGCTTTGCTTTTCCAAATTATTCCTCCACTGACATAAAATCAGTGTCCCCTAAGCTTCTCATCGAATTTTTGTAGTTGCTGTAAATTTGATCACATACTGATAATTCTTTAAAACAGCACAATGCCCAAGGCAGATATTCTTTACTAAGTAAACCATTGTTTGGTTTTAAAATATTTGAGGGAATAATTTTGGTTTAAGATTTATTATAAAAGTGGAATATATTTAATCCACGTGGTTTTCATACTGTTGAAATGAAGAATACTGCAAGCTCATAAGTCTTTCCATGGCAAAAACAATATAAAAGTTCACGTAATGAACAAGGCAGGACACTATTTGTTAAGGAACAAACTACCCTGAGGTGCATTTTCTGTCCAGAAATGAGAGCTCAAGTTGGTATAGTAAACCGCATTACTGCAAAAAAGAACATGCTAACATCACAAGGACAAGATGCTTCAGTGCACTAGAGGGATTTCTGTCTATGTATCTATGTGTGATACAAGGATATCATGTTATGCAATAGAATCACAATTTATTTATTTATTTATTTATAGTGTCTTAAATTAAGTACATGGCCCTGTCTTAGTGACCACAAAGAACATAGATAACCAAGTGAGACAACTTAATGTTGCATCTAAGGCCATGCCAAGTATTCCATTCTCCTACTCATTTGCCCTGGAGACCTACAGCCTCTACACGGTTTGGTGATGGGGGTAAGTTTGGGAACCAGGAATCCTGAAGTAGCTTAAGTGAGGAGGGAACCCCGCCACTCTGGCTGGCTCCTTTAGTACCATGTTTTTGGTGCCGTTGTTGCTTTTGCCGGCTTCTTTTGGTTTCTTCTCTTTGTCTCAAATCTTCCCTTTCCTTTCTCTTAAACACCTGGCTCCTTGTGCCATCTCTGCTCCTTCTACATGGGCTGTGCAGTGCAGGTCAGCTGGGGAACTACTTCCGTGGTCTGCACAGCCATGTCAGTGGGCTCCTTTGAATATTTTTTTTCCTCAGGTTCTTGTCTCTCTCCACCATAATTTATTTTTATTCTCCTTAACTCCTGACACTGTGTGCCATCTCTGCTCCTTCTAGATAGGCTGTGCAGTGCTGCTCAGGTGGGGAGCCACTTCCCTGGTCTCTACCACTACATCAGTGTGCTCCCTTCAGGATTTTTTTTCTCTCTTCTTTTCTCAGTTTCTTGTCTGTCCCTACCTTCCTTCCTTACACTTCTCCTGAACACCTGGTGCGATGTGCCGTCTCCACTCCTTCTTGATGGGCTGTGCAGTGCCACTGGACTGGGGCCCCAATTCTGTTTGACTCCCTTGGCACATTTTTTTCTTTCGTTCTTGCTTGCTTTCTTGTCTCCTCTACCTTCCTTCCTTATCCTTCTCCTGAATAGTTGGTGCTGTGTGCCATCTATGCTTCTTCTTGATGGGCTATGCAGGGCCACTCGGGTAGGAACCCATTTCTAGTGGGCTCCCTTGAGGCATTTTTCTTTCTTCTTTTTCCCCTGGTTTCTCGTCTCTCTTTATTTTCTTCATTTCCTTCCCAACTACCTGGAATCTTCGTTTTCTTTTTATTGGTTTCTTGTCTCTCTCTACATTCCTTCCATTCCTTTTTCCCAAACACCTGGCCACTTGTGACTTTCTCTCTCTCTCTTTTATCTAGTATTCTGTCTCTCGTCCTTTCTTTTCTCCTTCCCACCTAGCTGAGGGTGCCATATCTGTCGTTTCTTGGCAGGCTGTGCATCACCTCCTGGCTAGAAACTCACCAGGACACAACTTCCGTTAGTCTGCACACACGCAAGTGGCAGACTCCCTCATCACTTATTTTTTGTTCGTGTTTCTTTCTCCTCTTTGTCTTTTTTCCCAAACTCACTTAGCTCCACACATCACAACTTTCCCTCACCTATCTGCACCATGTGCTAAGCATTGCAACCCTAAGCAGCACAGGCATGGTCTTCCAGAACATGCTCTGCAGTGAGCATGGGCCCCTCCCTGTCAGCCCCAGTATGTACCACAAATGACCCATCCCAGACCCTCCTCCTTGGCTGGACCTGGCCTGCTGCACTATAGCTGAGTTACTGACTCTGTCCATTGGAAAAAGTGGTGAGCACTACTGTTCCCACAGGAAAGAAAACACAAAGAACATTCAGCCCAGCTGCTCTGATATAACCAAATAAATTAGAAAACAGGACAAAACAAATCTACAATCAATAAAAGAAGAAAATAATTAGTGAATTCCCCAAAGACAGCAGACAATATCAACATATATAAAAAGTAGGACAGGGAACTTGGACTCCTATCAGAGACCAGCAAACAGGGGGTACGAGAAAGCAGCCTCAAGAAGCTTTCAGCGGGAGACAAAACAACTGATAATTTGCGATATACACTTTCCCACCCTCCACCCTTCTTCACCCTGACTCGGCCTCCTCTGCTTCCCGTGGCCACAATCTCTTGACAGGGAAACACTGGCTGCTTGGATTCCACCCACCCGAACAGACCGGTTCTCCGAGTGCCATTTGTTGGCTGCTGGTGTTGCTTTTTTCCGTTTATTTTGATTTCTTCCTTACCTCTCACCACCTCCCCATCCTTTCACTTAAACACCTGGCTCCGTGCGCCATATTTGCTTCTTCCTGAGGGGCTGTGGAGCCCCATTCGAGTGTGGAACTGCTTCTTGGCCTGCACTGCTACACTGGTGGATTCCTGAGGCTTTTGTTCATTTGTTAGTTTGGAATTGTTTGTTTTCATTTCCCTTTCTTGAGTTGGAAACCCTTTCTGGCCAGGCGGTGCTGCGTGGCAAGGAGACTACCCCCTCGGCTTGTACAGAAGTGCAGAGGGATCCCTGAGGGTATTTCTTTTTTCATTTTTTTTTTTTTGTTTTTTGGGGGGCCTTTCTTGTTCTTTTATATTTTTTAATTTGTTTTGTTTTCTTTTCCCTTTTTGTCTTTCTTCATTGCTCAGTTTCTTGTCTGTCTGTATCTTTTTTCTCTTTCTGTTCCCTGAATACCTGGCATTGTATACCTCTACTCTTCTAGCCAGGCTGTACTGCAACACCTGAGAACGACTTCCCCAGACCTCATAGCTGCACCGGTGGGATCCCTGGGAACTTTGCGGTTCTTTAACCTTTCCAAGTTTTATTTATTCATTCTTTTCTTTTCTTCCTCTTCCCTTTCTGTTTTTCTCCATTTTGTAGTCTCTCATCCCTCCATGCCAACCGCAAGCTCCCCTAGCATTCTTTTTTGTTTGTTTGTATGTTTTTGGCTCCTGTTTCTCTCTCCTCTCTCTCATAATTATCTTATCTCCACATATAACATTCTCCCCGCTGCATCCTGCCTACCTGCACTGTGCCCTTGACATCACACCACCAAGCAGCACAGGCACGGCCT
>NW_004443989.1:17210904-17212373 GCF_000243295.1 Trichechus manatus latirostris
GTTCAAATTTGATGATGAAATTCGGTCATTTCCAGATAAACAGAAATTAAGGGAATATGTAAAAGTCAAACCAAATTTACAAGAATTATTAAAGGGAGTTCTTCGATCTGAGGACAAAGAGCTTCAGCTCGCAGGCAGAACCTAGGACGCAAGATCATATGAACCAGATACCAATCTAGGAAATGAACTCTCGAGGACTATCCGAAACCAAAAGAAATACAACGAAGAATCAGAGTAATTAATCAGTAAATGACAACAACATCAAAACAATAAAAGAGGGAATAAACGACATAGGTATAGAACCTTGTAATGGAGAGGAAGGCAAGGTGATACCAAGTAATGGTAGACTGCTTCAAACTTAGAAAGATAAGGGTAAAATTCATGGTAACCACAAAGATACTTAACATAGTCATAAAAAAAGGAAAAACATAAAGTCTCAGCAAAAACAAAACCTACAAAAACAAAAGAAATGAAAAAAACCACCAACAAAAGTAACTCAGCACAAATGAGTAAGAAGAACAAAGAAAACTTCAGCACCACACAAAAAAAGCACTACAAAATGACAGCAACAAACTCACATCTATCAATAATTACACTGAATGCAAATGGATTCAATGCACCCATAAAGAGCGGAGAATGACAGAATGGATAAGAAAACATGAACCATCAATATGCTGTCTACGAGAGACACACCTTACAAACAAAGATGTGAATTTATTAAAAGTTAAAGGTTGGAAAAAAATATATATCAAGCTAACAACTACAAAAAACAGCAGGAGTGGGATTACTAATCTCAGATAAAATAGACATTAAAAACAAATCTGGCATAAAAGACAAAGAAGGACACTATATAATGATTACGGGGACAATCCATCATGAAGACATAACCATAATAAACATCTACGCACCCAATGACAGGGCTCCAAAATACATTAAAAAAATAACATTACTGAAAAGAGAAATTGACAGTTCCATCATAATAGTAGGAGACTTCAACATACCACTCTCGGTAAAGGACAGAACAACTAAGAAGAAACTCAGAAAAGATACAGAAGACCTAAAGGGCACAATCAGTCAAATTGACATATATAGACATATATAGAACACTACATCCAACCGCTGCAAAGTACACATTCTTTTCCAATGCACATGGAAAATTATCCAGAATAGACCACATCTTAGGCCAGAGAGCAATCCTCAACAAGATCCAAAACTTTGAGATAATTCAAAGTACCTTCTCTGACCACAATGCCATCAAGGTAGAAATTAAAAATAGAAAGCGCAAGGAAAATAATCAATCACATGGAAAGTGAATAATACCATGATTACACATCACTGGGTAATACAAAAAATCAGAGATGGAGAAAAAAATTCCTACAATTAAATGAGAATGAAAACACATCATACCAAAACCTTTGGGACACAGCAAAGGCAGTCCTCAGAGGACAATTTATAGCAATAGATGCACA
>NW_004443989.1:17212473-17224873 GCF_000243295.1 Trichechus manatus latirostris
ATCATACCAAAACCTTTGGGACACAGCAAAGGCAGTCCTCAGAGGACAATTTATAGCAATAGATGCACATATCAAAAAAGACGAAAGGGACAAAATCAAAACATTAACTGCGGAACTGAAATACATAGAAAGAGAACAGCAAAAAAAAGCCCACAACCACCGGAAGAAAGGAAATAGTAAAGATCAGAGCAGAAATAAATGAAATAGAGAACAGAGAAACAATAGAAAGAATCAACAAAATCAAAAGTTGGTTCTTTGAAAGAATCAAGAAAATCAACAAACCGCTGGCCAGACTGAGAAAAGAAAAATAGGAGAGGACACAAAATAACCCAAATAAGAAATGAAATGGGGGACATTACAACAGACCCAACTGAAACAAAAGGATTATAACATAATATTATGAAAAACTATACTCCAACAAATTTGAAAACCTAGAGGAAACAGATAAATTTCTAGAAACACACGGCCTACCCAAACTACAACAAAGTGATGTTGAAAATCTGAACAGACCCATAACAAGAGGAGAGATTCAAAAGGTAATAAAAAAATGAATCTGTGAAGTATCTCATAACATGGATGAAACTGAAGGACATTATGCTGAGTGAAATAAGCGAATCACAAAAAAACAGATATTGTATGAGACCTCTACTGTAAAAACCCATGAAAAAGTTCACACACAAAATGTAACAATCTTTGTTAGTTACTAGGGATTAGAGGGGTGGTGGGGAAATACTAAACATGCAATAGATAAGTGATATCTTGGGTGAAGGATGAGACAGTACACAATACAGGGGAAACTAGCCCAACTTGTACAAGGAAAGGTGATGGAAGCCCCATAGACACATCCAAACTCCTTGTGGGACTGAACTGATGGGAGGAGGGCTGTGGGGACCATGGTTTCAGGGAACATCTAGCTCAATTGGCATGACACAGCTTATAAAGACAATGCTCTACATTCTACCTTGGTGAGTAGTGTCTGGGGTCTTAAAAGTCTGTGAGCCACCATCTAAGATTCTCCACTGGTCTTATCCCTTCAGGAGCAAGGGAGAATGAAGAGAACAGAATAGAAGGCTACCAAGGCCTCCACTGTACTGAGTCCAGTATAGCTTGATGGTGCCCGGCTACCACCACTGGATGCTCTGACCAGGATCACAACAGAGGGTTCTGGACAGAGCTGGAGAAGGACGTAGAACATAATTCTAACAAAAAAAATAAGACCAGATTTACTGGCCTAAAGGAGACTGGAGAAACCTCAAAAGTATGGCCCCCAGACACCCGTTTAGCTCAGTGGTGAAGTCATCTCCAAGGTTCTCTGTTCAGCCTAGAAGTGGACATCCTTGTAAAACCAAATGAGACTAACAAGGTACAGGAGTCCAGTGACAAGGGCCAGAAGGCAGAAGGGGACAAGGAAGCTGGTGATAGGGAACCCAAGGATGAGTAAGGATATTGTTGATGTGTTGTGAGATTGTTAACCATTGTCATAGGGAAACGTGTACTAACTGTTAAATGAGAAACTATTTTGTTCTGTAAGCCTTCATCTTAAGTGAGAATAACAGCACAATTGGAAGAGCATAGTCAATGTTACTGAACTGTGCATGTAGAAATTTTTGAAATGGTGTAGCTTTAGCTATGTGTATTTTCACCAAAAAAAAAAAATGGTTGAGAAGTTTGAGGGTTGACATGCTTTGGGGTTGTTAACCAATGTCATAAAACAACATGTGTACTACTGTTTCATGCGAAACTATTTGTTCTGTAAGCCTTTATCTGAAGTATAATTTAAAAAAAGGTAACCTGCAAAACAAACAAACAAACAAAAAGTAGGACAGGATGGTTCCAGTAGGCATCCTAAATAAAACACCAGATGACCTTTCAGTAGAAGAAAAGTCACTAGAACTATCTGACAGGGAATTCACACCTTTAATATTCAGCACTATCCATAAGTTGAATGAAAAAGTAAACAAAAATAAGAAAAAAATGGACAAAATCAAGGAAAATATGGAAAAATCATTAAAAATTCAGACAATACAATGGAAGAATTTAGGAAAAAATACAGGAACAAAATGTCAAAATAAATTTACAGCTGAAAATCATACAAAAATAACAATTGAAAATCTAAAAGATAACAAGATTTCAGGAATGGACTGTGTTATAGAATGATTGAGGAGCAGGTTTCAAACGAGGGAAGACAGGATCAGGGAAACAGAAGACAAATGCTTGGCTATCACTTTGGGTAAAAATCAG
Source organism: Trichechus manatus latirostris (assembly GCF_000243295.1). Lineage (NCBI taxonomy): Eukaryota > Metazoa > Chordata > Mammalia > Sirenia > Trichechidae > Trichechus > Trichechus manatus. Next base: position 17,214,715 of record NW_004443989.1, read on the forward strand.
AAAATAATGAAGACAAATGAAGAAACCCTGAGAACAATGTGCAATACAATCAAAAGCAAATATTTGCGAATGAGTGGAGTTACTAAATAAGGGGAGAAAATGGAAAACACAGAAAGGATCATTGAAGAATTGTTGACAGAAAACTCCCCTAATATCGTGAACAATGAAAATCTGACCATCCAAGAATTTCAATGACTTCATATAGGATGGGTCTCAAAAGAAAATCACCAAGATATACCATAATCACCCTTGCTAAAACCAAAGGAAAAGAAATAATCCTGAGAGCTGCTTGACCAAAACGAAAAGTTACATACAGAGGGGAAACAATAAGACTAAGCTCTGATTACTCAGCAAAAACATACAGCAAGAAGGCAATGGGACAACATATATAAAACCTTGAAAGAAAACATTGCCTAACCAAAGATAATATATCCCACAAAAATTCACACTCAAATATGATGGTGAAATTAGGACATATCTAGATAAACAAAAACTAAGGGAATATGTCAAAACCAAACCAAACTTACAAGAATTATTGAAAGAATTCCTTAGGTTAGAGTAACAACAGCATCAGATGGCATCCTGCATCTAGGACACAAGACCTTGACAGGCAGGTACCAACCCTGGTAGTAAACTCTCAAGGATAAAGCAAAACTAAAAAAAAAATTACAACAGGGAATCAGAGAGATTAATTTGTAATGAAAACAACATCAGAACAATAAAAGAGGGAATAAACCAGTGTAGTTATAGAACTTTCTAATGGAGAGGAAGTCAATGTGATACCAAGTAATAAAAGGTAATTCAAACTTAGGAAGGTAAGGTAAATTTCCAGGTAAAAAATTATTAAAAATCAAAGGAAGGAAAAATATATGAAACAAATGGCTGCCAAAAAAGGCAAAACTAATCTCAGATAAAATAGACTTTAAAACAAATTTCACCATAAAAGACAAAGAAGGGCATTATATAATGAATAAAGGGATAATCCATCATGAAGACATAACCATAATGAATATATACACATCCAATGGAAGGACTCCAAAATACATAAAACAAACTCTAACAGCACTGGAAAGAGAAATAGACAATTCCAAAATAATAGTAGGAGGCTTCAACCCACCACTCTCAGTAAAGGCTAGAACATCCAGAAAGAAACTCAACAAAGATACAGAAGATCTAAAGGCCACAATAAGTCAACTTGAACTCACAGACATATATAGAACACTCCACGCAACAGGTGCGAAGTACATACCCTTTTCCAACACACATAGAGCATTCTCCAGAATAGACCACATCTGAAGCAACAAAGCAACCCTGAACAATCCCAAAACACTGAGATAATAAAATGTATCTTCTCTGATCACAAAACCATCAAAGAAGAAATTAATAACAGGAAGAGCAAGGAAAAAAATTAAATTCATGAAACTGAATAACATCCTGCATAAAAACAACTGAGTAATAGAAGAAATCAAAGATGGAATCAAAATTCCTAGAATCAAATGAGAATGAAAACACATCAAATCAAACTCTTAGTGACACAGGATAGGCAGTGCTCAGAGGTCAATTTATAGCAATAGATACACGCGTCAAAAGAGAAGAAAGTAACTAAATCAAAACATTAGCTACACAACTTGAACAAATAGAAAGAGAACAGCAAAAGGACTACAACCACCATAAAAGAAAATAATAAAGATCAGAGATGAAATAAATGAAATAGAGTGTAGAAAAACGATAGAAAGAATCAACAAAACAAAATGTTTGTTTTTGACAGGATCAACAAAATAGACAAGCTTTTGGCAAAATTGACAAAAGAAAAACAGAAGCGGATGCAAATAACCCAAATAAGAAATGAAATGAGGGATATTACAACAGATCCAACTGAAATCAAAAGGATCATAACAGTGTAGTATGAAAAACTATACTCCAACAAATTTGAAAACCTAGAGGAAATAGATGAATTTCTAGAACTACCCAAAGTAACACATAGTGATGTTGAAAATCTGAACAGACCAATAACAAGAGAAGAGATGGAAAAGGTAAAAAAAAAAAAAACTAACAACAACAACAAAATAAGTCCTGACCCAGATGACCTCATTTGAGAATTCTATCAAACATTCAGAGAAGAGCTTAAACCAGTACTACTCAAACTAATTCAGAACATAGAAAATGAAGAGATACTTCTGAATTCATTCTATGAAGCCAGCATAACCTTGCTAACCAAACCAGGCAAAGACATGACAAAAAAATAAAATTAAAGACCAATATCTTTCATGAATGTAGATGCAAAAATTCTCAAAATTATAGCAAATAGAATTCTGCATCATATAAAAATACCAGTAATATACCAGGACTAAGTTGTATATACACCAGGTATGCAAGTATGGTTCCACATTAGAAAATTTATCAACATAATTCACCACATACATAAAAGAAAACAAACAGAAAAAAAACACATGGTTATCTCAATAGGCACAGAAAAGGCACTCAACAAAGTCCAACCCCCGTTCCTGATACAAACTCTCAGTAAAATAGGTATAAAACTGAAATTCCTCAACTTCATAAAGGACATTTTTACAAAACCAATGGTCAACATCATTCTCTATGGAGGCAGGCTGAAAACATTTCCCTTGAGAACAAGAATAGGACAAGAATGCCCTTTATCACCACTCCAATTTAACATTGTGCTGGAAGTCAGAACAAGAGCATTAACGCAAGAAAAAGAAAAAAAAGGTATCCAAATTGGTAATGAAGAAGTAAAACTGTCTCAATTTTTAGATAATATGATATTATAAGTAAAGGCTAGAACTCACAAGAACTCACAAGACTCCACAAGAAAACTACTGGAACTAACAGAAACATCCAGCAGGGTAGCAGGATACAAGATAAACATACAAAAATCAGCTGGATTCCTATACACCAAGAAAGAGAACAGCAAAAAGGAAATCAGGAAACAATACCATTTACAACAGCCAATAAAAAGAAAAAGAAATAAATCTAACCTGGGAAGTAAAAGACCTATACAAAGAAAACTACAAAACACTATCGCAAGAAACTCAAATGGATCTACATAAATGGAAAAACATATCATGATCAAGGGTACGTAGGCTCAATATTGTGAAAATAACAATTCTACCCAAAGCAATCTACAAATACAATGCAATCCCCATCCAAAAACTAACATTCTTTAAAGAGATGGAAAAAATGATTCACTTTTCATGGAAAGGGAAGAAACCACAAATAAGTAAAGCACAATTGAAGAAGAATAAACTAGGAGGACTCTCACCACCTGACCTCAGAACCTACTAAAAAGCTACAATAGATAAAATAGCCTGGTTCAGGTTCCAACACACATACATTAACCAATGGAACAGAATTGAGAACTCAAATGTAAATCCGTCCACCTACAGTCGACTGATTATTGACAAGGGCACAAAGTCCATCAGTTGGGAAAAGACAGTCTTTTTAACAAACGGTGCTGACAAAACTGGATGTTCATCTGCCAAAAAATGAAACAGGACCTGTATCTCACACCATACATAAAAACTAATTGACGATGAATGAAAGACCTAAATATAAAAACAAAAACTATAAATACCTTAGAAGAAAAAATAGGATCAAAGCTAGAGGCTCTAATACATGGCATTAACAGGATAAAAACCATAACTAACAACACACAAACTCTAGAGGATATGTTAGATAACTAGGATATTTTAAAAATTATACATTTATGCTCATCGAATACTTCATCGAAATAGTACAAAGAGAACCTACAGACTGGGGAAAAAATTTGTCTTTGACAATTCCGACAAAGGTCTACTCTCTAAAATCTACAGGAAAATCCAACACCTCTACAACAAAAAGACAAATAATCCAATTAAAGAATGGTAATGAAAATGAACAGACACTTCACCAAAGAAGACTTTCAAACAGCTAACTGACACGTGAAGAAATGCTTGCGATCGCTAGCTATTAGAGAAATGCAGATCAAAACCACAGTGTGATGCCATGTCTCCCCAGCATTACTGGGACAAATCAAAAAAACAGAAAACAACAAGTGTTGGAGAGGCTGCCGGGAGTCTGAACCACCTATGCACTTCTGGTGCCTATTCAAAATGGTACAACCATTTTGGAAAACAATATGGCACTTCCTGACAAAGCTAGAAATAGAAATACCATATGATCCAGCAATTCCACTCCTAGGAATATATCCTAGAGAAATAAGAGCTGTCACATGAATAGACATATGCATACCTATGTTCTTTGCAGCGTTGATCACAATAAGAAAAAGAAGGAAACGACCTAGATGACCATCAACAGATGAATGGATAAACAATGTATGGTACATACACACGATGGAGTTTTACGTAACGATAAATAACAATGATGAATCTACATAGCATCTCACGACATGGATGAATCCGAAGGCATTATGCTGAGTGAAATTAGTCAATCACAAAAGGACAAATATTGTATGAGACCACTACTTTAAAAACACATGAAAATGTTTACACACAAAAATGAACAATCTTTAATGGTTACGAGGGAAGGGAGAGGTGGAGATAGAAAAACACTAAACAGACAATAGATAAGTGGTAACTTTTGTGAAGGGTAAGACAGTACACAATACTGGGGAAGCCTGCACAACTTGTACAAGACTGGTCATGGAAGTTGCATAGACACATCTAAACTCCCTGAGAGACCGAATTACAGGTCTGAGGGCTGTGTGAACATGGTCTCAGGGAACATCTAGCTCAGCTGGCTTAAAATAGTATATAAAGAATATGCTCTACATTCTACTTTGATGAGCATTGGCTGGGGTCTTAACAGTTTGAAAGCAGCCATCTAAGATACTCCACTACTGTCACCCTGTCTGGAGCAAGGGAGAATGAAGAAAATCAAAAACACAAGGGAAAGATTAGTTCAAATGACTGATAGATCACAGGTACCACAGACTCCACCAGACTGTGTCCAGCACAACTAGATGGTGCTTGGCTACCACCTAGTGCTCTGACAGGGATAACAATAGAGTTTCCCAGACAGAGCTGGAGAAAAATGTAGAACAAAATTCTAACTCTCTCTCTCTCACACACACACACACAAAACAGACTCACTGGTTTGACAGAGACCGGAGAAACCACGAGAGTGTGTCCCTTGGACACACTTTTAGCTCAGTGATGAAGTCATTCCTGAAGTTCACCCTTCAGCCAAAGATTAAACAGACCCATAAAACAAAATGAGACTAATGGGACACACCAGTCCAGGGGCAAGGTCTAGAAGGCAGGAGGGGACAGGAAAGCTGGTAATAGGGTACCCATGGTTGGAAAGGGAGTGTGTTGACGTATCATGGGGTTGGTAAGCCTTGTCACAAAACAATATATGTACTATTTATTTAATGAGAAGTTAGTTTGTTCAATAAACCTTCATCCAAATTAGATAACAATAATAAAATATATCTGTATTTAACCAATAAAAAGTAGTGCAACATATAATACTGACAAGTACGTGGAGGGAGCACCAGGAGCTCTCATTCATTGCTGGCGGAAATGGAAAATGGCACAGTCACTTTGGAAGACAGTTTGACAATTCCTTAAGGAGTTAAACATAAGCCTAAGGTGTTATCTGTCAATTGTGCCCCAACGTATTTTACCCAATGGGTTTGACAATTTTATTCTCATAAAAAACTCCCTGTGAATGTTTATGTTGTGTTTATTCATTTGAAATTCTCATTCCCTAAATTTTATTTACAGGGCCATGGTATGAAAAATTTACCACCTAATTAGAGATAATACATGTTTCTACTATTCCTTCTTTCCTAATTAATGAAAGGAAATTGTCATCAAAATTGTCCCTGTCAATGCAGTTACTTCCTCCCTTAGGGTTTCTGATATACTCAGGTGTAATTATCACACTGTGTCTCTGTTCTTACAGTAATACACAGTTGTGTCCTCAAAGCTCAGAATGCTCAGCTTCATGTAGGCTGTGCTGGAAGACGTGTCCCTGGTCATAGTGGCTCCACCTTGGAACTTTTGTGCATAGTCTGGTACACCAGTGTCTGTGTAGACCAATCCCATCTACTCAAATCTTTGTCAAGAAGTCTGTAACATCTAGTGCACAGCATAGCTGGTGAGGTGTACTAGGTAGACTTGCAGGAGATCTTAACTGATGACTCAGGCTTTTTCATCTCAACCTCAGACCAGCTGAACCTGGGAATAGACTGCTGTGTAGAGGAGACAGGAGTAGTTGAAAGTTCTCTTGAGAATCCAGAACACTCTCTTCATTCCTGGGACTGGAGAGCTCTTTATGGGTAAGTGCTGCTGCTAAGAGGATTCTCCATCTCCAAAACAGGATGAGGGAGCTATGTTCCCAGGGATTCTCTAGGGAAGAAAGCATGTGTGGTTATAGAGTGATACTCTGAGAAGCACAGAGATATCTATATTTAACTCAATAGAACACAGATTATTCTCATATTCAAGAGACAGAATAGTCTATAGCTCAAAATCAGGGCTAGGCTGAGTAGAAAAGATATAAGATACAGGAACAAAACAGCAATACGATTCTGAGGGTGCAAGTTCTAATCCTTTTTGATAATCGTGTCCTATGTAATGTTCCCAAACACTATAAAGACAGAATACTCCCCACTGAGGATACAGCACCTACAGGGCCTGATCCTTCTTGTACCTCAACTTCGAATGGTGCAAAGACCACTTGGACACTTTCTAGGGACCATCAGGGGCTGTAATGTTCAAGGTGCATTAACTTCATCCTGGTTCCCTCAGCCCCTGAGCACTGCCCATGGGTAACTCAGAGAGAAGCACAGTTTTTGTTCCACAGGAGTGCCAGCAGGATCCACGAGCAACTGTGAAATCTGCTCCCCACGGCAACAGGATTTCTCCAAGCCCCTGTCTGGGTGTCCTGAGCCTCTGAGCAGTTCAGTAAAAAGACCCTCGGTTCTCATACCAGACCTGTGATGAGTGACTTGGGGCTGTGTTTCTGATCCCACTAATAATAGGAAATGTAGGGGACTCTTGTTCAACTCACCCCTTCCAAACCTGATCCCAGGAATTTGTGTTTTCAATAAATTTCTGTCTCATTCCCAGACTCCACATAGTATAATTCCTCACAGTATTTATGTATTTTCAGTTCTCCTTCATTGCTCATCTTTGTTAATTGATCTTTGATCAACTTAGATCCATGCAACTGCCACATCTGACCCATTCCTTCCTTCTCACACACTTAGAGCAGGCAATGTCACCCAGGCTTGATATTTGAATGTCTTTTACCTTGGATCAGGGAGTATCCCACAACTCAGGACACACTGAATGAATGACACCATTTTTTCCTCCAGTTCTTCACCACTAAGATGTCCATAGCTGTAAGAATCCACCTTTACATATTGTGGTCATTGTTTTATTGTTTTAAGTAAACAATCCTGATAGAATGGAATGTTTATAACCAGCAGCCCTTGTTAAATTTCTCATCTTATTATACTAATTTTTTTTAAAAGGCACTGAGAAGAAACCCCTCTCCAGGCATCCTCTGCACCTGACCTGGGGCTGGTCCTCTATGCACAGTGGCTCCTGGGTGCCTCTGCAGGCAAGGCCCCTCCTTGCAAAGAGGTTCTGTCTGCGCTTATGTTGCCTTGCTCTGGAAGCACCTCTATGCCTGAAGACCTCTCTAGTGCCTTGTGAACTCTCAAGACCCCAAGATCTTGTGCCCTCTCCATAGCCAATGGTGCCTTTTGTGCATTTTCAGTACACATGTGGAAGCTTCCAGCGACCCTTCTTAAACTACGTGTATTGCCTGTATATGTGACGAGTTGATACTGCTGGTTTTGAAGCCAGATATTCTGTCCTATAATGCTCGAGTTCTTCCTACTTGTCATAGGGAGCTTTAGTGTTTTGTGTAAAATCTACAAACCTCAGTTTCCCACACCTTGTAAAAGACAATAAAGCTACTACCTTGGTGTGAGGTCCTGTAGGGCATGTACTTTTTTTTCTTTTTTTTTTTATTGTACTTCAGGTGAAGGTTTAGAGAATCTTTCTGTTTATTTCTGTTTCTCATGAAACAGTAGTACACATATTGTTTTATGACATTGGTTAACAACCCCATGACATGTCAACCTTCTCCCTTCTCGAGCTTTTTTTTTTCTGGTGAAAATCTACATAGCAAAAGATACACCATTTCAAAAATTTCTACATGCGCAGTTCAGTGACATCAACTACGCTCTTACAATTGTGCTGCTATTCTCATTTTAGATGAAGGTTTACAGAACAATAGTTTCTCATCAAACAGTACACGTATTACCCTATGACACTGGTTAACAACCTCACAACACATCAACACTATCCTTACTCAAACTTGGGTTCCCTATCACCAGCTTTCCTGTCCCTTCTGCCTTCTAAAACTTGTCCCTGCACTGCTGTGCCTCATTAGTCCAATTTGGTTTTATGGGGCTGTCCATTCCCAGGCTGGACGGTGAATCTCAGAGGGGACTTCAAAACTGAGCTAAAAGGGTGTCTAGGGACAATACTTTGGGGATTTCTCCAGTCTCTTTTAGGCCAGTAAATTTGGTCTTTTTTTCTGAGTTAGAATTTTGTTCTACATCCTTCTCCAGCTCTGTCCAGAACCCTCTGTTGTGATCCCGGTCACAGCATTCAGTGGTGGTAGCAAAGCACCATCTAGCTGTACTTGGACTCAGTCTGGTGGAGGCCTTGGTAGTGGTGGACCATTAGTCCTTCGCACTAATATTTTCCTGGTATCCTTTTCTCTTCATTCTCCGTTGCTCTCGAAGGGGTGAGATCAGTGGAGTATCTTAGATGGCTGCTTACAGGCTTTTAAGATCCCAGACACTTCTCACCAAGTTAGAATGTAGAACATTGTCTTTATAAACTGTGCTATGCCTATTGAGCTAGATGTTCCCTGAGACAATGGTCCCAACAACCCTCCGACTAGCAATTCAGTCCCTCGGGGATTTTGGAAGTGTCTATGGAGCTTCCATGGCCTTTACTTGTACAAGTTGTACTGGTTTCCCCAGTATTGTTCACTGTCTTACCCTTCACCCAAGATATCACTTATCTATTGCCTATTTAGTATTTCCCCCCACCCCACCCATCCCTCGTAAGCAACAAAGATTGTTACATATGTGTGTGAACTTTTTCTTGTGGTTTTACATTACAGGTCTCCTACAATATTTGTCCTTTTGTGATTGACTTATTTCACTCAGCATAATGTCCTCCAGTTCCATCCATGTTATGAGATGCTTCACAGATTCATCATTTTTCTTTCTCATTGCATAGTACTCCATTGTGTGTACCTACCATAGTTTGTTTTTCCACTCATCAGTTGATGGTCATCTAGGTTGTTTCCATCTTTTTGCTATTGTGAGCAATGCTTTCATGAATATAAGTGTGCATATGTATATTCAAGTGACGACTCTTATTTCTCTAGGATATATTCCTAGGAGTGAGATTGCTTGTTCGTATGGTATTTCTATTTCTAGCTTTCTAAGGAAGCGCCATATCATTTTCCGAAATGGTTGTATCAATTTGCATTCCCACCAGCAGTGCATAAGAGTTCCGATCTCCCCGCAGCCCCTCCAACATTTGTTATTTCCAGAGTTTTTGATTCGTGCCAATAATGCAGGGGTGAAACGGTATCTCACTGAGGTTTTAATTTGCATTTCTCTAATCGCTAGTGATCATGAGCATTTCCCCATCTGTCTGTTGGCCGCTTCAATGTCTTCTTCAGTGAAGTGTCTGTTCATTTCCTTTGTCCAATTTTAAATGGATTATTTGCTTCTTGGTGTACAGGTGTTGGATTTTCTTGTAGATTATGGAGATTAGACCTTTGTCTGACTTGTACTGTCCAAAACTTTTTTTCACAGTTTGTAGATTCTCTTTTGACTCTTTTGGTGAAGTCTTTTGAAGAGCATAGGGGTTTGATTTTTAGAAGATCCCAGTTATCTAGTTTATATTCTGGGGTTTGTTTGTTGATGGTTATGGTTTTTATCCTCTTAATGCCATGTATTAAGGCCTGAAGTGTTGGTCCTAGTTTTTCTTCTATGAACTTTGTGGTTTTTGGCTTTGTATTTAGGTCTTTGATCCATTTTGAATTAGTTTTTGTATATGGTGTGACTTATGGGTTCCTTTTCATTTTTTTGCAG
>NW_004443989.1:17227653-17229700 GCF_000243295.1 Trichechus manatus latirostris
GGAAATGACCTAATTTCATCATCAAATTTGAACGAGAGTTTTGCAGGATATATTATTCTTGGCTGACCAGTTTTTTCTTTCAACATTTTATATATGTCATCCCATTGCCTTTTTACCTGCATGGTTTCTGCCGAATAATCTGAGCTTAGTCTTATTATTTCTCGTCTCTATGTGCCTTCTTGTTTTTCACGAGCTGCTCTCAGGATTCTTTGTTTGTCTTTGGTTTTGGCGAGTGTGAGTAAGATATGCCTTGGTGATTTTCTTTTCGGGTCTCTTCTATATGTGGTTCTTCGAGCTTCTTGGATGGCCAGCTTTTCATCTTTCATGATATTGGGGAAGTTTTCTAAGAGCAGTTCCTCTATGATCCTCTCTGTGTTTTCTATTTTCTCCCCCTGATCTGGAATGCCAATCTCTCAAAAATTTTTGCTTTTAATTGTATCACCCATAACTCTCAGGGTCTCTTCATTTTTCTTTGTTCTTTTTCTTGAGCTTTCCTGAAACAGAGTTGTATCTGAGTGTTTGTCTTCAGTTCCACTGATCCTGTCTTCCATGGTTTCAGATCTGCTTCTCAGCCCTTCTATGACATCATCCAATTCTAAAAGCTTGTTGTTTATCTTTTGGATTTCTAATTGTTGTTTTTGTATAATTTCTAGTTGTGAATTTATTTCGGCATTTTGTTCCTGCATCATCTTCCTGAATTCTTCCAATATTTTGTCTCTATTTTCCATGAATTTGTCTATTTTTTTCTCAATTCTCTTTTATTTTCTCAGCTTTTTGCCTCCGTTCTTGGAAAATTCCGAGTATTAAAGATTTGAAATCCCTATCAGGTACTTCTAGTGCATTTTCTTCCACAGGAGAGTCATCTGGTGTTTTAATTTGGATGCCTACTGGAACCATCCTGTCCTGTTTTTGTAAATATTTTTGATATTGTTTGCTGTTTTCGGGGCATTCAGTAGTTATTTCTCTCGTTTATTGATTGTAGATTTGTTTGTTTTGTCCCTTTTTAAAAAAAATTTGAGTATGTTTGAGCAGGTGGACTGCATGCTCTTTGTTGTTTGCTCGTCTGTGTGCTCAATACTTTTTGTCTCCTTCTCCAACTGGCAGGGTCAGTCACTCCAATATGGCACGACAGGGCAGGTCTAGCAGAAGAGGAGCCACTGGGACGGGTTTTTTGTGGCAGTCACTACAGCCACCAGGGCGGGTCGGTAATCAGTGCTGAGCAGGTTCCAGTAGGCCATACCTGCACTGCTTGGTTGTGTGATGTCAAGCGCACAGTGCAGATAGACAGGATGCAGCGGGGAGATGGTTATGTGTGGAGCTAAGATGGATATGGGAGAGAGGTGAGAGGAACAGGAACCAAAAAACATACAAACAAACAAAAAACAATGTTAGGGGAGCTTGCCGTTGGAATGGAGAGATGAGAGACTATGAAATGGAGAAAAACAGAAAGGGGAAGAGGAAGAAAAGAAAAGAATGAACAAATAAAAACAGAAAGGTTGAAGAACTGCAAAGTTCCCAGGGATCCCACCGATGCAGCTATGACGTCTGGGGAAGTTGCTCTTTGGTATCGCAGCACAGCCTGGCCAGAAGGCGCATAGGCATACAAGGCCTGGTATTCAGGGATCAGAAAGAGAAGGAAGATACAGACAGATGAGAAACTGCGCAATGAAGAAAGAGAAAATGGGAAAAAGAGGGAAAAGGAAACAAAAGAAATTTAAAAAATGAACAAGAAATGCCGCCCCAAAAAAAAGAAAAAAAAAGAAATGTCTTCAGGGATCCCTCTGCACGTCTGTGGAAGCTGAAGGGTAGTTCCTTCCCACGCAGCTCACCCTGGCCCGAAAGGGCTCCCAACTCAAGAAAAGGAAAAGAAAACAAACAAACAATTCAAAACGAAAAAACGATCAAAAGCCCCGAGATCCCACCAGCACGGTAGCCCATACTGGGATGCAGCTGCACACTCGAATGTAGCCCTTCAGCGAAGCAGAGGAACAAACGAACAAAAGCCCTGGGATCCCACCAGTGTGGCAGCCCAGACCGGGAAGCAGCT
>NW_004443989.1:17230578-17232903 GCF_000243295.1 Trichechus manatus latirostris
GCACACCGCAGATTACCGGTTGTTTTGTCTCCCACTGGACGCTCCGTGGGGCTGCTTTCTCGTACCCCCATTTGCTGGTCTCCGATAGGAGTCCAAGATGGTGGATCCACTCTGCATTAGCTGGTAGGGGACCTCTGCATTTATTTCTCCTCGTTCTCCATTCTCTTTCAGTATTCTCACTCCATTTGGTGCTTGGCTGAGTTCTTTTTCTCTTCATTTGATGTTCTAGGGTTTCAGGATTGTTGCATTCTCTGTTTGGCTTAGTTATTCGGATCTTTGCTGTGGAGGGACGGCGTGGTGCTTCTGCCTAGAGCACCATCTTGCCGGAACTCCTCCAGGGTCTGCTCCTTCTTGTGCCTCACCATTGAATGAAGGAAAGACTTTCTAGACCCTTTCTGGGACCACTTTTGCCTATAATGCTCACCAGGTGCATTGGCCTCATCCCGGTCACCTCAGGCACTGAGCACAGCCCATGGGTGACTCTGAGAGTTTTTTTGTTGTCCCATGTGAAAGCCAGCAGGATCCACAGGCAGCTGTGAAATCTGCTCGTTGTCCTCAGACATTTTCCCCCAAGCCCCTGCCTGGGTGTCCTGAGTCCCCAGGCTGTTCAGTAAAAGAAAGATTCTTGATTTTCACACACATCCTGTGATGATTGACCAGGGACTGTGTTTCACACTCCATGAATAATAGTAATTTTATCAGGCTGTTGTTTAACTCACAGCCAACAACATCGTTCCGGGAAATTTTTATTTTCAATGTATTTGGATCTCTCCCAGACTCCACAAAATATAATTTCTCACAGTATTTATGTATTTTTGGTTCTCCTCCATCACTGCTCATCTTTATTAATTGATCTCTGATCAACTTGTATCCGTTTGTCTGACCAATCCCATCCTCTCACACACTCAGCACCGGAAATGTCATCCAAGTTTGACATCTGAGTGTCTTCTTTCTGAGATCAGAGTGTCTCCCACAATTCTGGACCCAGTAAATGAACGACATCATCTTGTTCTCCAACTCCTCAGACTTATAAAAACCACAAACCCTATAAATCCCTTTAAGTGTGGTGTTCATTACTGCATTGTTTTAGGTAAATACTCCTGATAAAAGAGGATATTTAAAGACACACCAGGGGCCCTTGTAAAATTCTTATTTTAGATTTTTTTTTGAAAAAGTGAAACTCAGACACTGAGAAGAAATCACTCCCCGTCATTCTTATGCATCTGCCCTGAAGCTGGTCCCCTGAACTCAGTGGGTAGTGAACATAACCTGCAGGCCATACTCCCTTCTTGCAGAGAGGTTCTGTGTGTGCCTTCCCCTGGCAGAATCTCTACACATCAAGAACTTCCAGGTGCCAAGGTGGCTTTAGAAACTCTCAAGGAAGGTTCCAGTCACCCTTGAACTACAAGAATTCCCTCTATGGGTTCTGGCAGAAGCTGCACGCCATCCCTCCACAGCAAAGATCCAAAAAACTAAGCCAAACAGAGAATATAAAAATCCTGTCACCTTAAAACATCAAATGAAGAGATAAAGAACTCATCCAAGCACCAAATGGAGTGAGAAAACTGACAGAGAATGGAGAATGAGGAGAGATTCATGCAGAGGTCCCTTACCAGCTAATGCAGCACGGATCCACCATCTTGGAATCCTATTGGAGACCAGCAAATGGGGGTACGAGAAAGCAGCCTCACGGAGTGTCCAGCGGGAGACAAAACAACCGGTGATCTGCGGTGTGTGAATTCCCATCCCCCACCGCTCTTCACCCCAGCTCGGCCTCCTCTGCTTCCCGCAGCCACGATCTCTTGACCGCGATGCACCAGCTGTTTGGATTACACACACCCAAGTGGGTGGCTCTCTGGGTGCCATTTGTTGGCTGCTAGTGTTGCTTTTTTTCTGCTTCTTTTGATTTCTCACTTGCCTCTCGCCACCTCCCCCTCCTTTCGCTCGAGTTCATGGCTCCATGTGCCACCTTTGCTTCTTCCTGAGGGGCAACACAGTGCTGGCAATTTGTGATATATGCTTCCCCACCCTCAACCCTTCTTCACCCACACTCGGCCTCCTCTGCTTCCCGCGGACACAATCTCTTGTCCGTAAACACCAGCCCACACTAGCTGGCTCTCTTCGTGCCATTTGTTGGCTGCTGGTGTTGCTTTTTTTTTTTCCTGCTTCTTTAGATTTCTTGCTTACCTCTCACTGCCTCCCCCTCCTTTCGCTCGAGTACCTGGCTCCATGCGCCATCTTTGCTTCTTCCTGAAGGGCTGCGGAGCTCCATTCGAGTGTGGAGCTGCTTCCCGGTCTGGGCTACTGCTCTGGTGGGATCCTGGG
>NW_004443989.1:17233209-17235037 GCF_000243295.1 Trichechus manatus latirostris
CAGTTTCTCATCTCTGTATATCTTCCTTCTTTTTCTGATCCCTGAATACCAGGCATTGTATACCTCTACGCCTTCTAGCCAGGCTGTACTGCAGCACCTGAGAGCGACTTCCCCAGACCTCATAGCTGCATCGGTGGGATCCCTAGGAATTTTGCGTTCTTTAAACTTTCTGATTTTTATTTATTCATTATTTTCTTTTCTTCCTCTTCCCCTTTCTGTTTTTCTCCATTTGATAGTCTATCATTTCTCCATTTCAACGGAAAGCTCCCCTAGCATTCTTTTTTGTTTGTATGTTTTTGGCTCCTGTTCCTCTCACCTCTCTCCCATATCCATCTTAGCTCCACACATAACAATCTCCCCACTGCATTCTGCCTACCTGCACCGTGCGCTTGACATCACACCACCAAGCAGTACAGGCACGGCCTACTGGAACCTGCCCTGCACTGATTACCGACAAGCCCTGGTGGCTGTAGTGAGTGCCAGAAACAACCAGTACCAGTAACTACTCTTCAGCTAGACCTGCCCTGCTGTACCATATCTGAGTGACTGAACCTGCCAGTTGGAGAAGAGGGGAAAAGTATTGAGCACACAGACGAACAAACAACAAACAACACACAGTCCGCCTGCTCAGACATAGTCAATTTTTTTTAAAAAGGGACAAAACAAACAAATATACAGTAAATAAATGAGAAAAATCACTACTGAATACCCCCAAAACAGCAGACAACATCAAAACATTTACAAAAACAGGACAGGATGGTTCCAGTAGGTGTCCAAATTAAAACACCAGATGACACTCCTGGGGAAGAAAATGCACTAGAAGTACTTGATAGGGAATTCAAATCTCTAATACTCGGAATTCTCCAAGAACTGAGGCAAAAAGCTGACAAATATGAGGAAAAAAATAGACAAATTTTTGGAAAATACACACAAATCATTGGAAGGATTCAGGAAGATGATGCAGGAACAAAACTCTAAAATAAATTCACAACCAGAAATTATACAAAAACAACAAGATTTCAGAAATGGATGATGTCATACAATGGCTAAGAAGCAGATTTGAAATGGTGGAAGACAGGATCAGTGGAATTGAAGACAAACGCTTGGATACAACTCTGTTTCAGGAAAACTCAGAAAAAAGAACAAAAAAAATGAAGAGACCCTGAGAGTTAGGTGGGTTACAATCAAAGGCAAAAATTTACGAGTGATTGGAATTCCAGAACAGGGGAACAAAACAGAAAACACAGAGGGGATCATTGAGGAACACCTGACAGAAAACTTCCCCAATATCATGAAAGATTAAAAAGCTGGCCACCGAAGAAGGTCAACGAACCCAATATACTAGAGACCCAAAAAGAAAATCACCAAGGCATATCATATTCACACTCGCCAAAACCAAAGACAAACAAAGAATCCTGAGAGCAGCTCGTGAAAAACAAGAAGGCACATACAGAGGAAAAACAATAAGACTAAGCTCAGATTATTTGGCAGAAACCATGCAGGCAAGAAGACAATGGGATTACATATATAAAATGTTGAAAGAAAAAACTGGTCAGCCAAGAATAATATATCCTGCAAAACTCTCGTTCAAATTTGATGGTGAAATTAGGTCATTTCCAGATAAACAGAAACAAAGGGGATATGTAAAAGTCAAACCAAACTTACAAGAATTATTAAAGGGAGTTCTTCGATCTGAGGAGAAGCAGCTTCAGCCCTAGGCAGAACCTAAGAAGCAGGATCATATGAACCAGATACCAATCTAGGAAATGAACTCTCGAAGACTATCCAAAACCAAAAGAAATACAACAGGGAATCAGAGCAGTCAATC
>NW_004443989.1:17248624-17258504 GCF_000243295.1 Trichechus manatus latirostris
TTGGAAGAGCATAGTCAATGTCACTGAACTGTGCATGTAGAAATTTTTGAAATGGTGTATCTTTGGCTATGTGTATTTTCACCAAAAAAGAAAAAGAGGTCGAGAAGTTAGAGGGTTGATACGTTGTGGGGTTGTTAACTAATGTCATAAAATAACATGTGTACTTCTGTTTCATGAGAAACTATATGTTCTGTAAGCCTTCACCTGAAGTACAATTTAAAAAAAAAGGATTCTCAAGCTCCAGTCCATGATAAGAGAACTGTGTTTTCATGAATTCTGTATAGGAAGTAAAGTGTGTAGTTATCGGGTGATGTCCTGGGAGGTCAGAAATAAACATATGTGCCTTAACAGACTTCAGATTATTTGCATATTAATAAGACAGAACATTTCACAGCTCCAAACCTGGCCTTGTATGAGAGAGAAAAGAAACAAGACACGGGGAATATGTAACAGTGGTATGCTGGAGGCATAAGTCCTAAACCTTGGTAATATATATGTACTTTGCATTATCTCAAACACTGTGAAGAAGACACAGCACCCACAGGGCATTCTCCTTCCTGTGACCCAAACTCTGAGTGGTGCAGGAACTACCTGGAAATTTTCTGAAACCCATCGTGGATCTCATACTGATGAAGTGCATTGACTTCCACCTGGTATCCTCAGGCACCAAGCACAGCCTATGGGTAACTCTGAAAAACTGACTGCTGTCATTCCACATGAGTGTCTTGCAGGATCCGTGGGCAGCTGAGAAATCTGATCTTCACCCTGGGACAATTTACCCAAGTCCCTGCCTGAGTTTCCCGGTCCCCTAAGTTATTCAATAAAAAAGACTCTTGGTTGCCAAACCAGCCCTGTGGGGAGTGATCCAGGACTGTGGTTCTGATCCCACTGATAATAGGAAGAGTGTGAAGCTATTAACTTACATCTTTCAAAACATTTCCTAGCATCTCTGTTCTGAATAACTTTGTGGCTCATTCCCACAAAATAAAATTTAAACAGTATTTATGTATTTTCATTTCACCTCCATCATTTCTCATCTTTACTAGTGGATTTCTGATCACCTGAGAGCCATGCATCAGCCACTACCTCTGATTCACCTCCTCCCTCTCGTATACCCATCCCAGGTAACAGCACCCATGCTTGATATATTATTATCTTCTACCTGGGTTCAAGATGTCTCCCACCATTCTGGACCCACTGAACTAATGACACCGTCTTCTCCACCATTTCCTCACTATTTGTGTATCTGTAGATTTTAGAAATCTCCCTTTTAAATATGATGCTCATTACTTTATTGAGTTAAGTAAACACTCTCACTGGAAATGAATACCTATAGACACATCAGCAGTCCTTATAAAATTATATTTTAGATTTCTTTTAAAAGACAGAAACCCAGTTATTGAGTAGAAGCCTTTCCCCAAACCTCTTCTGCACCTATTCCTAGGGCTGGTTCCTGAGATTGTGGGTCCTGAGTGTCCCCTGCAGGACGGTCCCTTCCTTTTAGGGAGGCTGTGTCAGGGCCCACCCTGCCATTCCGTGGAAGTGTCTCTTGCTCAGTATTAAATGTCTGTGCCCTTCACTTCAGACTGCTCCTCAGTGATACCAGGTGAATTTGACAGAATCATCCGAAGTAGTGAATTGGACTATGTAACTCAGCGTACTCTGCAGGGGGACCACAGCCAACGTTTTATGAAACCACCAATAGTCCATTCCTTGGAGCTTCTAGAGACACAGACAAAATGAGTTCCCTCACGAGGAATACAGAAAGTCTCAAGGACATCAGGGAGTCTCTATTTTCCTTTTGAGATGTCTAGTTGAAATCACATCAGAGAATATCTGCATGTACAGACCTGAGTGTCTCAAAGTCCACTCATCTCAACTATTCCAACACCACACACACACACACACACACACTGTGGTTGATTTTTACAGCAAGACTCAACGTTTCCTTCGTCTCTGTGTTGAGAATGTGGGCAGTGTGCCATGCTGTCTCTGTACTTTGGACTGTGATGTGCTTTAGAAAACTAGACCAAAGCAAACATGATAGAGATGGAGACACATACAGTGCATGCTCACTGGGTTCTTTGTTCCGTCAGCAGGAATGTCTAATTTTTCAAAGTATCCAGTGTATGCATATACCTCATTTTGCTAATTTATTCACTTGTTGATGAGAATTGAATTGTTTCCACCTCTAGGTATTAAAAATAAAAGTTGACACTATGCTTACAGATGTTAGAAAATGATCAATTTTATTCTCACAAGAAAGCGAAAACAACAACAGCAAATCAGAAGGTAATAAACAGAGCCACAACCAAAAAACTGTCCAGAACAAACTCACCTCCTTTCTCTAGGGAATAAAACCTAAATCTGCAGGGGAATGGCTCCAGATGGAAGATTATACCTCCCTTATCCTAACCACCTCTACCCTAGTAAAAACTGTGAAGTAACAATAACAATGAAATGCAC
Organism: Trichechus manatus latirostris; assembly: GCF_000243295.1. NCBI lineage: Eukaryota > Metazoa > Chordata > Mammalia > Sirenia > Trichechidae > Trichechus > Trichechus manatus. The sequence goes on from NW_004443989.1 coordinate 17,251,091, forward strand.
CTGGGAGAACTGAAAGGAAAATATTCTTTCAGGAGAGAGCACAAAAGCAAGATCCACTGCCACGTGGAGATTCAATAACTGGGAATCACTAGAAGAATCTGAAGTCTCAGGTGTCCATTATGGAAACAAACTCCAACTCTGCTAAACATGGCAACAATGAACTCCAAATGTAGCTCTAACTGGATACACATCAACCTTCACAATAGAGACCTAAAAAGATGTAGATTGTGATTATCTTCAAGGAAATAATAATATTAATAACAATAAAATAAAATACAATATCTACTACCTCATCCAACACTTCTGACTTTCAACAACAAAAGTCCAGGGAAAACCAAGGAGGAAGAGAATACGATCACTGAAAATGTACGTATTTTAAAAATAGGCTTTAAATATAACACAAATATTAGATGATATTCAGTCTATCAAATGAAATGGGGTTTAAAATAATTATGACTAACATGTGACAAACTCTGGAGGAAAACATAGGCTGATGTCAGGATCAAATAGGCAACTTCAGGATAATGAGGGAAACTACAAGGAAGAATCAAATTTAAAGGCAAGCAATAAAGAAAAATAACAACATAGTAATTGAAATTGAAAATGACTTCAATAATTTGATCGATAGATTTGAAACAACTGTCAAAAATTGTGAACTTCAAAATAGAGTGATAGAAATTACATAGATTAAAATGAAACAAACAAACAAAAAAAGAGTGAGAGAAACAGACCAAAACATCCAAGAGCTGTGGGAAAACATGACATGATGCAGAATAGATATAAGTGGTATCCCAAGAAGAAAAAAAAGGAGAGAGTGAGGCAGGAATATCGAAGAAAATATGACCAAGAGTTTTCCAAATTTAGTGATAGGCACTAAATTTCAGCTTCAAGATCTCAGAGAACACCAAGATGGATAAAAATTAACACACACACACACACACTCACACACACACAGACACATACACACACAGAGGCATGTCATATTAAAACACCTGAAAGACAAAGACAAAGAAAAAAATACTGAAGGCAAACAAAGAGGATGGAGAATGCATTTCTTGGAGAGAGGAAGGAAAGAATATTATAGCAGTCTTATACAAAACATAAAAACACCAAAGACAATGCAGCGATAACCTTAGTGTTGAAAGAAAAAAAAAAAAAAAAAACAGAGTCAACCTCAAACTCTATACTGAGGAAAAACATCGTTTAAGAGTGAAAGGCCTTCATTTATCCAGAAACTGAGGAAAAATATGATCAGCACATTAATCTTTCAAGAAGTGATAAATTCTTCAGAAATAAGGAACAAAATGAAAGAGAAATTTAAAATTTTTCCTCATTTTAATTGTTCTAGAAAATAACTGATTCTTTAAAGGAATAATAGTGAACTTCTTATATTTATGGCATATATAAAAGTGAATGGAAGAAAGCAAAGAGACAAAAATGTGCAGGAAGAAATTTGAAACATACTATTAAAATGTCCTTACACGCCATATAAAAGGTGCATAATACTGTTCAAAGGTAAATCAGATCATTTTAAAATGCAAATTTGAAACTCTAGATGACTACTAAAAAGTTTATAAAAGAGAAAATAAATAATAAGTTAATGGGGGAGATATAAATGTTATCTTAGAAATAAAAAAATAGAATTGATAACAAAGAGAAATAAAACAGCAACGAAGATAATTTTTCGGAAATAGAAAACAACTAGCAAAATTGTAGATTTAAATCCAACAGAATACTAAAATTATCGAACAATACACTAATAACCACACAAAAGTTAAAATTATGCAGAAAATAATTCAAAAATGTTTGCAGAGTATATGTACAGGGAACTGCCTGAAATTCAAGCCAAAATCAGAAGAGGGCATGGAATAAGGGATTATCATTGTTGATGTCAGGTGGATCTTCACTGAAAGTAGAGAATGAAAGAAAAATGTTTACCTGTGATTTATTGACTGTGCTACAAATGCAGTGTCCAGGAGTTTTCATAGCAGTAGACCCCAGGAATCCTGCGACAGTGAGTAGAGACACCTGTGATGGTTAAGTTTGTATGTCTATTTGGCTGGTCCATGATTCTCAGTGGTTTGGCCGTTATGTAAGGATGTAATCACCTCCAGTAGGAGAGCTGATATAATGTAATCACCTCCATGATGAGATCTTCTATGAGCCCTCAATCAGTTGAAAAGGAGTTTCCTTGGGGTGTTTCCTGCATCCAATATATATGGACTTTTTGAAAAATCTCCATGGCTTTTACCCTGTTCTGGATATCCCATTAGGCTCATCATCATCTGACCTCGTGTTCTTGGGACTTGAGCCAGCAGACTGTCGTTGTCTGACCTTCTGATTTGGATTCAGCCGTCTCCGCAGCTCGTGAGCCATCAGCGTTCCATTTGACCTGCTGATCTTGGGTTTCTCAACCTCTGCAGCTATGTGAGTCTGGAGAAACCCCCAGCCTGATGCCTGACTCATGGACATGGCACTTTTCAGCCTCTCTGTACATCCACGTGAGCCATATCCTTGGTAAAAATCTCTCTTACTATATATATATATCTACATATGTTTGTGTGTATATACATATATAAATATATGTTTGTGTGTATATATGTGTATATATACACATATACACTTATATACATGTGTGTGTGTGGACAACTCCTATGTGGTCAAACCAGTCACTTCTCAGAGACTATGAGTCAATGTGAATCCAAGACCCTCAGTCCCCTCACAGCAAGGTAGGAGTCAGAGTCCAGCCTCATCCCTGGCTTGTCTTCAGTTCACTTGAGGCTGGGCACACAGAGAGCCAACCTCCAGCTCTCATGGTACCTGCAGACTACTGAACACTCTCCCCAGGGCCCCACGTCTGTCATGGACACCCCAACCACTTGTAGATGCAGGCTCATGTCACCCACGATCCACATGCCAAATAACACGTGAATGGGGAGTGTGTATCTATTGTCCTCTGACTGCACAGAAGAGCAGGGTTTGGTGTGCTGTTTTCCAGGTTTACTGAGGTGTAATTTATATACAGCAAATTCACCTTCTTTGGGTGCAGATTTCTACAAATGTTGACCAGTTTTAAGGTTTATATCAGGGTTCCTTAAATTCAGCACAACTGACATTTTAGGTTTTATAATTCTTCATTATGTTGGCAGCCCTCTGAATTGTAGGATGTCTGGCAGCAACACAGGACTCTATCCACCAGCTTCCGAATGCGCCTTCCCCCACTGTGACAACCAAAAATGTTTCCAGGAACTGACAATTGTCCACTGGGTCAAAATATTTCTGGTAAAATAGGCACAATTATATTCACATATGCCACATTACCCAGAGCATTGCAATTGAAAAATCTTACATGAAAAAGGACCAGGGACACTTGTCAGGCTAAGAAGATTTGGGATTCATCTAAGGGTGTGGGGCATATATGTAGTTCGACAGGAGAATAGTTTAAGGTTTTAAATGTTTTAAACTCGTGCGAATAATAGCACTCTTAGTTTCCTAGTGTTGCTGTAACAGAAAAACCACTAGCAGTTAGCTTCAAAGAACAAAATTTTATTTTATAAGAGGAATTCAGGTTCTCAGAGAGCTAAAACAGAAGTAGGGCTCTCCATGTTTGGTTTATGGGGAAATCCGTGTCTCAGCTTCTCAGCATGAGTTTTGGATTCCTTACAGATCTCGCTGTGGCATCTCTCATTCTCCATTTGTTCTTGTTTACTCCTGTGCCTAATCTTCTCTTTTTATCTCAAAAGTTGTTATGTTTAAAACACATCTTACAATTATATGGTCTCATTAACATGACAGAAAGGCCCTATACCCAAAAGGGATTAAATCCACAGATGCTAGGATTCCATTAAAATTTTGGGGGACATAATTCAACCTATAACATTCCACCATTTACCCCTCATTCATGCCCTTCTCATTTAAAAAAAAAACACATTAACCCTATCACATCATCTCAAAGATTTAACTCATTCCAGCATCAATTATAAGTTCAAAATCTTATCTTCTGAATCATCTTCAAATATTGATGTTATCTGGTTATACTTCATCCTGGGGCAAAAGTCTCTTCTTCAGTTGACCTGTAAAAATTAGAATACAGTGTATCTACTTCCAAAGTACAAATGGTAGAACAGACATAATGTGGACATTTCCATTACAAGTGGGAGAAATTGAAAGGAAAAAAGACATCACGGGTACCAAGAAGCCTAAAACCTAGGAGAATAAATTTTATCGTGTCTCAAGGCTTTAAAATGATTCTCTGTTTTCCCAGACCATCTGGGAAATTGCCCGACCCTCAAGATTCTGAGATTTTGCCATTGTCTCCAGATTCTGCGTAGAGGCCCCACAGCACTGGGCATTAGCTTGGTATTCTAGGCCCAGTGTGATGGCAATCAACCACTCTTAACCGGACAGTCCTATTCCCCTGGTCAACCTGTGGGGTGACGCAAGCTTCTCAGCCCTGGGTAGCTCTGTTCTCCAGGCCAAATAACATGGTAGTCCTGGTCCCTCAGCTTCGGTCAGTGGTCCCATTCTCCTGGTCTTTGAGAATGAAAAAACTGCGCCTTCAGTTTGGAGTGGTAAACCCATCATTTTTGCACACTGGAATGGCAGCCACTACCTCTGGAGTTGAAGTAGAGGAAGATACGTTTTTACTTTTTGAAACGTATGTGACTGAGGAAGCTAAAACAAGATAGAGTCACTTATGCCAAGCTTGGGAGAGCAAGCCTTTGCTGGAAAGGCTTTATGTTTAAGATATTAAGTAACCTAAACATTACAGAGAATTAACTAGCTTGTCTCTTTAAGTTATGTGTAATAAAAACTCTTAGAATAGTCTACATTCCAGAGAAGCTGGCATCCACATGCATTAATCCCGAGAGACCTGTGTCATTTTTTTTTTCTTAGCCAAAACAATTCTGAGGAAGAAATCTTTTTTAAGAGACATTATGATGAATATCCAAAAGACTCATCAAAACCACCGGGACATCCCTAACTTTCTTTGTTCATTGAAGTATAAAATTCCCATAGTACCTCATCTCATGTTCAACATTCACTTTCATACTGTGTGCTGCTAAATTTGTGAACTGTATGACTGACTAATAAAACACTGGCATCCTGGGACATCCAGAAAAATGGCACAGAAGCACCACGCCATCCCTCCACAGCAACGATCTGAAAAACTAAGCCGAACAGAGAAAACAACAATCCTGAAACCCTAAAACATCAAATGAAGAGATAAAGAACTCAGCCAAGCACCAAATGGGTGTGAGAAAACTGACAGAGAATGGAGAGAGAGGAGAGGTTCATGCAGAGGTCCCCTACCAGCTAACTCAGCGTGGATCCACCATCTTGGACTTCTATCGGAGACCAGCAAACAGGGGGTATGGGAAAGCAGGTTCACGGAGCTTCCAGCGGGAGACAAAACAACTGGTAATTTGCGATATATGCTTTCCCACGCCCCACCCTTCTTCACCCCCACTTGGCCTCCTCTGCTTCCCACGGCCACAATCTCTTGTCGGGAAAACACCGTCTGCTTGGATTCCACCCACCCGAACGGGCCGGCTGTCTGAGTGCCAATTGTTGGCTGCTGGTGTTGCTTTTTTCCGCTTCTTTTGCTTTGTTCCTTACCTCTCACCACCTCCCCCTCCTTTTGCTCCTGGCTACCTGGCTCCGTGTGCCGTCTTTGTTTCTTCCTGAGGGGTTGCGGACCTCCATTCCAGGGTGGAGCTGTTTCCCGGTCTGGGCTGCTGCGCTGGTGGGATCCCAGGGCTTTTTTTCCTTTGTTTCTTATGAATTGTTTGTTTGTTTTCTTTTCCTTTTCTTGAGTTGGGAACCCATTCTAGCCAGGCGGTGCTGCGTGGCTTGGAACCTGCCACCTCGGCTTGCACAGAGGTGAGGGCATTTTTTTTGTTGTGTTTTTTTCTGTAGTTTTGGTGGCTTTTCTTGTTCTTTTGTTTTAATTTGTTTTGTTTTCTTTTCCCTTTTGTCTTTCTTCATTACTCAGTTTCTTGTCTCTCTATATCTTCCTTCTCTTTCTGTTCCCTTAATACCTGGTGTTGTATATCTCTACACCTTCTAGCCAAGCTGTACTGCAACACCTGAGAACAACTTCCCAAGACTTCATAGTCGCTGTTCTTTGCTGTTCTTTCCCTTTCCAATTTTTATTTACTTATTTTTTTCTTTTCTTTTTTCCTTCCTCTTCCCCTTTTTATTTTTCTCAATTTCATAGTCTCTCATCTCTCCAATCCAATGTCAAGCTCCCTTGGCACTCTTTTTTGTTGGTTTGTATGTTTTTGGCTCCTGTCCCTCTCTCCTCTCTCCCATATCCAAATTACTTCCACACATAACAATGTCCCCGCTACGTCCTGTCAACCTGCACTGTGAGCTTAACATCACACCACCAAGCAGCACAGGCATGGCCTGCTGGAACCGGCCCTACACTGATTACTGCCCCCCATGGTGGCTGCAGTAAGTGCCACAAAAACCAGTCCCAGTAACTCCTCTTCAGCTAGACACGTCCTGCCGTACCATATCTGAGTAACTGACCTTGCAATTAGAGGAGACAAAAAGTATTGTGCCCACAGACTAGAAAACAACAAAGAACACACAGCCCGTCTGCTCAGACAGAGCCAAATTAAAAAACAAAGGGACAAACAAACAAATCTACAATCAATAAATGAGAGAAATAACTACTGAATGCCCTGAAGAGAGCAGACAAAATCAAAACATTTACAGAAACAAGACAGGATGGTTCCAGTAGGCATACAAAATAAAACACCAGATGACTTTCCAGTGGAAGAAGAGGCACTAGAACTACGTTATACAGAATTCAAATCTCTAATACTCCAAGAACTGGGGCAAAAAGCTGACAAACATGAGAAAAAAATAGACAAATTCATGGAAAATACAGACAGAAAATTGGAAGAACTCAGGAAAATAATGCAGGAACAAAATGTCAAAATAAAATCACAACCAGAAATTACACAAAAACAACAATTGAAAATCCAAAAAAATAACAAGATTTCAGAAATGGTCGCTGTCATAGAAGGGCTGAGAAGCAGATTTGAAATGGTGGAAGACAGGATCAGTGGAATTGAAGACAAACACTTGGTTACAACTCTGAGGAAAACTCAGAAAAAAGAACAATGAAAAATGAAGAGTCCAAGATAGTTATGTGGGATACATTCAAAAGCAAAAATTTTCAACTAATTTGACTTCCATAAGAAGGGGAGAAAACAGAAAAAAACAGAGAGGATCATTGAAGAACTGCAGACAGAAAACTTGCCCAATATCATGAAAGATGAAAAGCTGGCCATCCAAGAAGCTCAATGAACCCCCAATAGGAGAGACCCCAAAAGAAAATCACCAAGAAATATCATAATCACACTCGACAAAACCAAAGACAAAAAAAGAATCCTGAGAG
>NW_004443989.1:17261022-17262563 GCF_000243295.1 Trichechus manatus latirostris
AGAGGCTGAAAACATTCCCCTGGATAACAGGAACAAGACAAGGATGCCCTTTATCACCACTCCTATTTAACATTGTGCTGAAAGTTCTAGCTAGAGCAATAAGGCAAGAAAAAGAAATAAAGGGCATCCAAATTGGTAATGAAGAAGTTAACCTGCTCCTGTTTGCAGATGATATGATACTATACATAGAAAACCCTAAAGACTCCATGAGAAATATACTGGAAGTAATAGAAAGTTTCAGCAGTGTAGCAGGATACAAGATAAACATACAAAAATCAGTTGGATTCCTATACACCAATTAGGAGAACGATGAAAAGGAAATCAGGAAAACAATACCATTTTCAATAGCCCCTAAAAAGATACAATAGTTCGGAATAACTCTAACCAGGGATGTAAAAGACCTATGCATAGAAAACTAGAAAACACTACTGCAAGAAACCCAAAGGGATCTACATAAATGGAAAAACTTACCATGCTCATGGGTAGGCAGACTCAACTTTGTGAAAATGACAATTCTACCCAAAGCAATTTACAAATACATACGCAATCCTGATCCAAATACCAATAACATTCTTTAAAGAGATGGAAATACTAATTATTAACTTTATATGGAAAGGTAAGAAGCCCCGAATAAGTAAACCACTACTGAAGAAGAACAATAAAGTTGGAGGACTCACACTACCTGACTTCAGAAACTAGTATACAGCTACAATAGTCAAAACAGCTTGGTACTGGTACAACGACAGATACAATGACCAATGCAACACAATTGAGAACCCAGATGTACATCCATCCACCTATGGTCACCTGATTTGGACAAGGGCCCAAAGTCCATCAAATGGGGAAAAGATGGTCTTTTTAAAAAATGGTGCTGGCAAAACTGGATATCCATTTGCAAAAACAATGAAACAGGACCCATACCTCATGCCGTATACAGAAACTACTTAAAAATAGATCAAAGACCTGAATATAAAATCTAAGTCTACAAAGTTCATAGAATAAAAAAATAGGACCAACACTACAGGCCTTAATACACAGTATTAACACGATAAAAACCATAACCATCAATGCACAAACCTCAAAAGATAAGCTAGGTAACTGGGATCTTCTAAAAACCAAACACTTATGCTCTTCAGAAAACTTGGCCAAAAGAGTAAAAAAAGAACATACAGACTGGGAAAAATTTTTGGACAGTACAAGTCAGACAAAGGTCCAATCTCCATAATCTACAAGAAAATCCAACAGCTCTACAAAGAAAAGATAAATAATCCTATTAAAAATTAGGCAAAGGAAATGAACAGACACTTCACCAAAGAAGACACTCAAATGGCAAACAGACACATGAGGAAATGCTCGCGATCACTAGCCATTAGAGAAATGCAAATTAAAACCACAATGAGACACCGTCTCACCCCGGCATTACTGGCATGAATCAAAAACCCTGGAAATAACAAATGTTGGAGGGGCTGCGGGGAGATAGGAACTCTTATGCACTGCTGGTGGGAATGCAAAATGATACAACCATTTTGGAAAATGATATG
>NW_004443989.1:17263978-17316961 GCF_000243295.1 Trichechus manatus latirostris
TGTTAACCAATGTCATAAAACAATATGTGTACTACTGTTTCATGAGAAATTATCTGTTCTGTAAGCCTTCACGTGAAGTACAATTTATAAAAAAAGGAAGGAAAAAAAAAACTCTGGCATCGTTTTAACTTTGTTTAGACTCTTAGAAATTATTCAACACATCGGAGGCAGTTTGTTCACCCTCTGAAATGGAGGTATCCCTTGGTCCCTCAGACAGTTTTTCTGATCTCTGTACAACTAACAGGATGATGTCTTCTTTTTCTTGGAGGACAACAAATGTTCAGAACCAAGACATCCCATTGACCTGGTTCCTGCCTGTAGATTTCCAAGAGGAACACTACTTTACTTCATTTTGTCCTCTGTCTCTCCTTTTTAGTCTAACTGATAGGATTTCTGTTGTGGCTGTTGATTATATCCATTAGCTATAGAACTAATATCTCTGGCAAAAGCTTGTGTAGCCATGCCTTTAGCAAATGTTCCAGGATACATTTTATGAATTTATACAACAGAAATTTCCAACTTTAAGTTCTGATCTTATTTTGCACAGTTCATTTTTTAGTCTATCTTTTTCTTCCCTCTCACTGTTGACTTTAAGCCCCTGCTCTTTCTTCTTCCATGATTTTGGGGTTTTATTTTCTAAGCCTCTTTATCTCATTTCTCTGTTAATATCCATCTCTCTTTCCTTCCCTATTCTATTGGAGACAGCCACTGTTTCCGCCTATGTCCAAGACATCTTCTCATTTGCAAGAACCTTCCCAAATTCATCCTCCCCAAGAACATGCTGAGGTAACACACTCTCATCTGCCTTACTTCACCTCCCTTACTGTGTATAGTTGTCTTTCCTTCAGCTGACATGCATGCTGCAAAGTCTTTTGGCCAACAAAATGTTGCTGATCTTAGTCCCTAAAAACATTCCAAGCTTATTCTTTTTTCACTCCTTTATGCCACAACACTGTGGAGTTTTTTCCTTTACTTGGCAATGGGTTTTACATACTTATAAATGTGTATGTCTGTGTGTGTATATATATATATATATATGCCTTCATTTCTATATATATTATAGACCTAAATGTAATAGACAAAGTCTTAAAACAAATAGATGAAATTTAGGAGAATGTGGACATGATGTTAAGTTTGGTAATCAGTTTTTAGATACAACTCCAAAAACACATTATACAAAACAAATGATTGATAAATTGGGAGTCATCAAAATTAAAAACTTTGATCCTGAAAAAAAGTTCCTAACATTAGAATGAAATGACATTTATCAGACCTGGGGAAAATATTTACAAATTTTCTCTTTTATAAATGAATTTTAGTCAAAATAGAAAATTACTGTTTAAAGTCAGTGAAAAAAAAACCTTTGACGTCAAGTCGATTCTGACTCTCAGTGACCCTATAGGACAGAGTAGAACTGCCCCTATAGGATTTCCAGGGAATGGCTGGTGGATTCTAACAGCTGACTTTTTGTTTAGCAGCCATAGCTCTTAACCAGTGGGCAACCAATGCTTTGAAAAGTTACAGATAAGAAAATAAAATTTAAAAAATTAAAAAATGTGCAGAGACATGAAAAGACATCTAACCAAAGAACCCATGATAATGAAAATAAGCATACAAAAATATTATCAAATAATTTCTCATTTGGACAATGCAAATTAAAACAAGGAGATTGTACTATTAACCTAATAGACTAAATGTTAAAAAAACAAAATCTTTACATTGCCCTTTGCTGGCAATTATGCAGAGCAGCAAGAAATCTCATTAATCGATAACTGGAATGCAAACTGTTATAGGTACTTTGAGGGTCAATCTGACAGTTTATATAAAGCTTAACATAGTTTTACCATTTTTTCCAGTAATTGTGCTCCTAGGTATTTATCTACATAGGTTGAAAATGTACACCCACCCAAAAATATGCACAATAATGATTTAGAGTAGTCTCATACATAATTGCCAAAAATGGAATCAATCAAGATGTCATTTGGTATGTGAATGAGAAAACAATCGGTGGTAATCCATACAATGGAATATAATTTGGTGATAAAAATAAATGAAGTATTAAGTCATGAAATGGAAGCAGCCAAAATGAAAAGGCTATGTATTATATGGTTTCAATATTACATTCTGGAAAAGGCAAAACTATAGACATGACAAACGAATCATAGGAATTTGGAAAGAGGGTGTTCAATAGGTGAAGCACAAGGAGTTTTAAAACTGATGAAAACCTTCTGTATGCTACTTCCATGGTGGGAGGATGACAATTTGCATTTATAAAAAGCCATAGAACTGCATAGCACAAGAATGAGCCATTATGTATGCAATTTTTAAAAATAATCAATTAAGAGGTCAGAGATACCAGGATGGAATACAGGCTGTAGCAAAAAAAATTGTATTACAAATGTATGAAACAAATATCTGAATGTGTTAGGGGAGAAATGTTAACCTAAGTAACTTTACAAATGAATGCAGTCTGTAAAATGAAAGGCAAAAGGAACTGCACGGAAAAACTGTTCTCTAGTTGATATATTTTGTTTTCTTCACCGGTGTATGCTTTAAAAATTTTGAAACCACTACAAATGTACAGTGTAGCTGAAAAATTAAATGAGTGACATATGATGGGAACCAAACTGAAAGAACTCTCAATGGTTAAAAAAACTGGACGATTTTGAAAAACAACAAAATAATATAGCTTTGGAATATAACACGAAGTGTAAAATCAATACCCATGAGTCCATAATGGCTTTAGTAAATGATGGAAAAATAAAACAAATGGAGGAAAAGAAACAAACATTCCATACAGAAGAATTTCAAATAATTTCCATAGACACTCCTCACTTCAAAAATATGATGCTTAATTCCCTATATCTTGAGTATGTTCTATGCTTAGAGACAAAGGAAAATTTGGGATAACCTTGGCTTTGACAATGAGTTTTTAGAGTTAACACCAAAATCATGACCCAGGAAAGTAAAAACATTGACAAATCAGATCATATCAAAACCAAAATATTTTTTCTGCAAAAAACATTGTTAAGGGAATGAAAAGTCAAGTTACAATCAGGAGAAATATTTGTAAATCATCTGTTTTGTAAAGGAATTGTATCATGAATATTCAAGGAGACTTAAAAGTGAATAAAGGAAAACAATGTAATTTGAAAAAAATGAAGGGGTTAAGATCTTAACAGACCTATCACCCAAAAGATACTGAAAGATATTCAAAGTGATCTTTCATTAGGGAAATATAAATTAAAGCAACCACCAGATAGCACTACTAATCTATCAGAATGACCAAAATAAAAAATACTATGAACAGCATACTGACAAGAATATGGGGCACCTGGAATTATTAATTGCTAAGGAAATGTAAAATAGTGCTATTGCTTCGTAAGAGAATATAACAATTTCTTGTGGAGTTAAATATAGGGTAAATATGTGATTAGCAATTGTGCCCCAAAATATTTACTCAACTGACTTTAAAAATTAAATTCAAACAAAAATCTCCGTTTCAATGCTTATATCAGCTTTATTAACTTGAACTTCTTCCCTCTCAATGAATGTCGTTTACAGTGTAGTTGTTGCATCAAAAATTTTTGTTATCAAATGGGACCAATGAGGCACAGCAGTCCAGGGACTAGGACTAGAAGGCAGAAGGGGACAGGAAAGCTGGTGATATGGAATCCAAGGTTGAGTAAGGACAGTGTTGACATGTAGTGGAGTTGTTAACCGTTGTCACAGGGCAACATGTGTAATGAGAAACTATTTTGTTCTGTAAACCTTCATCTAAAGTGAGAATAGCAGCACAACTGGAAGAACACAATCGATGTCACTGAATTGTGCATGTAGAAATTTTTGAAATGGTGTATCTTTGGCTATGTACATTTTCACCAAAAAAAACAAAAACAGTCAAGAAGGGAGAGGGTTGACATGTCGTGGGGTTAACAAATGTCATAAAACAATATGTGTACTGACTGTTTAATGAGAAACTATTTGTTCTGTAAACCGTCAACAAAAGTACAATTAAATAAATAAATAATTTGTTATCATTAACTTTCTGTCTCATTCCCTAAATCCACATGATAGAATTTTGTACAGTATTTATGCATGTTGTTTGCCTCCATTATTCCCCAATTAACTAGAGTAAATACATGTGTCTATGGTTCCTTTTCTCATTTACTTAAAGAAGTTGTCACCCAAACTACACCTGTCATCTCCTCACTCCCAATGCAGCTGCCTTCTCTCTCAGGTTTTCTAACATACTCAGGATGTGGTTATCACTCTGTGTCTCTTACAGCAATACACAGCTCTGTCCTCAAAGCTCAGACTGTGAGCTCCATGTAGGCTGTGCTAGAGGACTTGTTCCCCGTCTTGATGACTCTGCCCTGATACTTCTGTGCGTAGTTTGTTCCACCAGTATTTGAGTTGATGCTTTCTACCACTCAAACCCTTTTCCAGAGGGCTGTCGCACCCAGTAGATATAGAAACTGGAGAAGGTATATCCACAAACGTTTCAGAAGACTTTCACTGATGCACCAGGCTTCCTCACCTCAGCCCCAGACTGCACCAACTGGACTTGGGAGTGGACACCTGTGGAGAGGAGAGAGAAGTGGATGAAATCCCCCTTGACTGGCCACAGCCACCGCCTCATAATGGAACTTGGACCTCCTTACCTGTAGCTACAGCCACCAAGAAGACGATTCTGTAGCTCCAGTCTATGGAGAGTGAGTTGTGCTCTCATAAGCTTCTTTGGTGGGGGGGAGGTAGTTAATTGGTGATGCTCTGGGGACACAGACCTATCCATATTTAACTCAATAGGCCTTATATTATTTATACGTTGAAGAAGCAAAATATTTCGTAGCTTAAGGCCTGACACAGCTGAGAAGATAGAAGATACAGGTACTACGAAGCAATGTGATTATGAGAGTAAAAGTCTTAATGCTTGTTGATATATGTGTTCCCTGTAATGTTCCAAAAATTGTGCAGACAGAGCTCTTCCCATGGTGAGACACAACACCCACAGGTCCTGTTGCTTCTTGTGGCCACACCTTTGCTTAGAACACAAAACACCTGTGGTTTTTTGGGGTCCATATGGGGTTCTGCTTCTGACCAGTTGTATGCACTTCACTATAGTCCTCTCAGACATCAAGCACAGCCTATGAGTAATTCTGAGAGAAGAACTGTTGTAATCCCGAATGAGGGTACTGAAAGATTCATGGTTATCTGTGAAATCTGCTCCTCACTTGGAGAAAATGTCCCCAAGCCCTTGTCTGGGTATTGTAAGCCCCCAGGCTGTTCAGTGAGAAGACTCTTGGTTCTCAGACCAGCCCTGTGATGAGTGATCCAGGATTGAGTTTCAGATCCCACTGATAATAGGAATTTTATGGGGCTCTTGTTAACTCACAGCTTACAAAAACTTTTCCAGTAATTTGTGTTTCAATAACATTGGGTTTCATTTCCAAATTCCACATAATACAATTTTGCACATTATTTCTGTATTTTCAGTTCATGTGCATCATTCTTAATCTATACTAACTGATTTCTGATCACTTTGGATTCATATGTCTTCTAAAATTTTGGACCCACTAAATTAATGAACCCATCTTGTCCATCTTCTCACTATTTACATGTCTATAAGTCAAACTCCCTCCTTTTAAATGTGGTACTCATTGTCTTAAATATTCCCAATAGAATAGGATATTTATAGACACATCATCAGTCTTGTCAAATTCTTATTTTAGATTTTTTTAAAGGAAATCCAAACCCTGAGAGAAAATACCTCCCATTCTTTCTCTGCACTTCCCCTGGAGCTAGTCCCCTGGGGTAGGTTCGTCTTGAGCACCCCCTGCAGGGCATCTCCTTTCCAGCAGGGAGGTTGTATGTGGGTTTACAGTGCCCTCACCTGGCAGTGGGGCCTTAGTGTCACAATGGTTAAGTGTCTGGCTGTTAGCCAAAAGGGATGGCAGTTCAAATCTGTCAGCTGCTCCTTGGAAACCTTATGGGCGCAGTTCTACTCTGTCGTATAGAGTCATTATGAGTCACAATTGACTTGATGGCAGTGGATTTTTGTCACGTGGCAGTGTCACTAGCCAAGTATTACAAAGTTGTGCCTTTGGCTTCAGACTGGTTTTAGGAGACACCAGATTAATTTGATATAATCCCCTGAAGTAGTGAATTGGTCTTTGTAACCCAGCTTACTCTTCACTGTGACAAAAATAAGGTATTATGAAGCCACCAAGAGCCTCTTCCCTGGACCTGCCAGATGCACTGACATAATGAATCATCTCACAGGGAATCCAAAAACCCTTGGGAAGTCCGTGAATCTCTCTCTTTTTTTCTTTCTTTATTTCTAGAAACTAAGTATTATGTTTTATTTTTGTTGATGTTACTTTTAATATAGGTATTGTAGACATCCTTTAGTCTCCCAACTCAGTATTGCCATTGCACAGAAATTAAAGTAGAAAGTACGTGAGTGTCCTGGTATAATCACTTTGGAAACCGATTTGGTGCTTCCTTAAAAAGCTAGAAATAGAAGTACCATATGATCCAGCAATCCCAAACCTCAGAATATATCCTAGAGAAATAAGAGTCATCACACGAATAGATAGCTATATGCATACTGATGTTCATTTCAGCACTGTTCATGCTAGCAAAAAGATGGAAAAGACTTAGGTGCTCATCAACAGATGAATGGATAAAAAATTATGGTATATTCACATAATGTAATACTACTCAACAATGAAAAGCAATGATGAACATCTTATAACATGGAGGAATCTGAAGGGCATTATGCTGAGTGAATTTAATCAGTCACAGAAGGACAAATATTGTATAAGACCACTATTATAAGAACTTAAGAAAAGGTTAAAACACAGAAGAAAACATTCTTTGATGGTTATGAGGGTGGGGAGAGTGTGTGAGGGTTAGTCACTAACTAGACAGTAGACAAGAATTATCTTAGGAGACGGAAAGGACAGCACAGACTACAAGGGAAGTCAGCACAACTGGACTAAACCAAAGCTAACAAGTTTCCAGAATACAATCGAACAAAATTTATTTAATAAGAGATTAAATAAAAAATTTAGAATAAGGGGTGGGGCCAAGATGGCAGAGTAGTCAGACACTTCTGCTGGTCCCTCTTACAACAAAGACCCCAAAAAACAAGTGAATCGATTATATATGACAATCTAGGAGCCCTGAACATCAAAGGCAAAGTTGACGAATTGGACTGAGTGACAGGAGGAGGGAGAGAAGTTTCAGAAGCAGGGGGGAGTGGCCAGACCTGACTGGTGAGAGCTTGAGCCCTTCATGCCGGATCAGCTCATGGTGTGCGGTGAGGCAGGTAAGCAGTGGTGCTCAGGAGGCTTTTTCCACATTGAGAGAGATGCAGTAGCATAGAGTACTTGGCCATCCAGAACCAGTGAGAAGCAGCCCTCGATCAGCAAAAGATAAATACTTGCGTCTGGCCTACCGTGCAGATCAAAAACAACCTTCTAAGGGAAAAACCTCTCTCCCGTTTACCTTCCTGCCCCCTGCTCTGCACTTGGTCCAGGACCAGCTTCAGTAACTACCGAGTTCCCTTGGCGAGAAGTAAGACATGTCACATGCCCTGAGCCATTCTCCTGGTCTTAGAGAGTGAACAAATTAACTAAAAATGGAAAAAATAATCTGCCAGCTGCCCTAAGCCAGGAATTCAGGGTAGGCACAGCTCCTTTGCCTAGGGACAGGCATAAGGGATCCACAGACTTTGAGTGCCTTTCCCCCTGCATAGACTAATGTGGGCCCATTTCAACAGCGTAGGCCCTCATTACTGCAGTAAAACAAGGTATATACCTGAAATCTAACTTCAACTGTGAAGTGGCAGGTTTGTGGCATTTGACACTGCTCTGCCCATTAAGCAGCGTCTTCACCTACACCATCAGAGGCCTGAGGATTTGTGGCTCCACCATGCCACCTAGCCACCTGTGACTAGGACCCTAGAATAAGAGGTTCTCCCCAGTCCTAAAAGCCAACAGTGCTAGGTGCTCATAGTCCAGCTGCAAAACTCATCCATCTACACACTCTAGGGAACAAAGAAAATGCTTTCCTCCTGGACACTCGAGGATGGCCGTCAGCCC
The DNA here is from genome assembly GCF_000243295.1 of Trichechus manatus latirostris. Classification (NCBI taxonomy): domain Eukaryota; kingdom Metazoa; phylum Chordata; class Mammalia; order Sirenia; family Trichechidae; genus Trichechus; species Trichechus manatus. Next base: position 17,272,087 of record NW_004443989.1, read on the forward strand.
TTAGTCTTGTTCAGCGTGTGTCCCCCTGCTACAGCCAGATGCCTATGCCTGCAGCAATCACCCATGCCTGTCTAGAACTGTAGGTGAGAGCCTGCACCTCACACTTGGTGGCTGACTATCTGGACATCTGAGCTGAATCCATACAGGAAGGAGTGGGCAGACTTCTGAGCTCACATACTTACTGGCAGTTCTGGCCACGTGGTGGCAGGACAATGGAGCTTCAGAGGCACTGGAAATTGGGCTAGCTAGCACAAGAAGCCTATTTGAGTACATCAAAACAAAACAAAACAAGAAGCTAAGACACAGTAAGCAAAAAAATAAACAAATATAATAACTTTTTAATGGCTTGGAGACAAGTAAATATCAAAACACATCAAGCGGCAGAGCATGATGGCTTCAGTAAGCTCCCAGAATAAAGAATCAAGAAATTTTCCAGAGGAATAAAATTTCTTGGAATTACCAGAGGCAGACTACAAAAGATTAATATACAGAACTCTTCAAGAGAACAGGAAAGAAATTAAGCAGAAAACAGGAAATTAAGATTAGAGAAGAGCATAATGACAAATTGAACAGGTTTCAAGAATCCATAGAGAGACAGAAATCAGAAATCCAGAAGATTAACAATAAAATTTCAGAATTAGAGAACTCAATAGAAAGTCATAGAAGCAGAATTGAGACAATGGAAGTCAGAATTAGTGAGATGGAAGATAAAGCACTTAACACTAATTTGTTTGAGGAAAAATCAGATACAAAGGTTTAAAAAAATGAGGAATCCTTAAGAATTATGTGTGATTCTATCAAGAGGAATAACCTACGAGTGATTGGAGTACCAGAACGGGGTGGGGGGGGGGGATAACAGAAAATATAGAGAGAATTGTTGAAGATATGTTGACAGAAAACTTCCGTGATATCATGAAAGATTAGAAGATACCTATCCAAGATGATCATCAAACCCCACAAAATGTAGATCACAAAAGAAAGTCACCAATACAAATTATAATCAAACTTGCCAAAACCAAAGATACAGAAAGAATTTCAAGATCATCTAGGGATAAACAAAAAGTCATCTACAAAGGGAATAAATAAGAATAAGCTCGGATAACTCAGTAGAAACCATGTAGGCAAGAAGGTAATGGGATGATATATATAAAGCCTTGAAGGAAAAGCACTGCCAGCCAAGAATTATATATCCAGCAAAACTCTCTCTCAAATATGATGGTGAAGTTAGGGTATTTCCGGATAAACAGAAGTTCAGGGAATTTGCAAAAACCAAATTACAAGAAATACTAAAGGGAGTCCTCTGGTTACAAAATCAATAACGTCAGATAACAACCCAAGACTAGAACACAGGACAGAACGACCAGATATCAACCCAGATAGGGAAGTCGGAAAAATAAATCAAAGCAAAAACACTGAAAATAAGGAAACAGATGTCAGTATGTAAAAGATGACAACATCAAAACAAAAAAAAGATGGACTAAAAAAATGTAGACATATACTTTTCATATGGAGAGAAAGTCAGGGTGATATAAACAAATAAAAGACTGGTGTAAACTTCGAAAAATAGGCGTAAATTTTAAGGTAACCACAAACGAAACAAACAATTCTACAAGTCAAAAAAAAAATTCAAAGACTCAGCAAATACACAATCAATAAAAATGAAATTAGATAAAGAAAAATGACAGCATACATAACTAACTGGAACAAAGAAACTGTCAACAACACACAAAAAAGACATCAAAATGACAACACTAAACTCACTCCTATCAATAATCACACTGAATGTAAATGGACTAAACGTACCAACAAAGAGACAGAGAGTGGAAAACTGGATAAAAAAAAAAAAACAATACTCCCTTCTTGCATAGAGGTTCCGTCTGTGCCTCCCCCGACAACATTTCTACACATCAAGACTTGCCATATGTCAAGGTGACTTTGGGAGCTCTCAAGAACCTGAGAGCCTATTCCCCTTCAGGGCAGTGCCTCCTCTTTATGCATTCACACAACATATGGGAACCGTTCCAGTGACCTTTCCTTGAACTACAAGGATTCCTTCCATGTGTGAACAGTTGATTGTGTTGATTATGGAGTTAGATTTTCTGTTCTATCATGCTCATGTTCTTCCTTCCTGCTATGGGACCCTTTGGTGCTTGTGTAAAATCTCCAAACCTCAGTTTTGCCCTCCTTCATAAAGGAAATCAAGTTATTACCTTGGTGTAAGTTACTCCAGAGGCATGTTCTATTACACAGGTCTGAGCTCACATAACCTCATGGAGTCCTGTCCTTCACTCAGCTCTCTAACTCTTATCCTTTGTGACCAATAACATCGAATGAGTGACCTACAGGGAAAAGAGTCACGCAACATGCTAGGACCAGTTTGGTGCAGACCCTGCTCACACATTTGTAGCAGGTAGGAGGAGGGACTCTTCTCAATCCTGGTAAAATACTGCTAAAAAGAGAACATGGCACTTGGAATTGGAGTCCTGTGACTTGAATATTAAACCTGCTGCTATCATAAGTTTCCTTCATATGTCTGTTTTTCTTACTTTGGGGACTTGTGTGTTGCTGTGATGCTGGAGCTGTGCCACCAGTATCCAAATATGAGCAGGGTGACCCATGGCAGAAAGGTTTCTGCTGAGCTTTAAGACTAAGATAGACTAGGAAGAAGGACTTGGCTGTCTACTTCTGAAAATAATTAGCTACTGAAAACCTTATGAATATCATCGGAATATTGTCTGATATAGTGACGGAAGATGAGCCCCTCAAGTTGGAAGGCACTCGAGATGACTGAGAAAGAGTGACCTACTCAAACTAGAGGCAACCTTAATGATATGGATGTAGTCAAGCTTTCAGGATCTTCATTTGCTGATGTGGCACAACTCAAAATGAGAAGAAAAAAAAACAGCTGCAAACATCCATTAATAATCGGAACTGGAATGTACAAAATATAAATCTAGGAAAAATTGAAATTGTCAGCAATGAAATGGAATGCATAACATCGATATCCTAGGCATTAGAAAACTGAAAGGGACTGGTATTGGCGATTTTCAGTCAGACAATCGTACGGTCTACTATGCCGGAAATGACAAACTGAAGAAGAATGGCGTTGCATTCATCCTCAGAAAGAACATTTCAAGATTTATCCTGAAGTATAATGCTGTCAGTGATAGGATAATATCCATATACCTGCTAGGAAAATCAGTTAATACAACTATTATTCAAATATATTATTCAAAGATGAAGAAATTGAAGATTTTTACCAATTTCTGCAGTCTGAAATATATCAAACATACAATCAGGATGCATTGATAATTTCTGGTGATTGGAATTTGAAAGTTGGAAACAAGGAAGATGGATCCATAGTTGGAAAATATGGCCTTGATGAAAGAAACATTGCTGGAGAAGTCATGATAGAATTTTGCAAGACCAACATCTTCATTGCAAATACCTTTTTTCAACAACATAAATGACGACTATACACATGGATCTCACCAGATGGAATACACAGGAATAAAACTGACTACATTTGTGGGAAGAAACTATTGAATAGCTCAGTATCATCAGTCAGAACAAGGCCAGAGGCTGATTGCAGAACAGACCATCAATTGCTCATATGCAATTTCAAGTTGAAACTCAAGAAAATTAGCATAATTCCACAAGAGTCAAAGTATGGCCTTGAGTATATCCCATCTGAATTTAGAGACATTCTCAAGAATAGATTTGATGCTTTGAACACTAATGACCAAAGACTAAATGAGTGGAATGATACCAAGAACATAATACATGAAGAAAGCAAAAAGTCATTAGAAAGTCAAGAAAGAAATAAAAGACCAAAATAGATGTCAGAAGAGACTCTGAAACTTGCTCTTGAATGTTGCGTAGCTGAAGTGAAAGAAGAAATGATGAAGTAAAAGAATGGAACAGATTTCAAAGGATGGCTCCAGAAGTCAAAGTAAAGTATTTTAATAACTTGCAAAGACCTGGACTTAGAAAACCAAAAGAAAAGAACACGCTAGGCATTTCTCAAGCTGAAATAACTGAAGAAAAACTTCGAGCCTCGAGTTGCAATATTGAAGGATTCTACAGGGCAAATATTGTAAAGACACAGGAAACATCAAAAGAAGAAGGAAGGAATTCTGAGATTCACTCTACCAAAAATAATTGGTCAACGTTCAAACATTGCAGGGGGTAGCATATGATCAAGAATTGATGATTCTGAAGGAAGAAGTCCAAGCTACACTGAAGGCATTGGTGAAAAACAAGGTTACAGGAATTGATGGAATACCAGCAAGATGTTTCAACAAATGAATGCAGCGCAGGAAATGCACTCTATTCTATGCCAAGAAAATTGGTAGACAGCTGCCTAGTCAACCGACTGGAAGAGGTCCATATATATGCCTATTCCCAAGAAAGGCGATCCAACGGAATTCGGAAATTATTGAGCAATATCATTAATATCACATGCAAGTAAAGCTTTGCAGAAGATCATTCAAAATCAGCTGCAGCAGTGTATGGACAGGGAACTGCCAGAAATTCAAGCTTGATTCAGAAGAGGATGTGGAACCAGGGATATCACTACTGATGTGAATATTTAAGTTGTCATGGATTTCATTTTACTTGGTTCTACAATCAAAGCCTATGGAAGCAGCAGTCAAGAAATCAAACAATGTATCGCGTTGGGCAAATCTGCTGCAAAAGACCTCTTTAAAGTGTTCAAAAGCAAAGATAGCACTTTGAGGGCTAAGGTGCGTCTGACCCAAGCCATGATATTTTCAATCCCTTCATAGACATGTGAAAGCTAGGCAAAGAATAAAGAAGACTGAAGAAGAATTGATGTCTTGGAATCATGGTGTTGATGAAGAATATTGAATATGCCATGGACTGCCAGAAGAATTAACAAATCTGTCTTGAAAGAAGTACAGCCAGAATGCTTCTTAGAAACAAGATCAGAGCTCGGCTCAAGTATTTTGGACATGTTGTCAGGAGGGACTAGTACCTGAAGAAGGACATCATGCTTGGTAGAGGGTCAGGGAGAAAGAGAAAGACCCTCAACAAAATGAATTGACACAGTGGTTATAGCAATGGATTCAATCATAATGATTGTGAAGATGGTGCAAGACCGGGCAGTATTTTGTTACGTTGTCCATTTGGTCATTATGAGTGGGAACTGACTTGATGGCACCTAACAAGGATAACAATTTTTTTCCATTTATATCTGTCTAACAATACTTTTTGCATCGCTATTGTCAAAATAATTAAAAACGCTTTTTATATTTACATATTTCAATCTAAACATCAAAAATAATGTTTATTCACTTCACTACTAATAACTCCTAATATGCTGTGGAATTCATTCTTTTCTTAGTACACTTGTTGATTTTAAAGCATCTACCATTAATATAATCATTTTCGTTTATGAAATTTTATATTTTTCTTTGCCTTAAGATCTTAAATATTTTCTATTTTATTTTGTTCAAATTGTAAAATTGCAATTAAATTTTATATATATTCACAATATTCAAATATAACTTCTGTATATGACAGATGACTATGTCGGGGCTTAACCTTTCTCTAGTACCAGGTAATTTTTTTTTTTATTGGGATTTAGGTGAAAGTTTACAGCTCAGGTTAATTTCTCATTCAAAAATCTATACACATATTATTTTGTGACATTATTTGAAATCCACACAATGTAACAGTACACTCCCTCTTTCCACCCGGTGATTCCCTGTGTCCCTTCGTACAGTTCCTGTCCCTCCCTGCCGTCTCATCTTGCTTTTGGACAAGAGTTGCCTATTTGGCTTTGTAGATTTGATTGAATTAAGAAGCATGTTCCTGAAGTGTTTTTTTTTTTTTTTTTTTTTAAATAGGTCTGTCTAATCTTTGTCTGAAAAGTGGGCTTCGGAAATGTTTTCACTTCTGGATTAGCAGAGTGACTAGGGGCCAAAGTTTGACGGGATACTCCAGTCTGTCAGACCAGTAAGTCTGGTTTTTCTTCATGGTTTTGAACTCTGGTTTACATTTTTCTCCCGCTCTGTTCGGGGCTATCTGTTGTGATACTTGCCAGAGCGATGGTTGGTGGTAGCCAGGCACTATCTAGTTCTTCTGGTTTCAAACTGATGGATTCTCTGGTTCATGTGGTCCTTTAGCCCCTTGGGCTACTAATTTTCTTGTGTCTTTGATTTCCTTTATTCTCCTTTGCTTCGGATGGGATGGGACCAATTGATTTATCTTAGGTTGCTGCTTGCAAGCTTTAAGACCCCAGGCACGACTCACCAAAGTGGAATGTAGAACATTGTCTTTATAAACTATGCTATACCAATTGACCTAGATGTTCCCTGATACTGTGGTCCCCAGCCCCCAGACCCAGGTACTCAGTCCCTCAAAGTGTTTGGATGTGTCTAGGAAACTTCTATGCTTTTGATTTGGTCCAGTTGTGCCAATTTCTCCTAAATTGTGTATTGTTCTTCCCTTCACCCAAGTTGACACTTGTCTACTGTCTAGTTAGAGATTTCCTATCACCCTCACTCTGCATCCTCTTAACCAATGAAGAATATTTTTTTCCGTGTTTAAGCCTTTTTCTGAGTTCTTATAATAGTGTTCTCACACGGTATTTATCGTTTTGTGACTGCTTATTTCACTCAGCATAGTGTCCTCCAGATTCATCCATGCCGTCAGATGTTTCTGGGATTCATCATTGTTCTTTATTGTTGCATAATACTCCCTTGGGTGTATGTAACATGAAGGTTTTATTCAGTCATCTGTTAATGGGCATTTAGGTTGTTTCCATCTTTTTGCTGTTGTGAATAGTGCTGCAATGAACATAGATGTGCATGTGTCTATTCTTGTGACAGCTCTTATTTCTTTAGGGTACATTACTAAGAGTGGGAATACTGGATTGTATGGTATTTGTATTTCTAGATTTTCAAGGAAGTTCCATATCATTTTTCTTAATGGATTGCAATATATTGTAAAGTTTCACAAGCACACACACCTCCACCACTTACACACACTTAAAAAAATGTAATTACGCTGAGTGAAATTAGTAAGTGACAAAAGGACAAATATTGTATGAGACCACTATTATAAGAAATTAAGAAAAGGGTTAAACACATAAGAAAACATTTTTTGATTGTTAAGAGGGTGAGGAGAGTGGTAGAGGGGCATTCATTAACTAGATAACAGATAAGAAGTATCTTAGGTGAGGATTTCTGGGCAACATGGCACTATAGACAGAAGCACCACGCCGTTCCTCCACAGCAAAGATCTGAAAGACTAAGTCAAACAGAGACACATGTCTATCCTGAAACCCTAAGCATCAAATGAAGAGATAAAGAACTCAGCTAAGCACCAAATGGAATAAGAAACTGACAGAGAAAAGAGAGCAAGAAGAGATACATGTAGAGGTCCCCTAAGAGCTAAGGGAGCATGGATCTGCCATCTTGGACTCCTATCGGTGATCAGAGAACAGGGGGAATGAGAAAGCAGCTTAACGGAGCTTCCAGCAGAAGACAAAACAACTGGTAACCAGCAATATATGCTTGCCCACCCCCAACCTTCTTCAATCCCCCTCAGCTTTGTCTGCGTCCTGTGGCCACAGTCTCTGGCCAGGAAGCACAAGCTTCACCCTGGAGCCGAGTGGATTCCATCTGACTGCACTGGTCGGCTCCCTGAGTGCCATTTTTTAGGTGCTGGTGTTGCTTTTTTCTGCTTCTTTAGATTTCTTCTGTACCTCTCACCACCTTACCCTCCTTTCTCTCAAATACCTGGCTCCTTGTGACATTTTTGCTTCATCCTGAAAGGCTGTGAAACTCCGCTCAACTGTGAAACTGCTTTCCGGTCCCTCCTGCCAAACTGGTGGGACCTCTGGGGCTTTTTTTGATTTTTTTTTTTTGTTCTAATGTGTTCACTTCTGATTTGTTTGTTTGTTTTCTTTTTCTTTTCTCAGCTTGGGAGCCCCTTCTAGCCGTCAGTAGTGCACAGCTTGGGAGCTACTCCCTTACTCTGCTCACACACAGAGTGACATTCCTGGGGACATTTATTTTTTTTTTTTTTTTGGTTTTGTTTTCTTCTCTATCTTTTTTCCATTCTTGTCTTTATTCATTTCTCAGTTTATAGTCTTTCTATACTTACCTTCTTTCCCTGTCTCCTGATTACCTGGTGCTGTTTAACCCCTCTATCCCTTCTAGCCAGGCTGTACTTCATGGCCTGGGAACAACTTCCCCAGTCTTTGCAACCACACCTATGGGAACCCTGAGGGCTCCTTTTTTTCCTAATTTTTCTTTTATCCTTTTCCTTTTTGTTTTTCTCCTTTTCTCAGTCTCTCATCTCTCCACTCCAATGGCAAGCTCCCTTTTTTGTTTGTTTGTTTGTTTGAGTGTGTGTATGATATTGCCTCCTGCTCCCTCTCCTCCCTCTCCTCTTTCCCATACTCATCTTAGCTCCACACATAACAATCTCCCATCTCCTGCCTACCTGCATTCTGAACTAAACATCACAAACACAAAGCAGCAAATGTATGGCCTACAAGAACCTGCCCTGCACTGTTTCCTGGCCCACCCTGTTGGCCCTAGTACCTGCCACAAACAACCCATCCTAGCAATTCCCTTTCAGCTGGACTGCCTTGCTGTACCATACTTGAGAGACTGACGCTGTCCATTTTGAAAGGAGATGAAAAGTATCATGCTTAGGGATGAGCAAAAAAAAAAGAACGTACAGCCTGCCTGTTCAAACATAACCAAATAAAACAAAAAAGCAGGATGAAACAAACAAATCCACAATCAATAAACAAGGAAAATAACTATGGAATGTCCATAAGACAGCAGATAATATCAAAGTATATGCAAAAACCAGACAGGATGGTTCCAGTAGGCATCCAAAATAAAACACCAGATGACTTTCGAGTAGAAGAAAAGACACTAGAGCTACCTGATAGGGAATTAAAATCTCCAATATTCACAATTATCCAAGAGTTGAACCAAAAAGGAGATAAAAAATGAGGAGAAACAAACAAATTCATGGAAAAGACAGACAAATTCATGGAAAATATAGACAAAAATGGAGGAATTCAGGCAAATAATACAGGAACAAAATGCCAAAATAAATTCACAACTAGAAATCGTACAAAAACAGCAATTAGAAATCCAAATGATAAACAAAAAGATTTCAGAAATGCATATTGTCATAGAAGGGCTGAGCAGCAGGTCTGAAGAGATGGAAGACAGAGTCAGCGAAATTGAAGACAAACACTTGGATACAACTCTGAGGAAAAATCAGAAAAAAGAACTAGAAAATGAAGAAACCCTGAGAATTATGTGGGATAACATCAAAAGCAAAAATTTGCAAGTGATTGGAATTCCAGAACAGGGGGAGAAAACAGAAAACACAGATCCTTCACTGAACTGCTGACAGAAAACTTCTCCAATATCGTGAAACATGAAAAGAACACCATCCAAGAAGCTCAATGAACCCCATATAGGATACACCCCAAGAAAATCACCAAGCCATAAAATCACACTCGATAAAACCAAAGACAAAGAATCCTGACAGCAGCTCAAGAAAAAAAAGTCACATATACAGAAGAAACAACAGGACAAAGCTTGGATTATTCACCAGAAACGGTACAGGTAAGAAGGCTGTGCAATGACATATACAAAACCTTGAAAGAAAAAAAAATTGTCAGCCAAGAATAATATATCCTGCAAAACTCTCGTTCAAATATGATGGTGAAATTAGAACATTTCCAAATAAACACAAATTAAGGGACTATGTAAAAACCAAACCAAATGTACAAGAACTATTAAAAGAAGTCCTTAGATATGAGAACAAATTACATCAGCTGGCAGGCTGAATCAAGGACGCAGGATCATACCAGCCAGATGGCAACCTAGGAAATGAATTCTCATGGACTATCCAAAACCAGAAGAACTACAACAGGAAACTAGAAAGGTTAATCTGTAAATGGCAGCAACATCAGAAAAATAAAAGAGGGAATAAATGGTGCAGGTATAGAACCTTCTAATGGAGAGGCAAGCAAGGCAATACCAAGTCATAATAGACTGGCTAAAACCTAGGAAGATAAGTGTAAATTTCAAGGTAACCATAAAGAAAGTCAACAAACCTACTCATTGAAATAAACAAGAAAAACATAAAGTTTCAGTAAAAACAAAACAAAAAAGAAAGAGTAAAAATCCAGAAACAAAAAAAAATCAGCACAGGAGAGTAAGAGGAACAAAGAAAAAGCACCACAAAAAAAGCACTAAAAAATAACAAAAATCAACTTAAATCTATTCATAATTACACTGCATGTAAATGGCCTAAATGCACCCATAAAGAGACAGAGAGTGACAGAAAGGATTAAAAAAAAAGGATCCATCTCTATAAGAGACACACTTTAGAAACAAAGACATAAATTTGTTAAAAATCAAACGATGGAAAAATATATCAAGCTAATACCTACCAAAAAAGAGCAGAAGTGGCAATTCTAATCTCAGATACAACAGGCTTTAAAACAAAATCCACCATAAAAGACAAAGAAGGGCACTATATATAATGATTAAGGAGATGATCCATCATGAAGACATAACCACAATAAACATCTACCCATGCAATGACAGAGCTCTCAAATACATAAAACAAATTCTAACAGCACTGAAAAGATACATTTACAGTTCCACTTCAACACACCACTCTCCGTAAAGGACACAACATCTAGAAATAAACTCAACAAAGATACAGAAGACCTAAAGGGCACAATCAGCCAACTTGACCCCATAGACATATATAGAACACTCCACCCAAAAGCTGCAAAGTACACATTCTTTTCCAATGCACATGGAACGTTCTCCAGAATAGACCACATCTTAGGCCACAGAGCAATCCTCAACAAGATCCAAAACATTGAGATAATACAAAGTATCTTCTCTGACCACAATGATATCAAGGTAGAAATTAACAGAAAGAGCAAGGAAAAATCAATTACATGGAAACTGAATAACACCCTGCTTACAAACCACTGGGTAACAGAAGAAATCAGAGATGGAACCAAAAAATTCCTAGAATCAAATGAGAATGAAAACACATCATAAAAACCTTTGGGACACAGCATAGGCAGTCCTCAGAGGACAATTTACAGCAATAAACGCACACATCAAAAAATAAGAACGGGAAAAAATCAAAACATTAACTACAGAACTCAAAAGAATAGAAAGAGAACACTAAAAGAAAAGAAATAATAAAGATCAGAGCAGAAATAAATGAGAGAATAGAAAAAAAATAGAATCAAGAAAACAAAAAGTTGGTTCTTTGAGAGGACCAACAAACTTGACAAACCACTGGCCAGACTGACAAAAGAAAAAGAGGAAAAGATGCAATAACTCAGATAAGAAATTAAATGGGGACTTTACAACAGACCCAACTGAACTAAAAAGGATCATAATGGAGTATTATGAAAAACTCTACTGGAACAAATTTGAAAACCTACAGGAAATGGATAAATTTCTAGAAACACACCACCTGCCAAACTAACACAAAGTGATGTTGAAAATCTGAACAGACCCATGACAAGAGAAGAAATTGAAAAGGTAATTTAAAAAAAAGCTCCCCCTTCCCCCCCCCCAAAAAAAAACGCCCTGGCCGAGACGGCTTCACTGGTAAATTCCACCATTCAGGGAAAAGTTTATACCAGTATCACTCAAATTATTTCAGAACATAGAAAAGGAAGCAATAATTCTGATTTCATTCTATGAAGCCAGCATAATCCTGGTACTAAAACCAGGCAAAGACACCACAAAAAAAGAAAATATCTCCCGTGAATATTGATGCAAAATTTCTCAAAAAAATTCTAGCCAATATAATTCAGCATTATATCAAAAAAATAATATACTACGTCCAAGTAGGATTCATACCAGGTATGCAAAGATGTTTCAACATTAGAAAATCAATCAACATAATCCACCACATAAATAAAAGGAGAGAAAAGAATCACATGATCATCTTAAATGGCTCAGAAAAGGCATTCGACAAAGTCCAACACCCATTGCTGATAAAAACTCTCAATAAAATAGGTATAGAAGGGAAATATCTCAACATAATAAAAGACATCTATGAAAAACCAATGGCCAACATCCTTCTTAATGGAGAGAGGCTGAAAACATTCCCCTTGAGGACAGGAACAAGACAAGAATGCCGTTTATCTCCACTCCTATTTAACATTGTTCAGGAAGTCCTAGCTAAAGCAATAATGCAAAAAAAAAAAAGAAACAAAAGGCATCCAAATTGGTAGTGAAGAAGTTAAACTGTCGCTGTTTGTAGATTATATGATACTCTACATAGAAAACCCTAAGGACTCCACGAGAAAACCACTAATAGGAACTAATAGAAACATTCAGCAGAGTAGTAGACTACACCACAAACATAGAAAAATCAGTCAGATTCTTATACGCCAATAAAGAGAACGATGAAAAGGAAATCAAGAAAACAATACCATTTATAATATCCCTGAAAAATGAAATACTTAGGAATAAATCTAACCAGAGATGTAAAAGACATGTACCAAGAAAACTACAAAACACTGCTGTAAGAAACCCAAAGGGATCTACATAAATGGAAAAACATACCATGCTCATGGATTGGTAGACTCAACATTGTGAAAATGACTCTTCTACAAAAGCAATTTACAAATACAATGCAATCCAGCTCCAAATACCAACAACATTCTTTAAATAAATAGAGAAACTAATCATTAACTCTATATGGAAAGAGAAGAAGCTTCAGATAAGTAAAGTACTATTGAAGAGGAAAAATAAAATAAGAGCACCTACACGACCTGACTTGAGAACCTACTATACAGGTACGGTAGTCAAAACGGCCTGATACTGGTACAATGACAAATACATTGACCAATGGAACAGAATTGAGAACATAGATGTCAATCCATCCACCTATGGTCACCTAATCTTTGACAAGGGCCCAAAGTCCATCAAAAAGGGAAAAGACAGTCTTTTTAACAAGTGGTGCTGGCAAAACTGGATGTCCATCTGCAAAAAAATGAAACAGGACACATGTCTCACACCATACAGAAAAACAATTCCAAATAGATCAAAGACCTAAATATAAAGCCTGAAACTATAAAGTTCACAGAAGAAAAAATTGGATCAATGCTAGAGGCCCTAATGCATGGCATTAACAGGATACAAACCATAACCAACAACAAAAAAATCTCCAGAAGATAAGCTATATAACTTGGATTTTCTAAAAATTATACACTTATACTCATCAAAAGATTTCACCAAAAGAGTAAAAAGACAACCTACAGACTGGGGAAAAAATTTTGTACATTACAAGTCAGACAAATATGCAATCTCTAAAATGTACAAGAAAATCTAACACCTCTGCAGCAAAAAGACAAATTATCAAATTAAAAAATGGGCAAAGGAAATGAATAGATACTTCACCAAAGAAAACATTCCAGCAGCCAAGAGACACATAAGGAAATGCTCACTATCACTAGCCATTAGAGAAATGCAAATTAAAACCACAATGAGTTACCATCTCAAGCCACCATTACTGGCACAAATCAGAAAAACTGGAAATAACATATTTTGGAGAGGCTGCGGGGAGATCGGAACTCTTATGTACTGCTGGTGAGAAAGCAAAATGATACAAAAATTTTGGAAAGTGATATGATGCTTCCTTAGAAAGGTCGAAACTGAAATACCATAGGATCCAGCTATCCCACTCCTAGGAATATACCCTAGAGAAATAAGAACCGTCACATGAATAGACGTATGCACTCCCATGTCCATGGCAGCATAGTTCACAAGAGCAAAAAATGGAAAAACCTACATGCCCATCAACAGATGAATGGATAAACAACTTATGGTACATACACACTATGGAGTATTATGTGACCATAAAGAACAATGATGCATCTGTGAAGCATCTCATAATATGGATCAAACTGGAGGACATTATGCTGGTGAAATAAGTCAATCAGAAAAGGACAAATACTGTATGAGACTTCTACTGCAAAAACTCATTAAAAATTTACACAAGAAAAGAAACTATCTTTGTTGGTTATGAGGAATGAGAGGGGTGTGGAAAACTAAAAGGAAAATAGATAAGTGGTAGCTTTGGTGAAGGATAGGCCAGTACACAATACTGGGGAAGCCAGCCCAACTTGTACAAGGAAAGGTCATGGAAGCTCCACAGACACATCCAAACTCCCTGAGGGACTGAATTGCTGGGCCGATGGTGGTGGGACCATGGTCTCAGGGAACATCTAGCTCAATTGGCATAACACAGTTTATGAAGACAAAGTTCTACATTCTACCTTGTTGAGCAGCTTCTGGGGTCTTAAAAGCCTATGAGCAGCCGTCTAAGATACTCCACTCTTCTCACCCCTTCAGGAGCAAGGGAGAATGAAGAAAACAAGATACAAGGGAAAGATTAGTCCAAAGGACTAATGGACCCCAACTACCACGGCCTCCACAAGACTGAGTACAGTACAACTAAATGGTGCCCAGCTACCACCACTGACTGTTCTGACTGGGATCACAACACAGGGTCCCTGACAGAACAGGAGAAAAATGTAAAACAAGATTCTAACTCTCAGAAAAAGTGCAGATTTACTGGCCTGACAGAGACTGGAGAAACCCCTAGAGTATGGCCCCCAGACACGCTTTTAGCTCAGTAATGAAGTAACTCCCAAGGTTCACCGTTCAGCCAAAGATTAGATAATCTCATAAAACAAAAAGAGACTAATGAGGCACAACAGTCCAGGGACAAGGACTAGAAGGCAGGAGGGGACAGGAAAGCTGGTAATAGAGAACCCAAGTTTGAGAAGGGAAGTGCTGACATGTTGTGGGGTTGTTAACCACTGTCGTGAAACAATATGTGTACTGTTTTCTTCTCTTATATTCTTGTATTACCAATGGAGAATTTCCTTATTTCTTTTCTCTTGAAAGAACCTTCCTTTAATCTCCCAGCCCACAAACATTCTGAGGGAACACAGCTTTCCATTTTGCCTCACGTCATTTCTCTATATAATGATCAATCCTTCAACTGTCACAAATGCTGCAAATTCCTTTAGTTAAAAAAAAAAGAAATGCTATTCTTGGACCTTATTTACTGTCAGACACTGTACTTATTTCTCTTCTTTACAATGTAACACTGTGGCACCAATTCCTAGACTCACCATGGCCTTGCCCTCTCCTCTTTCCAACCCGATCTGCTTCCCTCCATAATGTGGCTCTTAACTCTCATGGTGCATCTCATAGGTCTGGTTTGTGTTGCTAGACGACAGTTGTTAACTAAACTGACAATGATGCCTCTAACACATGACCAGGAGCTCATTTATGTCTGTTTGGGAGTACTAACAATAAACAAATAATGAAAATGTACAGGATATTACATTAGATAACCATGAATACTAAAAAGAAACCAAAACAAAAACATAAGTTGTTAAAATAGACAAAAAAATGGCCATAAGATGGTTGCAGGCTTAGTTAGAGTCTCTTTACCAAAAGGGTGATTTTTGAGCAAAATCTAAATAAAGTGGCAATAGTGGTCGTATAGCAAATTCAATTTTCACTGAGAAGCCACATCAAGTGTAAGTATCATTATGATTTTTTTTGCATACTCTATGGCAGAAACAATGTCAGTTTTCCTGAAGTGGTGAGAACCTGGAAGTTACTGGTAGGAGTTGAGATCAGAAGACAAAACAATAACTATACAATTCTATATTGTTTGGGTCGTATGATTTTCTTTTTTACTATAACTGGAAATGCATTTAAGTAGATAAGAAGCTTAGGATGATTTTGTAAAAGAACTCTTCTGATTACAGTTGTGTTATTATTATTAATAATAATGTATAATTATAGGATGACACTATAAAATATTTTGGGGAGAATGCATTTTTAATTCATACCCAGTTCAGTTTTTCCCTGGCTTATTGATCTGCTTTCACCTCTTTGTGATAGCTGAATTAACATCCATCCTGCAGGAGACAGGGAGGTAGGTCAGCCATTTGAGGGATCACAACTAATAAGCAAGATTAGCAAAGATGCAGGATACAAGACAGATTTTCTATATACTAGCAATCAAAATTTGAACTTAAAGTATATTATTTACAGCGTACCAAAAATATTAGTACTTAACAATGAAAACATTATGGAATCTGTATAGAGAAAAATATAAGATCTAAATAAATAGAAATAAATACTATGCTCGTAGATTGGAAAAATATTGATGTGATGCCCATTTTCACTAATTAGAATCATACATCTATTCATTTCCAATCAAAATACCAGGGAGTATCTTTGTAACTCTTGACAAATTGATTCCAAAATTTGAACGGTAAAGCAAAGCTACTAAAATATTTAAAAGAATTTTGAAAAAAATAATAACAACAACAACCAAAAAAAAACTCAAGGTCACTCAATACTCATTTTCAAAACTTACTATAAAGTGGAGAAATCAATGCAGTGTGGTATATATTAGTAAAAGGATGGATACATATATCAAACAGAACAGAGAACCCCGGACTATCCCCACACAAGTATAGCCAAATGATTTTTGCAAACATTCAAAAACAATTTAATGGAGAAAAGATAGACTTTTTAACAAATTATGTTGTAGGAACTGGACACTCATAGGGGGAAAAATAAACCTTGAACTAAACCTCACACTGTCTACAAAATTCAACTCAAAATATGTAATAGGTTTAAATACAAAGTCAAAGTTATAAAGCTCTGAGATGATAACTTGGTAGAAAGTGTTTGACCTGTAGGTCTTGTGAAGTGTTCTTAATACATGGCAACAAAAACATGATCAATTAAAAAATGATAAAACGGAATCCATTTAATTTTTTAATTGCTCTTCAAAGAAACTTTTTCTTGCCTTTTCTTATTCAAATTGAGAACTTTTTTGGGTTTGAGTATAAGACTGATTTTTTATTGAAACCCAAATCTATAGAAGCTTACTTTACGAACCTGTATCTCCTATTAAATTCTTCTGGACAATATTGTTTTTCCTGTTTCTTTCTTAAGCAGAATATAAACCTAGTTTGCTCCAGACTGGAAATACTGACCCACCGCTGGTGGCTTTAGTTCCAATGTCAGTTAATTTACAAAGTAATTACAGTGGATTTATGATATATTCTATGTGCACTCCTACAGGAGCCAGACTGGAATCTAGAAAGCAGTTTACACCTTAATTCAGTTTTCCCAGCTTTTGCTTTTTGGTATTTCAGCCAGTCTCACACAGGGGCAGATCAGGAAGTGAGCCAGATTTGGAAGTTCCCTTTTTCTTGCTGTCTTCTCTCCCTGCTCTTCTCTCCACTGTCTGCTTCCTAAAGGTTTCTTTCCTAATGCTTGACCAGAAAACCAATGTCTTCACTGTGGCTGGTGCTCACCTGGTAGAGGACTGAATGATTCAAAAGATCTCCACCTTCACATGACCCCAGCTACTGTCTGCTGGATAGTAAAAGTCACCTTGTTGGCATTTATGGTTTATTTTGAGAAGAGCTAGCTGGTCTCTGACTCACATGGACCACTGTCCTTGATGTCTGTGTGTAGTTATGGGCTGCTGCTTTATTTCTTGTCCTCAGCTAGTGAGGGGTGGGGGTAAATTCCCAACATCTCTTTCCCTCAGTCCTCATATTTTCCTGAAGTTCCCTCGGTCTCTGCCTGGTATCCTTTCTGAGTTTTGATGTCCTTCCAGGTCAAACATGGATATACAGTAGATAAAGAAATCGAGGAATAGATCATCCTTCTGGGGTTATTTTTCTCTGCACACCAGTTCTTACCCACTTTTCATAGTCTTCTGATATGTGCTTCATGTATATAGTTTTAGTCACAGAGAGAGTAAATGGAGTGAGCATTCCTTCTTGAGTAGAACCAGGACCATAAAGAATATTTTCAATCTCCTTTATTTCTCCTTTTTGAAACTTTTAAAAGATTTTGCATTACATTTTATAAAACTTAAATACATCTGAGGGACTTCTGATTTCAGCTGTGACATGTAAAGAGCTTGGAAGACACTGGTTTTGTCCTTATAACAAGATAACTGAACACACAGAAAACCGATGACTCTGTAAGTACAATCCGGGAACTGAGGTAACACGTCAAATTGTCTATACAGAGACACTGATGAAACATTACATTTCAGTCTTTGCATAATACATTTATACATTTATTTACCTTCAGCTAATATTTATCCTTCTACCCATTTTCCTTTGATTTTAACCAAAGCTACCCCCTTGGTAGGGATATTATGCTTGGCAACTCTGCTGGTCCAGCTGCTGGCATCACTGGCAAGGCCTCCTCTTCCATCCTTTTCCATTCATACAAGACAAGGTTACATAGGTGTGGAACTAGTAGTCAATGTCAAACACTAGATAATGCAGCTACATTCACTGGCAAATCCATTTTTTTTTATTGTACTTCAAGTGAAGGCTTACAGAACAAATAGTTTTTCATGAAACAGTAGTACACGTATTGTTTTATGACATTTGTTAACAACCCCACAACATGTCAACCCTCTCCCTTCTCAACCTTTTTTTTTCCGGTGAAAATATACATAGCCAAAGAAACACCATTTCAAAAATTTCTACATGCACAGTTCAGTGACATCCACTATGCTCTTCCAATTGTGCTGCTATTCTCACTTTAGATGAAGGCTTACAGAACAAAATAGTTTCTCATTTAACAGTTAGTACACATATTGCCCTCTAACAATGGTTAACAACTTCAACACATCAGCACTATTCTTACTCAACCTTGGGTTCCTTATCACCAGCTTTCCTGTCCCCTTCTGCCTTTTGGCCTTTGTCTCTGGACTGCTGTGCCTCATTAGTCCCATTTCGTTTTATGGGGCTGTCCACTCCCTGGCTGAATGGTGAACCTCAGAAATGACTTCACCACTGAGCTAAAAGGGTGTCTGGGGGCCATACTCTCAGGGTTTCTCTAGTCTCCTTTAGGCCAGTAAATCTGGTCTTTTTTTTGTAAGTTAGAATTATGCTCTACCTCCTTCTCCAGCTCTGTCCAGAACCCTCTGTTGTGATCCAGGTCAGAGCAGTCAGTGGTGGTAGCCAGGCACCATATAGCTGTACTCCAATTTTTCCATAAGAAGTTAAGGCACAATACATCTCATCAGGCCTTTAAGAATTCATAATACAGGTTTAAAGGTATAGTTACATTGCTTGCTTAAGGATAAATTCCAGTTTCTGCTACTCTGGTCCTGGGACCACTGCCTGTGGTAGGAAAAAAAAAAGTAAGGTGATGTGGGGCATAATTTTACAGTCATACCATGATTCTCCCCCACAACTCTCTTTCCAAGATTACCCAGAAAGGCATGGAAATCTATTGAGTAGAAATCTTCCTTTGGCACCCTTTAAGTGGAGTGTGGCCTGCACTCAGGAAGGTATACAATCCAGCCTCTTATATTTTTATTATCTCCTGTTTTACACAATACATTTTTCAATCACCCAATGTAATTCTCCATCAAATCACTACTTGAAGATTATATGCAACATGGTATGTCTGTTTGATTTGATAATTCTTTGCCCAATTTTTGACACTATGAGTTCTAAATTGTGTTACTTGGTCTTAGCAAAAGCAAAAGTAACTCAGAGTCCCAAACTACAATATCTTCTGTCCTAGTTAAGCTGTTTTGAGCATTTACATCTTCTCCAGGCCAGAGTAAGTGTCTATTCCTGTGAGGACTCATCTATAGCCTTAGAGGGACAGTGGTAATTGTCCAATATATTGTACATGCCAGCTGTGTGTGTCGGCCCTTCCTACAGAGAAACTTCAATGTCTGTCTCTCTTGATGGCAGACAGGACAGCTCTTGATGTCATTGGGGACGCAGAGCATGCAACATTATGACATGAATGATCAACTCATCTCTGATGTAGCCATTGCATGGACCCAGGTGGTCACCTGAAGCAAATGCACCAGGATGCTCGCTTGCTGGTGTCAATCACCTTATTATCCTTTAAGAGGTCTCTTCTGAAGAACAACTATATGACCTGCTTTAATGTACACCTTTAAATCTTCATAATTATTTCCATAATTCTGTGCACCACATAGGATTGTTTTAATAGGCCATTTTTCCATTACCCATTTCCCCGAACATGTAGTTACACTATTGCTACTGACTATGGGTGGGTATACACCTAAATATTGGGGATCCTGTTGTTGTTAGGTTTCATTGAGTCAGTTTCAACTCATAGGGACCTTATGTAAAACAGAACAAAATGCTCCCTGGTCCTGTGTCATCCTCACAATCATTGCTATGTTTGAGCCCATTGTTGCAACACTGTGTCAGTCCATCTCACTGAGGGTCATCCTCTTTTCAATGACTCCATTCTTTACCAAGCATGATATCCTTGCCCAGGGACTTGTCCCTCCTGATATGTCCAAAGTATAGGAGATAAATTCTCACCATCCTCATTTCTAAGGAGCATTCTGGCTGTACTTATTGCTCAATTATTTCATCACTAAAAAATGTCAAGCAATTAAATCCACTGAGATGAGTTGTTTTTTCATTCTTCAATCATACATTTCCATCAGTTGGCCCTTGTACAACAGACTTCTAAACAAGTTGATGTCTATTCACCTTAGAACTTATACTGGTAAACCAAACAACTTTTTGTTGTTCAATTAAGAGCTATTTGTTGGACACTGTCTATGTGACAATAGTATCTTCCAGGTCCTTCAGTGGCTCAAAGTCAGTCTTAGAGTAAAAGAGGTGACATTCTCTTGAATACCATGAGTATCTCTTTACATTCATCCGGTAGTGTGTTTATTTTCAAATCATTTCAGTTTTATCATGGAAATTTCTAGGCATTGTCTTTCTTATTACAAATTTTCTCTGACATTATCGAAGACATTATGAGTATTTCAGGTTTCAAGATTTGTTTTGTTTTTCATTGATAGCAACGGTTTCAATTGATGTTCTGTAGCAAGACGATGTTCTCTCCAACAGTATGTACTCAAACATACTCAAACATAAACATACTCTACTTCATTTCTGGGTATTTTCTGGTCCAAAATTCAAGTAGCTGCTTCTAGATGTCACTCACAGGCTTTTGCCATAAGTTTTAGTCTACTTAACTATAAGTGGCAAATACTTTCAATATTATCTGAATGGGACCAAGGATTCAGCTGATGCACCCTAAAACCCATCACTTTGTTTGTGTTGAAGCCATTCATCCAGGAGGCTATCATAGCTCATGAGTGTGACAGCAATACTAAGTAAGGCAGAAACTTTCTTGGGAATTGTGGAACACCTTTGACAGGGAACTTTGCTTAAGGATTCTCCGATGGTCTTCCTTGGACTGAATAGCAATTTAGGAAGAATACACGTACTCTTCCTTCCTTCTGTTCTTCCCACAAGTTCAGACAGGCATCATGAGCTTACAGCACCCTCAAATTTTCCCAGTCTTCTCTACAGTTCCTCTCACATGGGTGTTTGCCCTCAAAAAATTTCCAAACAAACTTAAATCAATCTTAATGTCTTTTTGTTGGAGGACCCAGACTTACACATACATTTTAACAAGGGTATTGATAATATGAACCCATTTCTATTGGAAAATATAAAATAACCATGTGTGATAGGTTTATGTGTCAACTTGGCTAATTAATAGCCTCCAGTTATTGAATAAAATACTCATCTAGGTGTTTCTAGATTTTTGTAAACTTGATTAAAATCCAACATAACTTGACTTTAAGTAAGGACGATTCGCCTAGATAATCTGGATCGACCTTATTCTATCATAGCACAGCTGAAGAAGATGAAATTCCACTGTGGGCAACAGATTCATTATTTTCTGAAGAGTTCCAGCCTACCTTTCTTGGTAGCCTATCCACTAGACATCAATCGTGCCTAGCCAGTGCCCAAAATTGCCATCCTTCAGAATACACACATCAAGACGACCCATCAACACCTCTTCCCAAAGCCAGAAATGATGGAGGTGACTCACTGACAGTTTAAGAAGTACACAAGATTATTTCAACATTCACATCCTATTGTAACCAAATAACTATTATCATCTTGGCTACTAATTAGCATTAGCGTTTTCCAGATGATCCCATACACAGAGGACAGTGGGGAGATTCCAGGGAAAATGTGGGTGAGAAAGTCCAGTCAGCCATCCCCGGTACCTGCAGGAGCCAGAAGCTGAGCCACACCTGAGATCCTGAGCCCTGGGACTTGGACCACAGAAACCACAACATCCATTATTTGGGGTGAAGGAGTAAAGGGAGATATGAGAACAAAAATTCGAGAGAAATAAAATTAATTAGGAGAATAAGATACTTCAGAGAAGTTGAGAGTCTGATATGTACACTTCTGTGTAAGGAGGGTCAGGTGTAAATCTATTATGATTTATAGGATACTAACATTGGCATGGGGGCTCTGGTGGTGCAGTGGTTAAGAGCTTGGCTGCTAACCAAAAGGTTAGCAGTTCATATCCACCAGCTGCTCCTTGGAAACCTTATGTGACAATTCTACTCTGTCCTATAGGGTCGCTAGGATTTGAAATCGATGCCAAGGCAACACTTTTTGTTTGGTAACATTAGCATATCCTCCCTCTTACTTTTATATCAAAGAGTGTTCTCACTGGGGAATCCCACTGAGTTCTGTGCCCTGAGTCTCACTGTAAAAGTCCCATAAGGTCACCTGAGCTTTGTCAGAACTCTGATCCTAGAGAAGCACTGATAGGGTCATTCTCCTCCTTAGGTGACGTTCTCTACTTTCTCTGCATGTGGGAATATTTACTTCTTACAATAAAATTTCTTATTCAAAGATATCATTGGTAAGCACAGATCACAATTTTAGATCATAAGTTTTCATAAAGTTCTCTGTGGGAAACAGTTAGATGGAGAGGAAGCCCCAGACTCTGACAAGAAATTAGAGTTTAGCTTCACTTTATGCTTGCCCCTGGAACTGGGTCCTGAGTTTACGGAGTCCTGAGTGACCCCTGCATCGCAGCCCACTACTGGATACCAGAAGGAGAGGATCGTGTCTATGTTTGCACCGACTTCTCTTCACTGTGTATCTTGCACAGCAATACACAGCCATATCTTCTGGTTTCAGGCTGTCCATTTACAGATATAACATGTTCTTGGCATTGTCTCTGAAGATGGTCAATCAGGCCTTCACAGAGTCTGCATAGTATACGGTACCATCATATTAATAACAACTGAGAGCCACTGAAGGCCATTCACTGGGGCCTAGAAGAACCAGTTCATGCCATAGCTACTGAAGTGAATCCAGAGGCAGCACAAGAGAGTTGCAGAGACCCCCCAAGGTTCTCTCATGTCTCCAGATTCCACCAGCTGCATCTCAAACTGTTCACCTGCAAACACAAGCACATCCTGGTCAGGACAACCATCACACATATCCATTATTTCTCTGACTCACACAACTCATATAATCAACATCTTTGTTCTTCATAAAATGGTCTTTGAAAAGAGCAACATGAAAAAGCCTAGCTCAGCCCAGACTTCGAGGAGACTAGTGTGTGTTCCGTCTGATCACTGAATGGGGACATATAGAAATCCTGGGGCTAGTATTCCTCTTTCAGAGCTGCAAGATTGGGGCTAGGCTGGTTTTCATCAGCAGAGGGAGGGGGCCTATTTGTATGTCATCCCACTTTGGGGTTGCATGATTTCAGAGAGGGCAGTATCCCAGAGCAGACAGGAGGGTTCTGGGGAAGTTGGGTAGCAACAGTAACACTAAGGAAATTTTGATTTCTTATTTTGGGATTGTACTGTGGTAAACTCTTAATGGAGCCTCAGCGGCATAGTGGTTAAGAGCTCATCTCGTAACCAAAAGGTTGGAGGTTCGGCCTTTCAAATCCTCCAGCCACTCCTTGGAAACCCTATGGGGAGGTTCCACTCTATCCTGTAATGCCTCTATGAGTCAGAACTGAATAAACAGCACACAACAACAACAACAATAAACTCTTAGTAGCCATCATCTTATTTCATTTTCACTTAAGCACACAAAAAAAGTGCTGTAGGTGTCATATTCCCTATAGTTTCCAGATGTAAAACTACAAACACAACATAGAGGGATTGGGTAAAGTGCACAAGAGCATATATCTAGTAAGTTTTACCCCAGTATCTGGGCCTGCGATCTCATCAATGGACACAACTGCTCCCAAGAACAACCTCCATTGTAGAATTAAACATTCCTTGGAGCCCTGGTGGCAAAGTGGTTCAGAGATACAGCTGCTAACCTAATGGTCAGCAGTTCGAATCCACCAGCCACTCCTCCATAACCCTATGGGGCAGTTCCACTATGCTCTATAGGATTGCTATGAGATGGAATCTACTCAATGGTAATAGGTTTGTTTTGAGTTTGGAGTGAGGTTCACAGAACTCCCTACCTGTAATAAGAAAAAAGGCACAGCTCTGCTGCATTCTAGTGTTTATGCAAGGAATGTGTACAGAACCAGGTTCCATGCACATGGATTTTCATGAGTTCCTGAACTTTATTGTGTCATTATCTACCTCTCTTTCACTTCTTCTCTACTCTCATGGATTGAATTGTTTCCCCCAAAAAATGTAACAATTTGCCTGGGCCATAATTCCCAGTATTGTATGGTTTCCCTCTATTAATCATTGTAATTTTATGTTAAAGACGATTAGGGTGGGATTGTAACACCCTTACTAAGGTCACATCCCTGATCCAATATAAAAGGAGTTTCCCTAGGGTGTAGCCTGCACCACATTTTATCTTACAAGAGATAAAAGGAAATGGACTCAAGCAGAGAAGTGGAGACCTCATACCACCAAGAAAGCAGTGCCAGAAGCAGAGTGCATCCTTTGGACACGGGAACCTGCACGAAGAAGCTCCTCTACCAGGGAAAGATTAATGAGAAGGTCAACAGAGAGAGAAAGAGTTCCCCAGGAGCTGACTCCCTGAATTTGGACTTTCAGCCTACTTTGCTGGAGGAAATAAATGTCTCTTTGTTAAAGCCATCCACTTGTGGTATTTCTGTTAGAGCAGCACTAGATGATTAAGACATCTACCTATATAAAAATTTACTTATTTTTAAAAACTTTGCAGAGGAATATATAATATACTTCACTTATTTAAAGCATACTATTCAATGAGTATTAACATAGATGTACATCAGTGCAACCATCACCACAATCTAGAGTGAATAATTCCATTCTCTCCAACAGTTTCCTCTTCTCCCTCTGTAACTCCTACCTCCTGCTCTTCCTTCTACCCACTCTGTCCTCAGGTAACTACTGATCTTTATGTTTCTTTCGATTAAGTTACATCTTCTAGAATTTATATAAATGGAATCATGCAGTATGCATCTTCATTTATTTACCTTGTTTCATTCAGCATAATCATTTGGTGGTGCATCCATTTTGACGTGTATATCAAGATTTCATTAATTTTATTGCTCAGTAATATTCCAAGTAATGTATGCACATGCCTCAATTGATTTATACATTCCCATGTTGAAGGGTATTTGAATTGCTTCAAGTTTCTGCCTATTACACAGAAAGCTGCTCCTCAGCTCAGGGAGGTAGAGAGCTGAGAAAATGTTGTTCTTCTTACAACAACAAAGCTGGATAAACTGCAATGTACACACGGTCTTTAATACATCAGAAAAATGAAGTCACAAGAAAAACAATAAACTTAAAATCTCAAGAGATAGGTGTCTGCGGAGAGGATTGGTCTCCTGGAGGAAAATTATCAAAACCTGTATTCTATGGACACTAGTGAAATCACATAGATACTGGAAGAGGGATACAGGTCACAACATAATTCTGTCCAGAACAAGCTCCCCTCTCTTTCATAAGGTATGAAATCCTTAATGTGCAGGCGAAGAGCACCAAAACAGGAAGCTGAGGTCACTTGTGGTAAACCACTGAAGCTAGCAGGGGAACAGATGTGGAAAAAGACACTGTATCTTAGAAGAGGGTCAGCGAGTCGTGCTAGGCCCAGGATTGTCTCTGAAGGACGGACATAGATATTTGGAAGACCATACCTCAGACCGAAGTTCTGCTTAATGCCTACTTAAGAATGAATCTCAGTCGGAAGATCAGAGAAAGCCATGCCACCTTAGCATAAACCCCACCACAACCCTTAAAACCATCAAACAAAATAACACTAGAATGCACCTGGGAGTGCTGAAACGGAAAATTCTCTCTGGAGAACACAAATAAAGACTCAAAGCCAAGAGAAATGGAAAAACAACAACAACACTGTATCACTAGAAGAACTTAAAGTCTCTGGAGCCCATAGCAAAAGATGCTTCCACTCTGGTAACCATGGAAACAATAAACTCCAAATACAGACATAACCTGATTCACACAAACCTCTACAATAAAGGCCTAGCAATGGTAGTGTGTAATCGTCTCCATGGAGAAAAGTAACTATAATTAATAAATAATATACAAAGTAAAATAAAATGCCAGTATCCACTGTTCTTTGCAACATAACTGGCTTTCAACCAATATTATCGGCATTCCAATGGAGATTCAGTGGACTGTTTTTGGACAAATTATCAAAATGAGATTTATATATGTCACAGATATTGGAACTCTCAAACTAAACAAGGAAGTTAAAATATGATTACAGTGTTAAAAACTCTCAAAAAAAGAGTAGATAGACTGCAGTATCAGATAGGTAACCTCCTCAGAAAGATGGAAACTATAAGAAAGGATCAAATGGAAATTCAGGAATTAAATAAAGTTACATAGAGAAAGAAATGAGCCATAAATTTAACAAGATCATCATTAGACTTGACACAACTATAAAAGAAAATAATCTGGAAACCTTAAAAAAAATTCCAGAATGAAAGGCAAAGTATGTGGAAAACAGAATAGAACATCCAAGAGCTGTGGGGCGATTCAAACAGTTCAAAGTAGACGTTATTGTGATACCAAAGGTGAAGAGACAGAGAAAAATAAATATTTAAATATATAACACTCATATACTTAGTCATGCCATATTTAAACTTCTGAAAGATAAAGAGATAATTTTGAAAAGGGGCAGAGGATACATTCCTTACAGAGAAACAGGAAATTTATTACAGCAGACTTTTTGTCAAAACCATACAAGCAAGGAGACAGTGGAGTGATATTAAACTCTGATTTTTATACCCAGTGAAAACATTCTTTCGAAGAGACGTATGATCCTGTCAACTATCCAAGCTACCTCACTTCTCCCCCAGAATCCACCATCTGAACCTCACAATGGTATTTGCAGACACGTAAAACTGGGATCAGGAAACCAGTCTCTCTCTCTCACTCTCATTCTGTGTGTGTGTATATATATATGTGTGTGTGTGTGTAAAATAAAATAAATTGCCAATATCCATTGTTTCTATAATCTATAGGGTCTATATTCTATAGGCTTTCTATAGGCTCTATCTCTCTGGAGAATACTGAGATTTAATCTCTCAGTGTTAAGATGTAATCTGTTAAATCATATATTTATCGTTTCATATATATGATAAAATAATACATATTATATTGTTATTGTCAAAATATTTAACTAAATATGTGTTTGGTAAGTGTTTTTCAATTTAAAGAACAAAAAAAATTATGTTGATTATTCACTTTGCTTCTAGGATCTCTTAATGTTTTGTGGATATGCTTGGTTCTTGTTACACTGTTGCTTGATTAAAAGATGAAATGTTGTATTTTTCTATCCTTGAAAAACTTAAAATATTTTCAATATTTTTGTTCAAATGTTACAATTGTGATTAAATTATATGTACATATGCTAAGTGATATATGGCTGCTAACCAAAAGGCTGGCAGTTCGAATCCACCAGGAGCAGTTCGAAACCCTATGGAGCAGTTCTACTCTGTCCTATAGGGTCACTATGGGTCAGAATCAACTTAACAGCAACGGGTTATCTAAACTGACACTCATGTTTCATTCAGTGCTTGAACCTTTCTCTACCCATTGCAGTAGAGCTGATTCTGACTCACAGCTACAATAGAGTTTCTAAGGAGTTGCTGGTGGATTTGAACCGTTGACCTTTTGGTTAGCAGCCATAGCATTTAACCACTATGTCACCAGAGTTTCCAACTTTTGTCTAGTATCAAGTAAATTTAACAGACATATTTTTGTCTATCTGACACTTCTAATAAAGAAGTACAATTTTTGAATATTGCTGTAGGATTCTATCTTTTCTTGTTCTATTACCTTTAGGGAAAATAACTTCATCTGATCTTCAAACTCAAGTTTTTTTCATGAACATTAATATCATAATAAAGGAATACTATGAAGAATTATATTCCACAAATTTGATGTAGTAGATGAACGTATTCTTTGACAAACACAATCTAACAAACTCACACCGGAAGAAATGTATAACCTAAATAAGCTTATATTTGTTAAATACATTGAATAAGGGAACAACAACAGAAAGGAACACCATCAGGTGATTTCACTGATGGTTAAAACCAACTATTTTAAGCAGAATTACCATCAATTCTTCTCAAAGTCTTCCAAAAATCAGAAGAGGGTATACTTTGTAACTCATTCTATGATACAAGCATTATGCAAATACTAAAATCAGACAAATTCATTTCTAGAAAGGAAATTATAGACCAATAAATTTCATCAACATAAATGCACAAATACTCAACAAAATATTAGCAAATTGAATCCAACAATGTATTAAAAGAATTATACATCACAACCAGAAGCTCTCCCAGTAGGTCTAGAAGGTGGAGCTGAAGCCTAGACCTCCATCCAAAATGCAGAAAGTGTGGACAACACTCAGAGTCTGGAGGGCAGATCCATTGCCTAAATAACCTCAGAGAACCAAGGATTATTTTCAAGCCTTGAGAGATAATGTAATATGTTCTGCTGAGTTTTGGATTTACTCAGTGCCTGTTATCCCTTCTTTCCCTCCAATTTCTCCCTTTTGTTATGGAAATGTCTACCTTGTACCTGTTCCACCATTTTATTTTGGAAGCAGAAAACTTGTATTCTAGATTTCACAGATGAAGAGGAATTTTGCACCAGCCAGGATAGAATTTGTACTTGGAGTTGTTTTAAGAGTTTTGGGATGACATGATAGAGTGAATATGCTTTATATGTGACAAGGGTATGAATTTTGGGGGTCAAAAGGTGGAATGCTATGGATTGAATTGTTTTCCCCAAAAATAGACCAGAGTAAGATTAATGTCAAGGGAAGAAAACCTTCCATGGAAGCTGGCACCCTGGATTTGAATTTAAAGCCCACTAGACTGTGAGAGAGTAATCTTATGTTTGTTAAAGACATCCACTTCTGGTATTTCTGTTATAACAGCACTAGGTAACTAAGATTCCCAACAAACTTTTCATTCAAAAAGAGGGAGGAAAAGTAATAAAGATATTCACAAACAAAGATAAGTCTGGAAATTTGCCACTATAACACCAGCTATGCAAGTATTACTCAAGGGAGTACTCCAAATGGAAAGGCAAGAGCATTGAATAAATACTCATATCTATACAAGGAAAAAATAAATAAATAAGAAAGAGAGAGAGAGCTTCAAAAAATTCAACACAGACGATCATAAGGACCACGTATGTGATATTTTCAGGAAATAAACTCTGCAAGTAAATCCTGCAAACAAAACAATATCAAGTACGTAAGAAATAACTACAAAGTAAACTTATTGAATATAGGTTGTATACAGATTGCTAATGAAGACATATGAACAGAATGGGGGAGGGAAGAGTATATCAGAAATAGATTTATTATGTTAAGGTTATATATTTACTCTTGTTCATATGTTAAACATTGTTGCAACTGTAAGTTGTGTAATATAATATATGTGGTAACCTACAAGAAATCACCAAGAATAAACAACCAGAAGAAAAGAAGGAAGAAAGCAAAAAGGTTCATCACAACAGAGGGGCCAAATACAAAAAAAATTTTTTAAAAAATCAAACGAAACATGAAAAACTCAAAAAAAAAAATAGCAAAATGAGCGAGATAGATAATTCATTTTCAGAAATAACCTTAAATGTAAATGGTATAAATGCCGTATGCAAGACACAGAGTGGCAGAATGAATAAAAAACTAGATCCACTTTTTTTTTTTTTTGCTGTCCTCAAGAAGCATCCTTACACATAAGGTCACAGACTAGAAATACGAGGAGAGAAAAAATATTCTATGTAACCAGCAAAAAAAAGAACATGTGAGGCCACACTGATACCAGATAAAATAGACTTTAAATCAAAATATATTATTAGAGATAAAGAAGGACATTATATAATAATAAAATAGACAACCCAGCAAGAAGACAAAGCAATTACGCTTATATAAGCACTTAACAGCAGTGGTCCAAAATACATGAAATTAATACTAATACAAAAGGAGAAAAAGAAAATTTCACTATAGTAGGGGACGTCAACACACCACTTTCAATCTGAGACTGAATATATAAAAAGAAGGTCACTAGGAACATTGAGAACTTAAATAAAACCATAAGACACTTGGACCTAAAGGACACATATAGAACACTCCACCCAGCTCAGAACAACATACATTCTTCTTCAGCACTCATAGATCATTTTTTCCAGAATAGATCATGTGCTAGGGCACAAAACAAATCTCAACAAATTTAAAAAGATTGAAATCATGCAAAACATCTTCTCTAATCATAACAATATGAAGCTGGAAATCAACAACAGGAAAATAAGGAAAAAATACATACGTGGAAATTAATACACTACTAAAAACTATTGGGTCATAGATGAAATCAAATATGAAGTTAAAAAACTCCTACAAACTAACGCAAATGAAAACGTAACAAAGTAAAAACTTTGGGACATAGTAAAACCACTTCTAACAGGGAAATCCATAGCAAGAAATGCCTATTTATTAAAAAGCAAGAAAGATTTAAAATTATTAAGTTAAACTGACAACCAGAACAAACAGAAAATGAAGAGTAAATGAAGCCAAAGTTTACAAGGAAACAAGTGTACCAGGAAAAGAAATAATAAAGATCAGGGCAGAAATAAACTAAATAGTAAACAGAAAAACAATAGAATAAATGAACAAAACTGGACGTTGGTTCTTTGAAAGGATCAATAAAATAAATTTCAGGCTAGATTAACCAAAAAAAAAAAAGAAACAAATAAATTAACTAATGAAATTGATGACATTACAACCAATCCAACAGATAAACATTACAACTGATTACTATGACAAAGTGTACTCCAATAAATTTGAAAACCTAGATGAAAAGGACAAATTCCTAAAAACACACTACTTACCGAAACTAACACAAACAGAGGTATAAATTTAAACAAACCCATTACAAAAGAAGAGATGAAAGGTGTCATGGAAAAAACTGCCAACAACAGCAAAAAGCCCAGGGCCAAATGGTTGCATTGGAGAATTCTACCAATCATTCAGAGAATAGTTGACACCAATCTTACTCAATCTCTTCAAAAACATAAAAGAGGAAGAAACAGTACAAAACTCTTTCTATGAAGCCAGCATAACCCTGATACCTAAACCAGGAAAAGACATTCCAAAAAAAAGAAAATTACAGGCCAATATACCCTATAAACATAGAAGCAAATATTTTCAACCAAATTCTTTCCAACAAACTTCAGCAACATATCCAAAAAAAATCACATACAATGATCAAGCAGGGTTCATACAAGAGTTGCAAATGTGGTTCAACATTAGAAAATTAATCATTATATACCACCACATAAAAAAGCAAAGGAAAAGAGCCATATGATCATATCAACCAATTCAGAAAAGACGTTCAATAAAATTCAGCACAATTTCCTGATAAAAACTCTCAGCAAAATAGGGATAGAGGAGAAATTTCTCAACAGAAATAAGAGCATATGTGTAAAACCAACAGCCAATATTATATTCAATGGAGAAAGGCTGAAAACCTCTTTGGAAACAGGAACAAGACAAGGATGCTCATTGTCACCACTTTTATTCAACATTGTACTGGAAGTCCTAGCCATAGCAATAGGACACGAAAAATATGTATCCAAATCAGAAAGGAAGTAGTAAAATTATCTCTATTTGAAGGTGACATTATCCTATACAGAGAAGACTCTAAAGATTCCACAAGAAAACTGTTGGAACTAATAGAAGAAGTCAGCAATGCTGCAGGGTATAAGATCAACACATGAAAATCACCTGGGTTCCTCTACACTAACAAAGAGTACTGTGAGAAAAGACTTAAGAAACAATAGCATTTACAACAGCTCTCAAATTGATAAAATACCTAACAATTAACCGAAACAGTGGCACAAAAGACTTATGCAATGACAAAAATAAAACACTACTAAAAGAGACTAAAACAGACTTTCAAAAAAGGAAAGGTATCCCATGATCATGGACTGGAAGATTTAATATAGTGAAAATGTAAATTCTACCTAAAGCAATCTGTGGATATGTTGCAATCCAGATATAAATCTCAAAAACATTCCTTACTGAAATGGAAAAAAAAATAATGACCAACTTCATGTGGAAAAGAAAGAAACCTCAATAGCCAAAGCAATACTGAAGAAAAGGAATAAAGCAAAAGGCCTCAAACTCCCTGATATGAAAACATGCTATACACCCTAGCATTGTAAGCTCAAAATAGCCTAGTATTGATTCCATGATAGATACATAGACTAATGAAATAGAAATGATAACTTAGAATCAAAACCAAAAACCTATGGATAACTGATTTTCGACAAGAGATCAAAGTCTATTCAGTGGGGAAGAAAGTCTATTTAATAAATGGTCCTGACAAAACCGGATGTTCACCTGTAGAAAAATTAAACAGGAACCATACCTCACACCATACACAAAAACTAACTCAAAATGTATCAAAAACATAAAGGTTAAACATAAAATCATAAGATTTTTAGAATAAAACATAAGGAGAAAACAATGGTACCTAATTTTTTGTAAATATAAGATAACAGACCTAAAAAATGCACTAATATAAAAAGACAAAATAGATAAATGGACTTCATAAAGTTTAAACTTAATGCTCATCAAAAGGCTTTATTAAAAGAGTAAACAGACAACATACAGACTGGGAAAAAATCTGTGTAGACAACATATCCAATCAGGGTCTAATCTCTAAAATCTATAGAAAACAGCAACAACTCAACAGCAAAAAGAAAAAAAAATCCAATCACAGAATGGGTAAAGGACATGAATAGTACCTTCTCCAAAGAGGACATCCAACAAGCCTACAAACATCTGAAGAGAGGTTCACAATCATTAACGATTAGAGATATGAAAATTAAAATACAATGAGATATCATCTTACCACAGGTAAAACGTTACTGATTTAAAAAAAAGATAACAGCAAATGTTGACAAGTATGTGAGGAGATTGGAACCCTTATTCATTGCTGGTGGGACTGTAAATTGCTATAACCACTAATGAAAATGTAGTGGCACTTACTCAAAAAAAAAACTAGAAATGCAACTACCTTATGATCCAACAATCACACTTCTAAGTATATAACCTAGAGACCTGAAAACAAGGACATAAACAAATATAAGCACACCTATGTTCATTATTGCTTTATTCAAAATAGCAAATAAATGGTAAAAAACTGAAATATCCAACTGATGAATGAATAAGCAAAATGTAACACATACATACAATGGAATAGTATGCAAACATACAGAAAAGTGAGTCTGTGAAACATATTATAAGATGGATGGACATAGAGGGCATAGTGTTAAGAGAAATAAGTCAATAATATAAGGACAAACTGTATTATACTTCTTTTATAAGAATACAAGACTATATATACACAGAGATCAATGGTCATTGGTGACTACCAGGGAGAGTAGGAGGGGAAGGGACAATATGCTTCAGATTGTAGAGACTTGTTATTTATTTGTGATTAAAAAAGTGGCACCAAATATGGATGCAGTGAGCACGGCATAACTAAAGTAAAAAGGAGAGTTTGAGCACATCAGGATGGATATAGGCATACTGGTATATGGGTAGGTACAGGTGTGTACATAGGTGAGAACAGCTAGAAGTATCTACAGGTATGTTTAAATACAAATATGTAGGTGCAGAAAAATATATTCATTGAAGACACAAATACAGATACTCCATAGACAAAACTAAACACGTTTCAAGATTGGTTTTCTGAGTTTTAAAGCTTAGAACCATAGAATCATGGAACGTCTCAATTGATGTAAAATCAATTGACAAAAATGATGATCTGCTTCCTAGTGAAGTCACTAGCATCTGGGGTTTTAAATGTTTGTGAGTGTCCACCTAAGACACAACTAATCTCAAGGAGCAAAACAGTAAGAAGGTAGCCAAAAGAGTAAAGAAGAAACAAGTGTACATGAGCCACAACCTCATCTACCATCAGACCAAGAGAACTAGACAGTTACAAGATAACCCTAGAAACAGTGGGAGAAATATGTGGAGCAGAATACAATTTCTTTTTTTAAAAAAAGACAAACTGGAACAGTAGAGAACAAGGACTCACTGAGACTATCGCCCTAAGACAAGTTTTAAACCTCGAACCAAGCCTATCCTTTGAGATCACCATTTAGTGAAATAGCAGAGTGACACACAAAATAAAAGATAGTAGCTGTAAAAACCATCAGTATGAGACCAAAAGGTCAAGAATTACTCAAAAGCAAAGATGAAAAGATAAGAGGGCAGGAAATTTAGAGTCCTGGAAAAGGAAAAACAAAAACACAAAGAGAATGTTGTCACATTTTGCTAAATGTAACACAAGACAATTTGTGTGGAAATTATCAAACGGGAACTTAACATGTTGTGTAAACTTTCACCAAAAACTCAATAAAAATTTATTGAAGCAGGACTTCCAAGCAACATGGCACTCTAGGCAAAAGCACCACGCCGTCCCTCCACAACAAAGATTGAAAAACTAAGCCAAACAGAAAAATCAGCAATCCTGAAACGCTTAGCATCAAATGAAGAGATAAAGAACTCAGCCAAGCACCAAATGGAGTGAGAAACTGACAGAGAACAGACAGCGAGAAGAGATTCATGCAGAGGTTCCCTATCAGCTAACACAGCACAGATCAGTCATCTTGGACTCCTATCAGAGACCAGTGAACAGGGGGAATGAGAAAGCAGCTTCAAGGAGCTACCAGCAGGAGACTGAACAACCAGTAACCAGTGATCTTTCCCACCCCACCCCCACAATTTTTCACCCCCACTGGGCCTCCTATACTTCCTGTGACCACATTCTCTTGGGTGGGAAGCACTGGCTGCTTGGATTCCATCCGCCCGCACTGGCTGACTCCCTGAGTGCCATTTCTTGGCTGCTGGTGTTGCTTGTTTCTGCTTCTTTTTATTTCTTCCTTACCTCTCACCACGTCCCACTCCTTTCTCTCCAATAACTGGCTCCGTGCGTCATCTTTGCTTCTTCCTGAAAGGTTGTGAAACTCTGCTCCACTGTAAAACTACTTCCCAGCTTGTGCTGTCAAGCTGCTTGGATCCTGGGACTTTTTGTTTGTTTTGAATTGTTTGTTTGTTTTCTTTTGATTTTCTCCAATTGGGAGCCATTCTAGCCGGGCAGTACTGCGTGGCTTGGGACCTAACCCTTCAGTTTGTGCAGAAGGACAGAGGGATCCCTGAGAGCATTTTTTTGTGTGTGTTTTCTTCTGTTTTTGTGAGGGTTTTTCTTGTTCTTTTTAAAATTTGTTCTGTTTTCATTTCCCTCTTTTTCCCTTTTTGTCTTTCTTCATTACTCAGTTTCTCATCTCTCTATACCTTCCTTCTCTTCCTGTCCACTGAGTACCTGGCCATGTGTGACACCTCTGTACCTTCTACCCTGGTGGTACTAAACACTGGGGAACAACTTCCCCAGACCACATAGCCACACCGGTGGGATCCCTGGGAGTTTGCTTTTTTTCTTCTTTCCAATTTTTATTTATTCATTTTTTCTTTTCTTTTTTCTTCTTCTCCTTTTTCTTTTTCTCCATTTCATAGTCTCTCATCTCTCCACTACAACGGCAAACTCCCCTAGCACTATTGTTTGTTTCTTGTATGTTTTTGGCCCCTATTCCTCTCTCCTCTTTCCCATACCCATCTTAGCTCCACACATCACAATCTCTCCCCTCTATCCTGCCTACCTGAACTGTGCACTTAACATCACCAAACCAAGCGGCACAGGCACAGCCTACC
Organism: Trichechus manatus latirostris; assembly: GCF_000243295.1. NCBI lineage: Eukaryota > Metazoa > Chordata > Mammalia > Sirenia > Trichechidae > Trichechus > Trichechus manatus. The sequence continues at coordinate 17,308,241 of NW_004443989.1, forward strand.
AGAACCTGCCATAAACTGATTACAGGCCACCCTGATGGTTGTAGTAGGTGCCGCAAAAAACCCATCCCAGCAACTCCTCTTCAGGTAGACCTGCCCTGTTGTACCATATCTGAGTGACTGACCCTGTCAATTACAGAAGGAGGCAAAAAGTATCATGCCCACAGACAAGCAAACATAAAAGAACACACATCCTGCATTCTCAGACATAGCTAAATTTAAAAAAAAGGATGAAATAAACGAATCTGCAATCAATAAATGAGAAAAATAAATACTGATTGCCCAGAAGACAGCAGACAGTATCAAAACATTTACAAAAACAGGACAGGAAGGTTCCAGTCGGCGTCCAAATTAAAATACCAGGTGACTTTCCAGAAGAAGAAAAGCCACTAGAACTACCTGATAGGGAATTCAAATCTCTAACAATCAGAATTATCCAAGAGTTGAAGCAAAAAGCAGACAAAAAAGAGGAAAAAATAGACAAAGTCATAGAAAAGACACAAATGCAGGGAAAATACAGACAAAAAATAGAATAATTCGGGAAAATAATGCAGGAACAAAATGTCAAAATAAATTCACAACTAGAAATCATACAAAAACAACAATTAGAAATCCAAAGATAAACAAGATTTCCGAAATGGACAGTGTCATAGAAGGACTGAGCAGCAGATTTCAAACGGTGGAAGATAGGGTCAGTGAAATTGAAGACAAAGACTTGGATACAACTCTGTTTGAGGAAAAATCAGAAAAAAGAACAAAGAAAAATGAAGAGACTCTGCGAATTATGTCAGATACAATCAAAAGCAAAAATGTATAAGATAGACCCCAAAAGAAAATCACCAAGGCATATCATAATCACACTTGCCAAAATCAAAGAAAAATGAAAAATCCTGAGCGGAGCTCAAGAAAAACAAAAAGTCACATACAGACGAGAAACAATAAGACTAAGCTCGAATTATTGGGCAGAAACCAAGCCGGCAAGAAGGCAAAGGGATGACATATATAAAACCTAGATAGAAAAAAATGGCCGGCCAAGAATAAAATATCCTGCAAAACTCTCTTCAAATATGATGGTGAAATTAGGACTTTTCCAGATAAACAGAAATTAAAAGAATATGCAAAAACCAAACCAAACTTTCAAGAATTATTAAAGAGAATCCTTCTATCTCAGAACAAACAACTTCGGCTCACAGGCAGCATCTAGGGCACAGTATCATACCAACCAGATATCAATCTAGGAAATGAACTCTCAAGGACTATCCAAAACCGAAAGAAATACAACAGGGAATCAGAGAAGTTGATCTGTAAATGGCAACAACATCAGAAAAATAGAAGAGGGAATAAACGGTGTAGGTATAGAACCTTCTAATGGAGAGGAAGGCAAGGGGATACCAAGTAATAATAGACTGCCTCAAACTTAGAAAGATAAGGGTAAATTTCATAGTAACCACAAAGAAAGTTAACAAAACTACTCATAAAAATAAAGAGGAAAAACATAAAGTCTCAGTAAAAACAAAATCTACAACAACAAAAGAAATGAAAAAAAAATTCACAAACTTAAGGAATTCAGCACAGGAAAGTAAGAGGAAGAAAGAAAACGTCAGCACCACCAAAAAAAAAGCACTACAAAACGACAGCAATAAACTCACATCTATTAATAATTACACTGAATGTAAATGGCCTCATTAAACCCGTAAAGAGACAGACAGTGATAGAAAGGATAAGAAAACAGGATCAATCAATATGCTGTCTACAAGAGACACACATTAGAAACAAAGACATGAATTTTTTAAAAATCAAAAGTTGGAGAAAATATACCAAGCAAACAACTACCAAACAACAGAAAGAGTGGCACTATTAATCTCAGATAAAATAAACTTTTTAAAACAAAATCCACCATAAAAGAAAAGAACACTATAAAATGAAAACATAATGAAAACATAACCAAAATAAACATCTACACACCCAATAACAGGGCGCCCAAATACATAAAATAAACTTAACAGCACTGAAAAGATAAGTTGATAGTTCCACAAAAATAAGAGGAGTCTTCAACACATCACTCTCAGTAAAGGACAGAACATCTAAAACGAAACTCATCTAAGAAACAGAAGACCGAAAGGGCACAATCAGCCAACTTGACCTCATAGACATATAGAGAACACTCCATCCAACAGTTGCAAAGGAAATAGTCTTTTCCAATGTACATGGAACGTTCTCCAGAATAGACCACATCTAAGTCCACAGAGCAATCCAGAACAAGATGCAAAACGTTAAGATAATACAAAGTATCTTCTCTGACCACAATGCCATCAAGGTAGAAATTAACAACAGAAAGAGCAAGGAAAAAAATCAGTTACATGGAAACTGAATAACACTCTGCTTACAAACCACTGGGTAATACAAGAAATCAGAGATGAAATAAAAGATTCCCAGAATCAAACAAGAATGAAAACACTTCATACCAAAACCTTCAGGACACAGGAAAGACAGTCCTCAGAGGACAATTTATAACAATAGATGCACACAACAAAAAAGAAGAAAGGGATAAAATCAAAACATTAACTGCAGAACTCAAACAGATAGGAAGAGAACTACAAAACAAAAAGCCCACAGCCACCAGAAGAAAGGAAATAATAAAGATCAGAGAAGAAATAAATGAAATAGAGAATAAAAAAAAAATAGAAAGAATCCACAAAACCAAAAGTTGGTTCTTTGAAAGAATCAACAAAATCGACAAACCACTGGCCAGACTGACAAAAGAAAAACACGAGAGGACACAAATAACCCAAATAAAAATGAAATGGGCGACATTACAACAGACCCAACTGAAATCAAAAGGATCATAACAGAGTATTAAGAAAAACTATACTCCAACAAATTTGAAAACCTATTACCTACCTAAACTACAACAAAGTGATGTTGAAAATCTGAACAGACCCATGACAAGAGATTGAAAAGATAAAAAAATAAAACTCCCAACAAAAAAAAAAGCCCTGGAACGGATGGCTTCACTGGAGACTTCTACCAAACATTCAGAGAAGAGCTTGTACCAGTACTACTCAAACTATTTCAGAACATAGAATAGGAAACGACACTTCTGAATTGATTCTATGAAGCCAGCATAACCCAGACAAAGACACCACAAAAAAAGAATATTACAGACAAGTATCTCTCATGAATATAGATGCAAAAATTCTCAACAAAATTCTCACCAATAGAATTCAGCATCATATCAAAAAAATAATACACCATGACCAAGTAGGATTCCTACAGGTATACAAGGGTGGTTCAACATTAGAAAATCAGACAATGTAATCGACCACATAAATAAAAGGAGAGAAAAGAATCACATGATCATCTCAATTGATGCAGAAAAAGTATTTGACAAAGTCCAACCCCCTTTCCCGACAGAATTCTCTATACAATAGCTATAGAAAGGAAATTTCTCATCATAATAAAGGACATCTATGCAAAAGCAAGGGCCAACATCATTAATGGAGAAAGGCTGAAAACATTCCCCTTGAGAACAGGAACAAGACAAGGATGCCCTTTATCACCACTACTAGTTAACATTGTGCTAGAAGTTCTAGCTAGAGGAATATGGCAAGAAAAAGAAATAAAGGGCATCCAAATTGGTAATGAAGAAGTTAAACTGTCCCTGTTTGCAGATGATATCATAATATACATAGAAAACCCTAAAGACTCCACGAGAAATCTACTGCAACTAATTGAAAGATTCAGCAGAGTAGCAGGATACAAGAAAAACATACAAAAATCAGTTGGATTCCTATATACCAATAAAGAGAATGATGAAAATTATATCAGGATTACATTACCTTTTATAAAAGCCCCTAAAAAAAATACTTAGGAATAAATCTAACCAGGGATGTAAAAGCACTATATAAGGAAAACTACAAAACACTACTGCAAGAAACCCGAAGGGATCTACATAAATAGAAAAAAGTACCATGCTCATGGATAGGTAGACTCAACATGGTGAAAATGACAATTCTACCCAAAGCAATTTACAAATACAATGCAATCCCGATCCAAATACCAACAACATTCTTCACAGAGATGGAAAAACTAATCATTAGCTTTATATGGAAAAGGGAGAAGCCTCGAATAGGTAAAGCACTATTGACAAAGAATAAAGAAGGAGGACTCACACTACTTGACCTCAGAACCTACTATACAGCTAAGGTAGTTAAAACAGCCTATCACTGGTACAATGACAGATACACTGACCGATAGAACAGAATTGAGAACCCAGATGTAAATCCAACCACCTACGGTCACCTGATCTTTGACAAGCGCCCAAAGTCCATCAAATGGGGAAAAGACAGTCTTTTTTTAACAAATGGGGCTGGCAAAACTGGATATCCATCTGCAAAAAATGAGAAACAGGATCCATACCTCACACCATGTACAAAACCAATTCAAAATGAATCAAAGAACTAACGATAAACCCAAAACCTATAAAGTTCATAGAAGAAAAAAATAAGACCAACACTACAGGCCCTAATACACGGAAGTAACAGGATACAAACCATAACCATCAACACACAAACTCCAGAAGATAACCGAGATAACTGAGATCTTCTAAAAATCAAACACTTATGATCTTCAAAAGACTTCATCAAAATAGTAAAAAGAGAACATACAGACTGTGGAAAAAATTTTTTTTCGACATTATGAGTCTGACAAAGGTCTAATATCTATAATCTACAAGAAAATCCAACACCTCTACAATAAAAAGACAAATAATACTATTAACAAATGGGCAAAGGAAATGAACAGACACTTCACCAAAGAAGACATTCAAGAGGCCAGCAGACACATGAGGAAATGCTTGCGATCACTAACCATTAGAGAAATGCAAATTAAAACCCCAAAGAGATACCATCTCACCCCGACATTACTGGCACGAATCAAAAACACTGGAAGTAACAAATGCTGGAGAGACTGCGGGGAGATCAGAAGTCTTATGCATTGCTGTTGGGAATGCAAAGTGATACACCCGTTTTGGAGAATGATATGCGCTTCCTTAGAAAGCTACAAATAGAAATATCACATGATCCAGCAATCCCACTCCTAGGAATGTATCCTAGAGAAATAAGAGCCGTCACACGAATAAATAAATACACAACCATCTTCATGGCAGCATTGTTCACAATAGCAAAACGATGGAAACAACCTAAATGTCCATCAACAGATGAATGGATAAACAAACCATGGTACATACACACAATGGAGTATTATGCAAGGAGGAAAAACAAAGATGAATCTGTGAAGCATCTCATAACATGGATGAAAAGGGAGGACATTATGCTGAGTGAAGTAAGTCAATCACAGGACAAATATTGTACGATACCTCAATTTTAAAAACCCATTAAAAAGTTTACACACAAAAAGTAACAATCTTTGTTGGTTACGAGGGATGGGATGAGTAGGGTGTAAATACTAAATAGACAATAGATATAAGTGGTAACTTTGGTGAAGGAAAAGACAGTACACAATACTGGGGAAGCCGGCACAACCTGTAAAAGAAAAGTTCATGGAAGCTACATAGACACATCCAAACTCCCTGAGGGACTGAATTGCTGGGCAGAGGGCTGTGGGGACTATGGTCTCAGGGAACATCTATCTCAATTGGCATAACACAATTTATAAAGACATTTTTCTACATTCTACCTTGGTGAGTAGCGTTTGAGGTCTTAAAACCCTGTGAGCAGCCACCTAAGATACTCCATGGTCTCACCCCTTCGGGAACAAGGGAGAATGAAGAGAACAGGATACAAGGAAAAGGTTAGTCTAAAGGACTAATGGACAACAGCTACCAAGGCCTCCACCAGACTGAGTCCAGTACAGCTAGATGGTGCCAGGCTACCTACCACCATTGACTGCTCTGACCGGGATCACAATTCAGGGCTCTGGACAGAGCTGGAGAAGGATGTAGGACACAATTTTAACACACACAAAAAGACCAGATTTACTGGCCTGACAGAGACTGGGGAAACCCCGAGAGTATGGCCCCCAGACACCCTTTTAGCTCTGTGGTGGAGTCACTCCCGAGGTTCACCGTTCTTCCGGGGATTGGACATCCCCATAAAACAAAACGGGACTAATGTGGCACAGCAGTCCAGGGACAAGGGCTAAACAGCAGAAGGGGACAGGAAAGCTGGTGATAGGGAACAGAAGGTTGAGTAAGGACAATGTTGATATGTAGTGGGTTTCTTAACCGTTGTCATAGAGCTATATGTGGACTAACTGTTTCATGAGAAACTACTTGTTGTGTAAACCTTCATCTAAAGTGAGAATAGTAGCACAACTGGAAGAATATAATCGATGTAACTGAATTGCACATGTAGAAATTTTTGAAACGGTGTATCTTTGGCTGTGCATATTTTCACCTAAAAGAAAAAAAATGGTCCTCCAAGGCCGAGAAGGGAGTGTGTTGACATGTGGTGAGGTTGTTAACTAATGTCATGAAAAACTATGTGTACTGACTGTTTGATGAGAAAATATTTGTTCTGTAAACCTTCATCTAAAGTAGAATAAAAAATAATAATAAAATAAATCCAATGACGAATTGTAAAAAAATCATTGAAGGAAGAAATTGATGAGGTACTATGTTTCACGTTGGGGGTGGGACGAGACAATATAATTTTAAATCCTGAGCTTATATTAAGGGTGATAGGAAAATTGGGGAATGGAAAATGATGGTGGCTGAACAACATGATAACCATAAGTAATGCCATTGAATTTACATATAAAGAATATTGAAAAGGCAAATTTTTGTTGAATATATATTTACTACAATAAAATATTTTTAAATGACAGATAAACTTTTTTTCAGACAACCAGAAACTGAAGGAAAATGTTTTTTGGCAAAAAACCATCCTTCAAGAAATGACTAAAAATATTCTACAAGCAAAGAGATTATGATATAACCCAGTAATATGAATTTGCACAGTGTCAAAAATGAAATAAATAAAAGTTATACTTAATATTTTATTATTTTCCATGTTCTAAAATTTAATTCTTAAAACAATAATCAGGACTTCTGGCAAAATGGCACTCTAGGCAGAAGCACCACACCGTCCCTGTACAGGAAAGATCTGAAAAACTAAGCCGAACAGCGAAAACAACAATCCTGAAAGCCTAAAACATCAAATGAACAGATAAAGAACTCAACAAAGCATCAAATGGAGTGAGAAAACTGACAGAGAACGGAGAGCGAGGTGAATTCATGCAGAGGTCCCCTACCAGCTAACTCAGCACGGATCCACCTTCTTGGACTCCTATCGGAGACCAGCAAACGGAGGTACGAGAAAGCAGCTTCACGGAGCTTACATCGTGAGAAAAAACAAACGGTAATTTGCGATATACGCTTTCCCACCCCCTACCGTTCTTCTCCCTCACTGCTTCATGCGGCCACAATCCCTTCTCCAGCAAACACCAGCTGCTTGGATTCCACACACCCAAACAGGCCAGCTCTCTGAATGCCATTTGTTGGCTGCTGGTGTTGCTTGTTTCTGCTTCTTTTGATATCTTCCTTACCTCTCACCACCTCCCCCTCCTTTCGCTCAAATACCTGGCTCCGTGCACCATCTTTGCTTCTTCCTGAGGAGTTGCAGAGATCCAGTAATTTGTGATATACACTTTCCCACTCCCTACCCTTCTTCACCCACACTCGGCCCCCTCTGCTTCCCGCGGACACAGTCTCTTGTCCGAGAAACACCAGCCCACACTAGCTGGCTCTCTGAGTGCCATTTGTTGGCTGCTGGTGTTACTTTTTTTTTTTCTGCTTCTTTTGATTTCTTCCTTACCTCTCACCACCACGCCCTCCTTTCGCACAAATAGCTGGCCACGTGTGCCATCTTTGCTTCTTCTTGAGGGGCTGTGGAGCTCCGTTTGAGTGTGGAGCTGCTTCCCAGTCTGGGCTGCCGCGCTGGTGGGATCCCGGGGCTTTGTTGGTTTGTTTGTTTTGAATTGTTTGTTTGTTTTCTTTTCCTTTTCTTGAGTTGGGAGCCCTTTCTGGCCAGGCGATGCTGCGTGGCAAGTAGAATACCCCTTCGCCTTGCACATACTTGCAGAGGGATCCCTGAGGGCATTTCGTTTTTCGTTGGTTTTTTTTTTCTATTTTTCGGGGGGCTTTTCTTGTTCTTTTATTAAAATTTGTTTTGTTTTCTTTTCCCTCTTTTTCTCTTTTTGTCTCTCTTCATTACTCAGTTTCTCGTATCTCCATATCTTCCTTCTCATTCTGTTCCCCGAATACCTGACGTTTTATACTTCTATGCCTTCTAGCCAGGCTATACTGCAACACCTGACAGCGACTTCCCCAGACCTCATAGCTGCATCAGTGGGATCCCTGGGAACTCTGCGGTTCTTTAACCTCTCCGATTTTTATTTATTCATTCTTTTCTTTTCTTCCCCTTTCCCTTTCTGTTTCTCTCCATTTCATAGTCTTTCTTCTCTCCACTCCAATGGTAAACTCACCTAGCATTCTTTTTTGTTGGTTTGTAAGATTTTAGCTCCTGTTCCTCTGTCCTCTCTTACATATCCATCTTAGCTCCACACATAACAATCTCTCCCCTACATTCTGTCTACCTGCACCGTGCTCTTAACATCACACCACCAAGCAGCACAGGCACGGCCTACTGGAACCTGCTCTGCACTGATTACTGACCAGTCCTGGTGGCTGTAGTGACTGCCACA
>NW_004443989.1:17319257-17321017 GCF_000243295.1 Trichechus manatus latirostris
TCTTCTCTGACCACAATGCCATCAAGGTAGAAATTAACAATAGAAAGAACAAGGAAAACAAATCAATTACGAGGAAACTAAATAATAGCCTGTTTACACATCACTGGGTAATAGAAGAAATCAGATATGGAATCAAAAAATTCCTAGAATCCAATGAGAATGAAAACACATCATACGATAACCTTTGGGACACAGCAAAGGCAGTCTTCAAGGACAATTTATAGCAGTAGAAGCACATAACAAAAAAGAAGAAAGGGACAAAATCAAAACATTAACTACGGAATTCAAAAAATAGAAAGATAACAGCAAAAAAAGCCCACAACCACCAGAAAGTAGGAAATAGTAAAGATCAGAGCAGAAATTAATGAAATGGAGAACAGAAAAACAATAGAAAGAATCAACAAAAACAAAAGTTGGTTCTTTGAAAGAATCAACAAAATCGACAAACCACTGGCCACACTGACAAAAGAAAAACAGGAGAGGACACAAATAACCAATTAAGAAATGAAATGGGGAGCATTACAACAGACCCAACTGAAGTAAATAGTATTATAACAGAATATTTTGAAAAACTATACTCCAATGAATTTGAAAACTTGGAGGAAATGGATAAGTTTCAAGAAACACATGGCCTACCCAAACTACAACAAAGTGATGTTGAAATCTGAACATACCCATAGGAAGAGAAGAGATTGAAAACATAATTTAAAAAAAAAAAACCCAACCAAAAAAAGCCATGGCCCAGATGGCTTCACTGGAGAATTCTACAAAACATTTGCAGAAGAGCTTGTACCAGTACTACTCAAGCTGTTTCAGAGCATAGAAGAGGAAGCAACACTTCTAAATTCATTCTATGAAACCAGAATAACGCTGATACCAAAACCAGGCAGAGACGTCACAAAAAAAGAAAATTACAGACGAATATCTCTCATGAATATAGACGTAAAAATTCTGAACAAAATTCTAGCCAGTAGAATTCAGCATCCTATTAAGAAAATAATACACCACAACCAAGTAGGATTCATACCAGGTATCCAACAATGGTTCAACATTAGAAAATCAATCAGTTGTAATCCACCACATAAATAAAAGGAAAGAAAAGGATCACATGTTCATCTCAATTGACGGACAGAAGGCATTTGACAAAGTCCAACACCAATTCCTGATAAAAACTCTTAATAAAATAGGAGTGGAAGGGAAATTTCTCAACATAATAAAGGGCGTCTATGCAAAACCAATGGCCAACATCATTCTTAATAGAGAGGCTGAAAACATTCCCCTTGAGAACCAGAACAAGACAAGGATGTCCTTTATCACTACTCCTATTTAACATTGTGCTGGTAGTTCTAACTAGAGCAATGAGGCAATAAAAAGAAATAAAGGCCATCTAAATTGGTAATGAAGAATTTAAACTGTCCCTGTTTGTAGATGATATGATACTATACATAGAAAACCCTAAAGACTCCACGAGAAATCTACAGGAACTAATAGATTCAGCCGAGTAGCAGGATACAAGATATACATTCAAAAGTCATTTTGATTCCTATACACCGATAAGGAGAACTATGAAAAGGATATCAGGAAAACAATACCATTTGTAATAGCTCCTAAAAAGATAAAATACTCAGGGATAAATCTGACCAGGGATGTAAAAGGCCTCTACAAAGAAAACTACAAAACACTACTGCATGAAACCCAAAGGGATCTACATAAATGGAAAAACATACCATGCTCATGGATAGGCAGACTCAACATTGTGA
>NW_004443989.1:17323358-17339258 GCF_000243295.1 Trichechus manatus latirostris
TGGAAGAGCGTAGTCAATGTCACTGAACTGTGCATGTAGAAATTTTTGAAATGGTGTATCTTTGGCTATGTGTATTTTCCCAAAAAAAGTTGAGAATTTCGAGGGTTGACATGTTATGGGGTTGTTAACCAATGTCATAAAACAATAGGTGTACTACTGTTTCATTAGAAACTAGTTGTTCTGTAAGCTTTCATCTGAAGTACACAAAAAAAAATAAAAATATTTAGTGTATAAATTGCTTCTACGGAGAGTTTAGAACAGCACTGTCTATATGCTAGAGATCAATACATGCAGCTATTGAACACTTGAAATGTGGTTAATCCGAATTGAGATGTGCTATCAGTTAATACAGAAAAGAGCCCTTAAGCATTCTGCTGCTAACTGAAAGACTGGCAGTTTAAACTCACCCAGCTGCTCCGTGGGAGAAAGACCTGACGATCTGCTCCTGTAAAGATTACAGCCTAGAAAACCCTATGGGGCAGTTGTACTGTGTCACATCTTGTCACTATGAGTCGGAAATGACTTGACGGCACCTAACAACAACATAAGTATAAAATACATGTTAGATTTTTTCAAAGACTTAGTATGCAAAAACCGTAAAATAATCACATTAATAATTTTACATTGATAACATGTTGTGATGCTTAGTTTATTTTGGTTTAAATAAAATATAATTAATAAAAAAAATCGAAGCCATGCATTGTCTGTCTTTATCTTATGCAAAATTAATGGATCAACAAAGGGACAAGGGATGGGAAAGAGGATTTGGAAATTTTGGAAGAGATAGTCCAAGTGTAGTCCCAAGTGCAGTCTGCCAATTTTACCTGTAGCCTACAGTGGAACCTTGTGCATAGGATCAGATATGTCAGCCTGACTTCTTGGATTGGATGACTGTGTGGGTTGAGTCCATTTGCCAGGGCATCTTGACCTAAAGCACATCCCATAATAACTGTTGGCCTACAGCACATCCTTCTCTTCTTGCCATGAACATATGTCAACTTTCCCAGAGATTGCTTATGCATGCATGTCACATTGCAGATTGACAACCACACTTCTATATCTGTTACTCACAGGACGAGATGGTGTCTTTCAACTGCAGCACACAAATGGTATGTGTGCAGAACACCAGCCCTCTACTGTCTGTAGTGAGACCTGCTGGTCATGGGAGACTAGCACCCACTACTGAGGCTGAACCAGCTGTGTCTCTTCTCCAAGGGAGTAAAGCTTTATTTCTTAAAATGCCTGTGGGTGACTTGTGTTTTTGTTGGTGACTTCAGGCATTGGCTCAAAAGAAATACGTTGTAATAAAGTCCTATACACAAGAAGGGGTATAATACAAATAGAGGGCATAGTGAGATTATTTACAAAGAATATGCATATTGTACACCATAGGGTAGCCAATAAAATGTTATTAAATATAAAATAATATATCAATAGAAGAGTTATAACAACATTATAAAATGCTAAATTAAAAAAAGAGGTTGCAGAAAAAGAGAAAAGATGAAGCAAAGGGAATTACAACATATACAAAACAACTAGCAAAGATGTAGTAGATTCCAGCCCAAGTATAGCAATAAAAATTTTTAAACGGGGAGGCAGGTCCAAGATGGCAGAGAAGTCAGGTGCTTCTGTGGACCCTCTTACAACAAAGACCCGAAAAAACAAGTGTATCAATTATATATAACCATCTAGGAGCCCTGAACATCTAAGCCAAAGTTGAGGAACTGGACTGAGCGGCAGGGGGAGGGAGAGAAAGTTCGGAAGCAGTGAGGAGTTGCCAGACCTGACTCGGCAAGAGCCTCAGCCCTTCAGGCCTGATCAGCTCATGGGTGAGAAGTAAGGCAGGCAAGCAGTGGTGCTCGGATGGCGTGTTTTCCACACGGGGAGAGACCCAGTGCCGGAGAGTCTACTCAGCTATCCAGAATCAATGAGAAACAGCCCAAGATCAGCAAAGGATAAGTATGTGTGTACAGCCTACTTCGGGGATCAAAAACACTCTTCTTAGGGAAAAATTCTCTCCCATTTACCTTCCTACTCCCTGCTCTGCACTGGGTCCCAGACTGGCTTCAGTAATTGCCAAGTCCCCTGGGCTGGAAGTAGGATCCTTCACACACCGTGAGCAATTCTCCTGGCCTTGGAGAGTAAACAAATTAACAAACAGGCTCAAAAAGAAACTGCTGGATCCACTAAGCCAGAACCCAGGGTAGGCACAGCTCCTTTGCAAAGGCACAGGCATAAAGGATCCACAGACTTTGAGTGGCTTTCCCCCTACAGAGACTTGTGTGGGCCCATTTCAGCAGCTTAGACCCTCATTACCACCTGAGCTGAGTCCATATAGGAGGAGTTGGCGGACTCTTCAGCTCACATACCTAGTAACAGATCCAACCATCTGGCGACAGAACATTAGAGCTCTAAAGATGCCAACAATCAAAATAGCTCTTATGAGTAGCCTATTTGGGCATATCAAAACAAAAGAAGAAACTAGGACCGTAAGCAAATATAAAATAAAAAAAAACTTACTGATGGCTCGGAGACAACAGTCAATATGAAATCACATAAAGAGGCAATTCATGGTGGCTTCAGCAAGCTCCCAAAATAAAGAATCCAGAAATATTCCAGAAGAGGAAAATTTCTTGGAATTACTGGATGCAGAATACAAAAGATTAATATGAAGAATTCTTCAAGAAATTAGGAAGGAAATTAAGCAAAATGCAGAACAGGCAAGAGAAGAAATTAAAAAGATTAGAGAAAGGCATAATGACAATTTTAACAAGCTGCAAGAAACATAGAGAAACAGCAATCAGAAATCAAGAAGATTAACAATAAAATGCCAGAATTAGACAACCCAATAGGAAGACATAGGAGCAGAATTCAGGCAATGGAAACCAGAATTAGTGAGATTGAGGATAAAGCACTTGACACCAACTTATTTGGGGAAAAATCAAATAAAAGAATTTAAAAAATGAAGAAACCTTAAGAATTATGAGGGACTCTATCAAGAGGAATAACCTACGAGTGATTGGAGTACCAGAACAGAGGGAGACTACACGAAATACAGAGAGAACTGTTGAATATCTGTTGGCAGAAAACTTCCCTAGTATCATAAAAGATGATATCTATCCAAGATGCTCATCTAACCCCACATAAGATAGATCCCAAAAGAAATTCACCAAGGCAAATTATAATCTAACTTGTCAAAACCAATGATAAAGAGAATTTTAAGAGCAGACAGGGATAAACAAAAAGTTATCTATAAAGGAGAGTCAATAAGAATAAGCTCGGACTACTCAGCAGAAACCATGCAGGCAAGAAGGCAATGGGGTGACACATATAAAGTCGTGAAGGAAAGAAAAAAATACTGCCAGCAAAGAATTATATACCCAGCAAAACTGTCTCTCAAATATGATAGCAAAATTAGGGCATTTCCAGATAAACAGATGTTTAGGGAATTTGCAAAAACCAAACCAAAATTACAAGAAATACTATAGGGAGTCCTCCGGTTAGAAAATCAGTAACATCAGATAACAACACAAGACTAGAACACAAGACAGAGCAACCAGATATCAACCCAGATAGAGAAGTCATAAAAATAAATCAAAGCTAAAACACTGAAAATAGGAAAACAGATGTCAATATGTAAAAGATGACAACACTAAAACAAAAAAGAGGGACTTAAAGAATGTAGACATAGATTTTTCATATGGAGAGGAAGTCAAGGTGATATAAAGAAATTAAAAAACTAGTATAAACGTAGAAAAATAGGGGTAAATATTAAGGTATTAACAAAGGAAAATAATAATTCTACAAGTCAAAATTAAAAAAAAAAAGAAAAATATAAAGACTCAGCAAACACAAAATCAAGAACAATGAAAAAGATGAAAGGAAAATATGCAAAGGAAAATGTCTCAGCACAGAAAATTAAGATGAACCAAAAACTGTGAACAACACACAAAAAAGAGATCAAAATGACATCACTAAACTCATACCTATCAATAATTACGCTGAATGTAAATGGACTAAATGCACCAATAAAGAGACAGAGAGTGGCAGACTTGATAAAAAAAATGATCTGTCTATATGCTGCCTACAAGAGACACACCTTAGACTTAAAGACACAAACAAACTAAAACTCAAAAGTTGGGAAAAAAAGTATATCAAGCAAACAACACTCAGAAAAGAGCAGGAGTGGCAATATTATTCTCTGACAAAATAGACTTTAAAGTACAATCCAAAACAAAGGATAAGTAAGGACACCATATAATGATTAAAGGGTTAATACACCAAGAGGGCATAACTGTAATAAATATTTCAACCCCCAACTACAGGCCTCCAAAATACATAAAACAAACTACAATAACATTGAAAATAAAAAACACAGCTCCACAATAGTAGTAGAAGTCTTCAACACACCACTTTTGGTGAAGGACAGAACATTCAGAAAGAAGCTCGACAAAGACACGGAAGATCTAAATGCTAAAATCAACCAACTTTATCTCATAGACATATATTGAACACTTCACCCAACAGCAGCCAAGTATACTTTCTTTTCCAATGCACATGGAACATTCTCCAGAATAGACCTCATATTAGGCCATAAAGCAAGCCTTACCAAAATCCAATGTATCTAAACATTAAAAAGCATATTTTCTGAGTATAAAGCCATAAAAGTAGAAATCAACAACAGAAAAAGTAAGGAAAAAAATCACACACAGGAAAACTGAAAAATACCTTGCTCAAAATCTACTGGGTTATAGAAGAAATTAAAAATGGGATAAAGAAATTCATAGAATCAAATGAGAATGAAAACACATCTTACCAGAACCTTTGGGACACAGCAAAAGCAGTGCTCAGAGGTCAGTTAAGAGCAATAAATGCACACAGATAAAAAGAAGAAAGGTCCATATTCAAAACATTAACCTTAGAACTGGAACAAGTAGAGAGAGAGTAGGCAAAGAAGCCCTCAGGCACCAGAAGCAAGGAAATAATAAGAATTAGAGCAGAATTAAATGAAATAGAGAATAGAAAAAACAATTGAGTTAACAAGACCAAAACCTAGTTCTTTGAAAAGATCAACAAAATTGATAAACCAATGGCCAAACTGACAAAAGAAAAACAGGAGAGGAAGCGGATAACCAGTATAAGAAAAGAGATGGGTGATATCACAATAAATACAACTGAAATTATAAGAATCATAACAGAATACTATGAAAAATTGTACTCTAACAAATTTGAAAACCTAGAGGAAATGGACAAATTTGTAGAATCTCACTACCTCCCTCAATCAACACAAACAGAGGTAGAAGAAATAAATAAGCCCGTAACAAAAGAAGAGTTTGTAAATGTAATTTAAAAAATCCCCAAAACTACAACAACAAAAAACCTGGCCCGGATGGTTTCACTGGAGAATTCTACCAAACTTTCAGAGAAGAGTTAACACCACTACTACTAAAGATATTTCAGAGCATATAAAAGGATGGAATACTCCCAAACTCACTCTATGAAACCAGTATAACCTTGATACCATAACCAGGTAAAAACACCACAAAAAAAATTACACACCAATAACCCTCATGAACATTGATGCAAAAATCCTCAACTAAATTCTAGCCAATAGAATTCAGGAACATATCAAAATATTAATTCACCATTATCAAGTGGGATTTATACCAGGTGTGCAAGGATGGTTCAACCTTAGAAAAACGATCAATATAATAAATCACATAAATAAAAAAGACGAGAACCACACTACCTTATCAGTCGATGGAGAAAAAGCATTTGACAAAGTCCAACACCCATTCATGATAAAAACTCTCGACAAAATAGGAACAGAAGGGAATTTTTTCAATATAATTAATGATATTTATAGAAAGCGAACAGCCAACATCATCTTAAATGGAGAGACTTTGAAAGCATTCCCTTTGAGAACGGGAACCAGACAAAGATGCCCTTTATCACCACTCTTATTCAACATTGTGCTGGAAGTCCTAGCCAGAGAAATTAGGCTAGAAAAAGAAATAAAGGACACCCAACTTGGTAGTGAAGAAGTCAAAGTATCTCTATTTTCATGTGATGTGATCTTTTACACAGAAATCCCTAAAGAATCCACAAAAAAAACCACTGGAACTGATAGAAGATTTCAGCAAAGTTTCAGGATACAAGATAAACATACAAAAATTGGTTGGATTCCAGTACACCAACAAAGAGAATCACGAAGAGGAAATCACCAAATCAATACCATTTACAGTAGCCCCCAAGAAGATAAAATACTTGGGAATAAATCTAACCAGAGATGTAAAAGAGCTATACAATGAAAAGTACAAGACTCTACCGCAAGAAACCAAAAGAGACCTGCATAAGTGGAAAAACGTACCTTGCTCAAGGATGGGAAGACACAACATTGTGAAAATGTCAGTTCTACTCAAAGTAATTTACAGATACAGTGCAATCCCAATCCAAATTACACTGGCATTTCTTAATGAGATGGAGAAACAAATAACCAACTTCGTATGGAAAGGAAAGAGGCCCTGAATAAGTAAAACATTACTCAAGAAGAAGAACATAGTAGGAGGCCTCACAGTACCTAATTTTAGAACCTATTATACCGCCACTGTAGTCAAAACAGCCTGGTACTGGTACAACAGAGACATAGACCAATGGAACAGAATTGAGAATCCAGACATAAATTCATCCACCTATGAGCAGCTGATATTTGGCAAAGGCCCAAAAGGCCCAAAGTCAGTTAATTCGGGAAAAGACATTCTCTTTAAAGAACGTCGCTGGCATAACTGGATTTCCATCTGCAAAAAACTGAAACAAGACCCATAACTCATGCCTTGCACAAAAACTAACTCAAAATGGATCAAAGACTTAAATAGAAAATCGAAAACGATAAAGATCATGGAAGAAAAAATAGGGACAACGCTAGGAGCCATACTATATGGCATAAACACAATACGAACCATAAGTAACAATGTACAAGCACCAGAAGGGAGACTAGATAACTGGGAGCTCCTAAACATAAAATATTTATGCTCATCAAAAGACTTCACCAAAAGAGTAAAATACAACCTACAGACTGGGAAAAAAAATTTGGGTATGACAAATCGGATCAGTGTCTAATCTCTAAAATCTACAAGGTACTGCAAAACCTCAACAAAAAAGAGACAAATAACCCAATTAAAAAATGGGCAAAGGATATGAACAGGCACTCTGCCAAGAAGATATTCAGGTGGCTAACAGACACATGAAGAAATTCTCACCATCATTGGCCATTAGAGAAATGCAGGTCAAAACTACAATGAGATATCATCTCGCCCCAACAAGGCTAGCATTAATCCAAAAAACTCAAAATAATAAATGCTGGAGAGGTTGTGGAGAGACTGGAACATTTATATACTGTTGGTGAGAATGTGAAATTGTACAACCATTTTGGAAATCGATTTGGCACTTCCTTAAAAAGCTAGAAATAAAAGTACCTTACGATCCAGCTATCCCACTCATTGGAATATATCCTACAGAAATAAGAGCCGTGGCACGAATAGATATATGCACAGCCATGGTCATTGCAGCACTGTTCACAATAGCAAAAAGATTGAAACGAACTAGGTGCCCATCAACGGAAGAACGGATAAACAAATTATGGTATATCCACACAATGGAATACTGTGCAATGATAAAGAACAACGATGAAGCCGTCGAACATGTTATAACAGGGAGGAATCTGGACATTATGCTGAGTGAATTTAGTCAGCCACAGAAGGACAAATATTGTGTAAAACCACTGGTATAGGAACTCATGAAAATGTTTAAACACAGAAGACAACATTCAGTGATGGTTAGTAGGGTGGGGAGGGAGGGTGAGGTTTATTCCCTAACTAGATAGTAGACAAGTATTATTTTAGGTGAAGGGAAGGACAGCACACACTGCAGGGGAAGTCAGCACACCTGGACTAAACCAAAGCTAAGAAGTTTCCTCAATACAATCAAACACTTTGAGGAACAGAGTAGCAGGGGTAGGGATCTGGGAACCATGCTTTCAGGGGACATCTAGGTCAATCTGCTTAACAAACTTTATTAAGAAAATGTTCTTCGTCCTACTTCGGTGAGTGGTATCTGGAGTCTTAAAAGCTTGCAAGTGGCCATCTAAGATGCGTCAATTTTTCCCAACCACCTGGAGTAAAGGAGAATGAAGAACACCAAAGACACAAGGAAAGTATTAGCCCAAGAGATGGAAAGGGCCACTTAAACCACAGACTTCATCAGCATGAGACCAGAAGAACTAGATGGTACCCGGCTACACCGATGACTGCACTGACGGAACACAACAGAGAGTCCCTGATGGAGTGGGAGAAAGGTGGGGTGTAGAACTCAAATTTTAGTAAGAAGACCAAACTTAATGGTTCGACTGAGACTATAGGGACCCCAGAAATCATGGCCCCTGGATTCTCTATCAGCCCAGAACTAAAACAATTTCTGAGGCCAACTCTTCAGACAGGGATTGGACTGAACTGTGGGACATAAAGTGATACACATGAGGAGTGTGTCTCTTAGCTCAAGTGTATACAAGAGACTAAATGGGCAGCTTCTGTCCAGATGTGAGATGGGAAGGTGGAGAGTGTTAGGAGCTGATTGAATGGACATGGGGAAGGGGGGAGGAAAGGAAGAGTGTGCTGTCACGGTACGGGGAGAGCAATTAGGGTCACATAACAATGTATGTATAAATTTTTGTATGGGAGACTGACTTGAAATGTAAACTTCATTTAAACTATAACAATAAAAAAGTTAAATGGAAATACAATAAAATTATCAGTTAAAAGAACAGTGATTTACATGTTGGATAAAAAATCAAAATCAGGAGGTGAGACCAAAATTGCGGAGTAGTCAGACACTTCCTGTGGTCTCTGTTACAACAAAGACCAGAAAAAACAAGTGAATCGATTATATATGACAATCTAGGAGCATGAACATCAAAGGAAAAGTTGAGGAATCAGACTGAGAGTAGTGGGAGGGAGAGACAGTTCAGAAGCAGTGAGGACCTGCCAGACCTGACTTGGAGGGAACCAGCACTCTGTAGGCTAGATCAGCTAGCATGCATGGTGAAGTAACAGTGGCACTCAAGACGAGATTTTCACATCAGGAGAGATCAATTGGCAGAAAGTCTCCTCAAGCCTCCAGAACCAGTGAAAAGTGATGATCAATTGGCAAAAGATAAGTATATGCATGTAACCTACCACGTGCATCAAAAAACACCCTCTTTGGGAATAACCTATCACCCATTTACCTGCCTTCTCCCCACTCTGCACTTGGTTCTGGGCTGGCTTCAGTGATTGTTACATCTCCTGGCCCAGAAATAGGACCCATCATGTGCCGTCTCCTGGCCTTGGAGAGGAAACAAATTTACAAACAGGAAAAAATAATCTACCAGTTCCCCTAAACCAGGAACTCAGGGCAGGCACAGCTCCATTGCCTATGCACAGGCATAAGGGGTCCACGGACTTTGAATGCCTTTCAATTCAGCAGACCCGTGTGGCTCATTTCAACAGTGTAGGCCCTCATTAGCACAGTATATACCTGAAGACTAATTTCAACTGTATCGGCTATATGGCAGATTGGCAGATCCAGATTATTTGACACAGCTTTGCCTATTAAGGAGGGTCCTCACCTACCCACTTCAGAGGCCTGAGGACTGGTGGTTCCACCCACACCACAAAGTCACCCACGACACATGTCCAAGAATAAGTGGTGCATCCTAGTCCTTACAGCCAACAGCATTGGATCCTCATAGTCTGGTTGCAAAATGCACCCACATACACACTGTAAGGAACAAAGAAACGCTTTCTTCCCAGACACTCAGGGGTGGATGTCAGCCCCCTTGCCTTGATCAGCACTTGATGCCTTACTGTAGTCAGATACCTGTGCTTACTCCAATCACCCCTGCCCATCTAAGACTGTAGGTGAGAGGCTCCACCACACACTTGGTGACCGCGTACCTGGACACCTAAGCTGAAATGCTGCAAAAAATTAAGCAGACTCTTGGGCTCACATACCTAGTAACAGGTTTAACCACCTGGTGACAGGACAATTAGAGCCTCAAAGGTGACAGTAATCAAGCTAGTTCACATGAGCAGCCTATTTGGGCATATCAAAACAAAACAAGAAGCTAGGACACAGTAAGCAAAAATAAAATAAAAAATATAACTTACTGATGGCTCAGAGACAACAGTCAATATCTAATTTCATAAAGAGGCAGACCATGATGACTTCAGCAAGCTTTCAAAACAAAAAATCAAGAAATCTTCTGGAGGAAGAGTTTCTTGGGATTACTGGAGGTAGAATACAAAAGATTAGTATACAGAACTCTTCAAGATATCATGAAGGAGATCAGGCAAAAGGCAGAAGAAGCCAAGGAAGACAAAGACAAAGCAATAGAGGATCTTAAGAAGGTTCTTCAAGAGCATAATGACAATTATAACAGGCTTCAAGATTCCATAGAGACATCAAACAGAAATCCAGAAGATTAACAATAAATTTTCAGAATTAGACAACTCAATAGAAAGTTATAGGAGCTGAATTGGAGCAATAGAGGTCAGAATTAGTGAGATTCAAGATAAAGCACTTGACATCAATTTATGTGAGGAAAAATCAGAAAAAAATAACTTTAAAAATGAAGAAACCCTAAGAATTATGTGGAACTCTATCAAGATAAATAACTTACGAGTGACTGTAGTACAAGAGCTGGAGAGGGTAAAAGAAAATACAGACAGAATTGTTGAAGATTTGCAGGCAGAAAACTTCCCTGATATCATGAAAGATGAGACGATGTCTATCCAAGATGCTCATTGAATCCCACACAAGGTAGGGCCCAAAAGAAAGTCACCAAGATATAATCAAACTTACCAAAACGAAAGATAAAGAGAGAAATTTAAGAGTGGCTAGGGATAAACAGAAGTCATCTACAAAGGAGAGCAAATAAGACACAGCTTGGACTACTCAGCAGAAACCATGCAGGCAAGCAGGCAATGGGATGACATATTTAAAATCTTAAAGGAAAAAAAATCAGTCAATAATTATATAGCCAGGAAGACTGTCTCACAAATGATGATGAAATGGGGGCATTTTCAGATAAACACAAGTTTAGGGAATTTCCAAAAAACAAACTAAAATTACAACGAATACTTAAAGGAATCCTCCAGTTCGAAAATCAATAACATTAGGTAACAACCCAAGACTAGAACACAGGACAGAGCAACCAGATATCAACCCAGATAGCTAAGTCACAAAAAAATGAAAGCTAAAACGTTGAAAATAGGGAAACAGAGATGTCAATATGTAAAGGATGACAACATTAAGACAAAAAAGAGGGACTAAATAATGTAGTCATACATCTTTCATATTTATAGGAAGACAAGGTGATATAAAGAAATTAAAGTTTGAGGAAGCAGCTGGTGCTGGGTGGACGGTTTCTTCTAACAAAACTGAAAACTTCAGTAGATTCAGTTAAGCAGCTTGAAGGGCAACGCTGTATTTTGCTTTCTGTTTCATGCGGTGAATTGGGAACTGACACTTGCTGCTGACATAGTTTTTACACAGCAAAACTGGGGCTTTGCCTCTTTCGTGTTCCAGATAGGGAGAATCACGGTTTCTCTTCTCCTTTAGGGAGACCATCTGTAAAGCGGTATTCTAAGGCGCGTAGCAGAGAATGTGTCCCGGAATGCTTTAAACCCTGAATGGCTTCAACTACTTGAAAGGGAGAAAAGTCATGCACTTTATCCAGGTAGACAATGCACAGGCAACTTTCTTGGCATGTTACACAGAGGAATTTTCAAACACAGTAAGTGAATCCTTCTCCCTTCATCCCCGAGTGAGAGCAACTGGCTCTTGCTCTCTCTTTCTGGCAGTGAAGAAGCTACTTGCTCTCGTTAAACACACAAGGTTTAGTGAGCAAAACTGAACCTCTTCTAACATTCTCTAGCGGAAGGCAAACAATCTGCCTGTTTTGCTTTGAATGCCAAAAGTACCTTCATTCCCTGGGATGCAAAGTTCCCTTTGAAAACCAGATGATTCAAATACTTGCACGGTAGGCACTCTCCAGCCTTCGCCCCCTGCGAGAACGTTTCAGAAAGCAGCTGGTGCTGGGCAGACTTTTTCTTCTAACAAAACTGAAAACTTCAGTAGATTCAGTTAAGCAGCTTGAAGGAGAATGCTGTATTTTGTTTTCTGTTTCTTCCGTTGAATTGGGAACTGACACTTGCTGCTAACAGTTTTTACACAGCAAAACTGGGGCTTTGCCTCTTTCCTGTTCCAGATCGGGAGAAACGCGGTTTCTCTTCTCCTTTTGGCATACCATCTGTAAAGCTGTATTCTCAGCCGTGCAGCACAGAATGCCTCCCGGAATGCTGTAAAGCCTGAATGGCTTCAACTACTTGAAAGGGAGAAAAGTCGTACACTTTATCCCGGTAGACAATGCACAGGCAACTTTCTAACGCATGTAACAGAGAGGGATTTTCAAACACAGTAAGTGAATCCTTCTCACTTCATCCCCAGACTGAGAGCAACTGGCTCTTGCTTTCTCTTTCAGGCAGGGAAGAAGCTACTTGCTCTCATTAAACACACAAGGTTAGTGAGCAAAACTGAACCTCTTCTAACATCCTCTAGCGGAAGCAAACAATCTGCCTGTTTTGCTTTGAATGCCAAAAGTACCTTCATTCCCTGGGATGCAAAGTTTCCTTTGAAAACCAGACGATTCAAATACTTGCACGGTAGGCACTCTCCAGCCTTCGCCCCATGCGAGAACGTTTGAGAAAGCAGCTGGTGCTGGGCAGACTGTTTCTTCCAACAAACTGAAAACTTCAGTAGATTCAGTTAAGCAGCTTGAAGGAGAACGCTGTATTTTGCTTTCTGTTTCATGCGTTGAATTGGGAACTGACACTTGCTGCTAACATAGTTTTTACACAGCAAAACTGGGGCTTTCCCTCTTTCGTGTTCCAGATCGGGAGAAACGCGGTTTCTCTTCTCCTTTAGGGATACCGTCTGTAAAGCGGTATTCTCAGCCGCGAGGAATAGAATGTGTACCCGAATGCTTTAAACCCTTAATGGCTTCAACTACTTGAAAGGCAGAAAAGTCATGCAGTTTATCCAGGTAGACAATGCACAGGCAACTTTCTTAGGCGTGTAACACACAGGGACTTTCAAACACAGTAAGAGAATCCTTCTCATTTCATCCCCAGACTGAGAGCAACTGGCTCTTGCTTTCTTTTTCTGGCAGAGAAGAAGCTACTTGCTCGCCTTAAGCACACAAGGTTTAGTGAGCAAAACTGAACCTCTTCTGCCATCCTCTAGCGGAAGGCGAACAATCTGCCTGTTTTGCTTTGAATGCCAAAAGTACCTGCATTCCCTGGGATGCAAAGTTCCCTTTGAAAACCAGCGGATTCAAATACTTGCACGGTACGCACTCTGGAGCCTTCTCCCCCTGAGAGAACGTTTGAGAAAGCATTTGGTGCTGGGGGGACTGTTTCTTCTAACAAAACTGAAAACTTCATTAGATTCAGTTAAGCAGCTTGAAGGAGAATGCTGTAATTTGCTTTCTGTTTCATAGGGTGAATTGGGAACTGACAATTGCTGCTACAGTAGCCTTTACTCAGCAAAACCGCGTCTCTGCTGCGGTCGTGTTTCAGAATGGGAGAATCGCGGTTTCTCTTCTCCTTTAGGGAGACCGTCTGTAAAGCGGTATTCTCATCCACGCAGCACAGAATGCCTCCCGGAATGCTGGAAACCCTAAACGGCTTCAACTACTTGAAAGGGAGAAAAGTCATACACTTTATCCAGGTAGAGAATGCACAGGCAACTTTCTTAGGCATGTAACACAGAGGATTTTCAAACACACAAAGTGAATCATTCTCCCTTCATCCCCAGACTGAGAGGAACAAGCTCTTGCTTTCTCTTTCAGGCAGGGAAGAAGCTACATGCTCCTATTAAGCACACAAGGTTTAGTCAGCAAAATTGACCTCTTCTGCTATCCTCTAGCTGAAGGGAGACAATATGCCGGTTTGGTTTTGAAAGCCAGTAGTACCTTCATTCCCTGGTATGAAAAGTTCCCTTCGTAAACCAGGGGAATCAAATTCTTACTACGCCTGCACTCTCTTGCCTTCTCCCACTAAGCCAACATTTAAGAAAGCAGCCTGTGGTGGGCGGACTCTTTCTTCTAACAAAACTGAAGACTTCTGTAGATTCAGTTAAGCAGCTTGAAGGAGAACGCTGTATTTTGCTTTCTCTTTCATGTGGTCAATTGGGAACTTACACTTGCTGCTAACAAGGTTTTTACGCGGCACAACTACGGTTTTGTCTCATTCGTGTTCCAGAATAGGAGAAACACGGTTTCTCTTCTCCTTTAGCGATACCGTCTGTAAAGCGGTATTCTCAGCCGTGCAGCACAGAATGCCTCCGGTAATGCTGCAAACCCTGAATGGCTTCAACTACTTCAAAGGGAGAAGAGTCATACACTTTATCCAGGTAGACAATGCACACGCAACTTACTTGGGCATGTAACACAGAGGGATTTTCAAACACAGAAAGTGAATCATTCTGCCTTCAAAACCCAGACTGAGAGCAACAAGCTCTTGCTTTCTCTTTCAGGCAGGGAAGAAGCTACATGCTCATGTCAGGCACACAAGGTTTACTCAGCAAAACTGAACCTCTTCTGCTGTCCTCTAGCTGAAGGCAAATAATCTGCCTTTTTGGCTTTAAAGCCAGTAATATCTTCATTCCCTGTTATGCAAAGTTCCCTTTGAAAACCAAATGATTCAAGTTCTTGCTAGGCCTGCACTGTCCTGCCTTCTCCAACTGAGACAACATTTGAGAAAGCAGCTTGTGGTGGGCTGACTCTTTCTTCTAACAAAATTGAATACTTCAATAGATTCAGTTAAGCAGCTTGAAGCAGAAGGCTATATTTTGCTTTCTTTTTCATATGGTGAATTGGGAACTTACACTGCTGCTAACAAAGTTTTTACACAGCACAACTACGGTTTTGCCTCATTCGTGTTCCAGAATGGGAGAAACGCGGTTTCTCTTCTCCTTTAGCGATACCGTCTGTAAAGCAGTATTCTCAGCCACGCAGCACAGAATGCCTCCTGAAATGCTGGAAACCTTGAAGGGCTTCAACTACTTAAAAGGGAGAAAAGCCATACATTTTATCCAGGGAGACAATGCACAGGCAACTTTCTTAGGCATCTAACACAGAGGAATTTTCAAACAGAAAGTGAATCGTTCTGCCTTCATCCCCAGACTGAGACCAACAAACTCTTGCTTTCTCTTTCAGGCAGGGAAGAAGCTACATGCTCCTGTTAAGCACACAAGGTTTAGTCCGCAAAACTGAACCTCTTTTGCTGTCCTCTAGCTGAAGACAGACAATCTGCCTATTTGGCTTTGAAAGCCAGTAATACCTTCATTCCTTGTTATGCAAAGTTCCCTTTGAAAACCAAAGGATTCAAATTCTTGCTAGGCCCTCACTCTCCTGCCTTCTCCAACTGAGAGAACATTTGAGAAAGCAGCTTGTGGTGGGCAGACTCTTTCTTCTAACAAAATTGGAAACTTCAGTAGATTCAGTTAAGCAGCTTGAAGCAGAACGCTGTATTTTGCTTTCTCTTTCATGGTGTCAATTGGGAACTTACACTTGCTGCTTACAAAGTTTTTACACAGCACAACTACGGTTTTGCTTCATTCGTGTTCCAGAATGGGAGAAACGCTGTTTCTCTTGTCCTTTAGCGATACCTTCTGTAAAGCGGTATTTTCAGCCGCGCAGCACAGAATGCCTCCCGGAATGCTGGAAACCCTGAACGCCTTCAACTACTTGAAAGGGAGAAAAGTCATACACTTTCTCCAGGTAGACAATGCACAGGCAACTTT